>NC_056744.1:970607705-970907705 GCF_019279795.1 Protopterus annectens
AGAATGCCTTGTGGGTTAGACATAGATTGCCCTTTAGTAGTTGGTAGGAGACCAAGTACAGGGACAGGACTTTGAGGCAGTCCGCGTAGGACATGCAATGTGCTCTACAGTTCCATTACCCCTAATTGCATGAAAATAGACTTGTGCGTGGGGGGTTAGCACACCTTTCCCCAGTTATTTTATGTAACAGAGAAATACAAGGAACAATTAGCACTGTTTGGGACTGCCAAGCAGTAGTGAAGTGCTAGCCAATTGAGAGGGATGACATACAGTGGTATATTCAGAACCTTTAGTTTTGTATTAACTCTTGAAGTAGCCATCCTCTCCAGACACACACATTGAGTAGGATAATGTCTTCCTATTTGGTAATGTTCATTTGAGCTTGAACAGTAGAGTGTGCACTGGGAGCTAAATTTTAACTTGTTTCTCCTACCGTAGGTATGATTTATGGTACTAGTCACAATTTATGGCAATTTGCATCTTGCATGTTCGTTATAACTTGGTTCTGCTACAATAGGCACGATTTATGGTAATAGTCACAATTTATGGCAGCTTGCATCCCATGTGGAGAGTGTTGAAGCCATGTTACCTTCATGTTTTATTTATCAAGAGTTGTGATGCAGCCTGGTCATGTCTACTAGATGGGAGTGTGTGTGTTTGTGCTCCTAAGTACGGAAGAAAGCAACAACAGGTCATGCTGTGAGCTGCTTGAATTCTAAATGTCTTGTGAAGAATCTGATGATCCTCAATCTTTATATTTCTGCCCTTCCAACTATCGTTACCATATCAATACAAAAGTAAGGCTGCTTTCGGATGATCAGTACTCTCTGTCTGTTACTGAAATGTGGTTGTCTTCATGTTGTCAGGAGTAGCTGAGGAGAACTTCACTGAAACCCTTTCCACCCTAGAGTCTATCACCAACTCCAATGTTGTCATTAGTGAAGTGAATGAATAAAGTATTATTTCATAGAAAGACACAAGCATATTAACATACTGGGATTCCAAAGTGAGATCAACTGTGCTTTGTAGAGTTTGTCCA
Organism: Protopterus annectens; assembly: GCF_019279795.1. Taxonomy (NCBI): domain Eukaryota; kingdom Metazoa; phylum Chordata; order Ceratodontiformes; family Protopteridae; genus Protopterus; species Protopterus annectens. The sequence continues at coordinate 970,608,745 of NC_056744.1, forward strand.
AGTTGGACTATTTTTCATAACACTTTATCATGGAAACTTATGAACATTTTTCTCCTTGGTGGAGTAAATATATTGGTCACCATTCCAAAAATATGGAATAAGTACCATAATCTTTAAGACTTTTCAGTTATCTGAGGAAATTCAAGGAAGGTGCAGACACCTGGTTGAAAGACTATGTTTTCACTCCTAACTTTATGAAGTTACCATTTTTTTTAACCGTCTTCGAGCCTTTAACACTGGATTTTTATTTTTGAACTGCCCTTTTCGTGAAGTAATTTGTTTTCTTTACTTGCTAGAGACTCATTCTAGCTTCCACCCTCTCCCTTTTCTCTTTGCCTTTCCAACTTTATCTCTCCCATTTTCCTGAAGAATATGCAGGGCGTCAGATCTGTATGCTTGAAATCTGTATTTCTAGCTCTGTTTGTCCTATCTTAATCAATGCATTTCCTTCTCTGTTTATTTCTTCATTATGTGCTTTTTAACAGTCTAATTTTTATTTCTGTTTATGCCCCTGCTAGAAAATTCCAGGAGTGATTTACCAGCACCCTGTAACAGAGTAAAATTGATCTTTTGTTGGGAATGGGTGAACTGTTGGCTTGGGTTTCTTTAAAAAATTATATAAATAAAAATATTTCCTTAAGTTAGATGCCTCTGCTTTCTACTGTTTTTATTTATTTTTGCCATTGCTCTGTCATATTGTATAATTAGGCCCATAATAGAGTATAATGCCATCTTTGGTATGCATTTGTCTAAGCATATGACTCTCCTTGAGCCAACTGCCGCATTTCCTCACAAAGGTAATACAGGCTTATTTCTGCCTTGTGCTACACAAACCTCGTTAGTGTTCTCTTGTATCTGTTTCCTACTTGAGAGGGAGCCTCTGTCTAGCCTATAGAACCAAAACGAATCTAGTCCTGCCTGATCTGCTCATCCAGAAAATAAGCACTACCCTGAGTGCCTGCTTGGGAAATCTAAACTTCCACTGAATAATAATCAGGACCTGCTGACAAGATGCATATCTCTTCCCAGAGAATCCCTTTTTGAGGAATAGATTTCCCTTAGATATAAAGCTAAGTAGCTCTTTAAGTGTAACCTGGACAAATGAATGGGCAATCAAAGCACATAGCACAACAGGTCTGTCAGGTCACATTGGAGGAATAGAAACTAGGTGTTAATTATTCATGTCGATAGGTACTTACAGTTTGGGATCTTGTGAATAGGCTTTAAATCGTCCACCAGATCACTAGCCTGGTACTAACCTACGAATCTGAGAACCTATAGAGTGAGTCAGCTTAGTTGTGATTATTTTATTTTACATTTGTTAACCAGGTAAGTGAACTGGCTGAGGATCCTTTTTGGCCATGTCCTTGGGCATAAAGGCCAGACAACATATACATTGTTTGGACGTGTACACAGGCAAGGTATTAAACAAATACTGTTTAAAGCAATATCAAGTATACACAAAGTCAGAACACTGTTACATGCGTAAAATAAACGAGAGTTAAGATCAGCATTAACAGTAGTGCGAACAATGCCTTGTTATTGTTGAGAGGAAACTTCACTTCAATCTTCCTTAGATTGTTTTATCTTGTAAAGCAGTAGTCTTTTTGCAGGAAATTGTAGGCCTAATGCTGCCATGAACTAATTTAGCACATAAAACCCATAAGGTGCATACTTCACCTCCCATTCTGTAATGTACCACATGCACCTACTTTTCTGTTTTTTTTTTTTTTTTTAATCTGCTTGTATTTTGGATTGTTTCAGGGTGTTTTAGGTATATATATTTTGATAGAATTAGTAAGATTTTTATACTGTGGTCTTTTAGGAGATTGTATATATCCTTTAATTTTTCTTGTTTGTTACATTTTCCTTTTGGTTTAACTTTGTGGTAACTGGATTTGCTATACTTTCTTGATGGCTAGCTCTTTTTTTTTCTCCAGCCTTATCGGGATAGTTGCTTGCCCTACTTCTTCCAGCCAGCAATCTTTTTCCTATCAGTCCTTTTTTCTGCTTCTCGTCTCCTCCCCCACCAAGTAGAGGAATTTTTGTACTGTGTTGACCTTTCCCGGGATATTTTGCTTCGGCCTTGAACTGTGTCAGTGGCTCAACAGTTAGCAGACTTGCCTTTGGAAGATCAGAAAGCTTTAAGTTCTAGTTCCACTCCATGTGATTAGAGTTTTTTTCTTGAATTACTGACATTGCAGTGCAGCATTAAGTGGGTGCAGCATTCTTGATTGTGCCATCCTTCAGATGTGACTTTGCACAGAGAGCCCATCTGCCTGAGTTGGTGGTAGCTCAGGTGGTTGTGAAAATTCCCACAGTATTTATTTAAGAGTAGAGGTTGCTTGTATATGTATGTATATGGATATCTGTGTGTGTGTGTACAAGCACACGCTTGTGTGTTTAGACAGTACCACCGTCCATTGCATTTCTAAAATTACAATATTACACATCTTTAATTTCACAAACTGTATCATTAATCTTTCATTATATCTCCCCATCCTTATCTCTACAACAGTCTTTATTTTAGCCAATACAATGTACATCATTACTATTTTTATTTAAAAGCAATTTCTGACATCTTTTTTTCTACAACATCTATGTTGTTGCCATCAGTACCCTATCCTCATCTATCAGCTTTACATTTTTTATTCATATTTCCCATACAATATTATAACCGTGTTTGTATTTCAAAAATCTTACACCTAAACTCAATTTCAAAAATTTTACAAAAGTCAAGAAAAAAAAAATATGTATATATGTACATTGTGTGTGTTTGTGTATGTGTGTGTGTGTGTGTGTGTGTATATATATATATATATATATATATATATATATATATATATATATATATATATATCCCTATCATATGATAGAAACCTCATTTGACTGAGACCAAAAGATTGAAATTTCAAAAGACTGAAAAGTCACTTGACTGAAACCCATAATACTGAATTTCAACATACTAAATTTTAAACTGGAAAATGTAAAACCAGACTAGGTAGGGGGGCTACACACCCCCAACAATATATGCTAACTCCAGTATCGCACTACAGTAGGGAAAAGGTCATAGTAGTGGCAGCATGTAAACTACTATAAGGTAAGTGAAAGGTATATGGGGAAAAGGGCATAGTAGTAGCAGCATGTAGACTACTGTAAGGTAAGTGAAAGGTTATATGCTCTTTTCCCCACTGTAGTGTGATCCTGGAGTTAGTATATATAGTTAGGGGGGTTGTGGGCCCCCCAAATTTGGGGGGGGGGTCTGGTTTTATATGGTCCAGTTTACAATTTAGTATGTTGAAAATCAGTATTATGGGTTTCAGTCAAGTGCGTTTCAGTCAAATGACGTGTCTATCATGTGATAGGGATCCGTGTGTGTGTGTATGTATATATATATATGTATATATATATATATATATATATATATATATATATATATATATATATATGATGCCTTGTTATTTTTTCATTACAGTCTCTCTTCTCCATTGCTTTATATATCATCTTACTTTTTCTAGGCAACTTATCTGATAATCTCCACATACACACACACTAAGAAAATATCCAGCCTAATAAAAATCAGTTTTTTTCTTTTCTCTTTTTATGGCATTTTAACCTCATCCCTATGATCATTCCACATATGTTAAATATTTTTCCATTATCATGTTCTGTCATTCCTTTCTTTTTTATCTTCATCGGTTCTAATTTTCCATAGCTTCATCTTGCCATATTCTTTTTACATAATCTCTTTTTTACTTTTTTTTTCTTCACCCTTTCCTTTCTCCATCTCGCCATATTTCACTTAATGTATTTTCCCTAGTGAGCTGCTTTCCTTCTCCTTCATATTTTAAATAGCCAAAAAGGTATATAGGAGCCAAATATGCAAATAGATTTTTTAAATTTAAACTTTTTTCTTATTATATACAATCCCCTGTCTAAATGGATTGATTCTTGACCCCCAAATAAAACTGAAAAAAATGTTTCCTTAAATATCCCTTATTTCCCTTTACATAATTATTTAACATAATGTATACCTTCTTTCTAAAAGATAAATAAAATGTTTTCCACCAACTACTTTATTAAATCCAGAATTTTTGTTCTTTATTCCTTATTTTTCCACTTTTGTCAAACATGATTCCTATTGTATTTATCTCATTTTTAGTAAAATGTATTCCGTTTAGCTTCTTTATTTCACAAAATCTTTTAGTTTTGTCATATTTAATCTTAATACAGCTTTACTTAACCCCCATTCCATCCTTCCCACAGTTCGTTTCATCCGTTCTATATTTTTTGTTACAGTAACTAATTCATCTGTATGTGAAAGACCCATCATTTTCCATTTCCCATCCTGTTTCTGTCATTTCACTAGTTATTGTTGTCTTTCGGCTTTTCCCAGTTAGGGGTCACCACAGTAGAACTTCGGTCCACTAATGATTGGCAGTAGATTTTCCCGAACGCCGAGGTGCCAGCTCGATGTTCAACCTTCAGTGAAGGCACGTCCATTTACGCATGTCTTTCGAATGCCCACCCAACCGCGGGGAAGACTTGCAGACTCCACACAGAAGGCACTCCCTGCACTCGAGCCGAGAATCGAACAGGAGAACCTTTTGCTGTGAGGCAACAACGCTACCGCTGCACCACCGTGGAAGTCGGTTTATATTATTGCATTCTTTACTAGGACAAATAAACACCCGATGTTCTGTAGTCCTATCATTCTTACATATGGGATCGGAGTTGATCCGCGGCTCTGATTTGGCCTATTTACAAGCTGGAAGATGACTAGTTGGCTCGTGGTTAGGTAGGTATCCCATGGTGCACCAGTACAGTCCCCAGATCTTGTTTGCTGCGTCAAGGAGTTTGGATGTGCTTCTCTTTGGCTCTGGCTAAGTCTTCAAATTTATTCAAAATTTTTGGATATTTTTTCTGCTTTACCTTAATATAGAATTGTATAGTTATAGTTAGTGTAGTTGCAGTCAGAATAGTTAGTGTTTACTAGTGCACCGTTTGTGTGCAATTTCTTTAAGTACAGTTGGCCTTTTGGCCGTTTAGTACTTTGTGTTTGCCAGTTTTTTCTCATTTGATATACTTGTTCATAATTAGATATTAGTAATTGTAGGTGCTTTTTGAGCTCAGTTAGGCTGTGTGTGTTGTTAAATATTTGTAGGTCATAACCTTTTGCGGATTTCCACTTGCTAATATATTTAGTGTTGCAAACAGAATGAGGTTCTGTTTATTTTGTGTAGTAATTTCTACATTTGAGACTTGATTCTGTGTGTCTGTGTGTCTGTCTGTGTGTGTGTGTGTGCGCTCACGTGTGCGTGTGTGCGTGTGTGTGTGTGTGTGTGTGTGTGTGTGTGTGTGTGTGTGTTCAGCTTCTGTGAGAATGCCTAAGGAAACCAAGGACCATACGCCATCTGGCCTCATAAAATGCTCACAGAAGATGTCTATAACGGATGGCCACAGTAACTGGATTTACTGTCTTCGGGACATCCACTTGCAGGAAACTTGCTTATTTTGCCACTCTTTTAGTGCTAGGGTGTTGCAAGAAAGGAAAACTAAGCTCATTCTAAAAGGTCTCCTAAAACCTTCTTTTCAGGAAGATCTGGTTAGCTCTTCCTCCTCTGCCAGATCTCGGGGATCTAAAAAGGAAAAGTCTAAGTCCTCTAAGAGGCCCTCCCCGGCACCGGCTGATGTCTCGGAGCCTCCTCTTAAAATTATTAAAGCTGACAAATTTACGGTCTCTTTGATTCCACAGAGTTCGGAGCCGATTGAGAGTTGTACTATGATTACAGGGTCGGCCCCAAGTAGCTCTGAGCCGACCGCTGAGAGTATTCAACTGAGCCGATCTTTGGAACCATTACCGGTCTCCCCTACATTGAAATTACCTATACTGCAGCGATCCCGTTCTCCTACTCTGTCCTCCTGGTCTTCCAAGAGTTTATCAGAAGAAGATGTGGAGAGGGTAGTGCTGAGACTTTTGAAGTCATCTGCCTTACCGAAGTTGTTGGCTCTGACCCAGTCGGTTCCAGAGCCACTTCAGTCCATTATGCCTCCTTTGGTAATTCCTCATCCGAGCCATGCTGGCCTTTTGAAGCCGGAGTGTTTGGTACTGCTGGTGGAACCATCGGTTCCAGATCCCCCTGTGGTTGTTTTGGAACCAAGTCCTGCTCCGACACTCTCAGTGCCGTCTGTGGTGTCTAGGAGCTGAAGCTCCCCGGTCGGCCCCAACAGGGACACCTGAAACCGAACCTCTTCAGTTCCGAGCCTCCCTCTCGGCGTGTCGGCGAGGGTGAGTTCGGATCCTACATCTATCTCGGAGCTGATGGCTCTGGAATCGATGGCATCCTCTGCCTCTTCGGAGCTGGAGAGATCAGCATTCGAGATGATGATGAGTGTCCTGTCCCGATTGTCAGCTCCTACCAGGGGTACCGACACTCTTCCCCCTATGGCACCTACTTCTCTCTCAGCTCCTACTCCCTCCTTGGACAGCAGAGACCCGCAACCTCAGGAACCACCGACTGGTGGCACCCACTCTTCCGAGACCTCCCTGAAATATCCTTCTGAGGAACCCCCACAGAAGAGAACATGTAAGAGGAAGCATGTAGACTCCCAGGATGAGTCTCTGACCTCTGACACTGGCCTCGAGGAATCAGAAGGGTCCCCCAAGTCATCCTCTGATGATGTCTCCTTTGTAGACTTCCTGGAAATCCTTAAGCAGAGGTGTGGCTGGCTCAGTGTCACCCCTTCTAATGAGGAGTCAGTGTACCTGAAGGCTTTTGGGTCTCAACCTTCAGCCTCTTGGGTGTCTCCACCTTTTGATTAACTGATGGAGCTAGTTAGTCGGAAGGTGTGGGATACTCCTGATGCCATGGAGCCAGTCCCCAGGAGACCAAGTAAGTTTCTTTCTGCACCCAGAGAAAAGGAATTTTATCTAAAGGTGTTCCCATAGATGCCATGGTGGTGGCAGCGGCCACTAAGAAGGAGCTAGCGGAGATGACTTCTTCTGTTCATCAGCCGAATAAGGAGTCTCGAACGATGGACAGATACGGGAAGCGTATCTTCTCTTCAGCAGCATTTACTTTTAGATTGCTGAACTACTTTACACACTTCATGAGGTTTCAAAGAGATCTCCTTAAGGAGTTAGAGATTCTCTACAAGGCACATGTACTGAGGGAGTCCCTGACAAGGTGTCTGCCCAGTTGTACATCTTGAACTCCATTGTCAACTCATCCATGAGGCTTATTTCGTATGCAGCCTATGGAGCGAGTAGAGCAGCGGGTTCAGGAATTTCCTTAAGACGTTATTCCTGTATGCGTTTATTTAATTTTGCGGAACCGTTCAAGTCTACCTTTACCAATGCCCTCTTCGGTTCCTCATTGTTTGGACCCAAGGTAAAGGACAGTCTCACCCAGTGCGAGCAAGAAGAGAAAACACTCTCTGCCATGGGAGTATGTTTGTTTTACTGTCCCCTCTAGACCATACCCTAAGGGTCAGAGGGGTGGTAAAATGTGGTTCAAGAAGTCTTTTCAAGATGCACAGGGTGACTCCTCCTTCAGAGGCAGAGGAGGAAATGGTAGACGTCGCCCTAGAGGCAGGGGCTGACTGCAAAACCAAGGAGGCCGCGATTCGTTTCGGGGCCGGCCTTACCAGTGCTCCTGATGTGGGGCCTGACTGTGCTTCTCTGGAGGTGGTTGGGGGTCTCATTTCTTTGTATTCAGAAGCCTGGCTAAGTATCACTCAAGATAAATGGATACAAGGAATTATTACCAGAGGTTATGTCATACCCTTTTCTCTTCCACCTTATGTTCCCAAGAGGATCCCGGATATTCCACCCAATCACAGGGATCAGGCAACTGTGGAGGTCAACAAGTTGCTAACAGAGTCATCCAAACCGCCCCAGCAACCAAATAGGATCTGGAACTTACTCCAGATTCTTTTTAATGCCAAAACGTACAGGAGACTGGAGGCCCATCTTGGACCTCAGTAGATTGAACGAATCAGTAAAGAAGGACAAGTTCCATATGGTGACACTGCAGTCTATACTCCCGTTATTAGGGAAAGACAATTGGATGTGCTCAATAGATCTCCAAGACGCTTACTACCACATAAAAATGGACAGGGTGTTGAGGAGTCATTTATGCTTCTGGTTGGGAGCCAGTCATTGCCAGTTTCGTGCTCTGCCCTTTGGTCTCACCACAGCCCCCCCAGGGTGTTCACCAAGTGTATGGCAGTAGTGACAGCTCATCTGAGACGTCAAGGATTCCAGGTGTTTTCTTATCTGGACGACTGGCTCTTGACCGCCCCCACCAGGCATCTACTTCTTCAGACCAAGGATGCTACCATACAGCTTTGTGCCCAATTGGGGATTTCTATAAATTGGGATAAATCTGCCTTATTGCCCTCTCAGTCTGTGAATTTTATAGGCGCAGAGTTAGACACAGTAAACATGTTAGCTCGTCTTTCTGTAGAAAGAGCACAGAATCTGGCTCTTAAAATTCAACGTTGTCTTCCCTTACGAAAGATCAAGGCCAAGTCTATTCTGCAGCCTCTAGGGACCATGGCTTCCACCATTTTATTAGTACCGCTAGCCAGACTACACATGAGGATTCTTCAGTGGCTGCTGTTGTCCCAATGTTCCTTTCAGCACCTACCATTATCTCATCACATACTGCTGACAGACTCTTGCAAGAAGGACCTCATTTGGTGGACTCTACCCAGTCAGTTAACAACAGGCACTTCATTTGTTCCTCGCCAACCCATTGCCACTGTGACCGCAGATGCCTTACAGATAGGGTGGGGGGATCTTTATCTAGGCAGGACTGTCCAAGGCACATGGCAAGATCACGAGGCTCATCTGCATGTCAACATTCTAGAGATGAGGGCGGTGCTCCTGGCGTTGCAAGCACTTCACGACCTTCTGCCTCTGGGGATGATTGTGATACAGTCAGACAACATGTTGGTAGTATGGTATATCAACAAACCGGGCAGAACCAGATCATACCCATTCTGTCGAGAGGCCATTCGAGTTTGGAAATGGGCAATATCTTCCCAGCATTTTCTGGTTGCAATGCACATTCCAGGGACAACTAGTGTGTTAGCCAACAAGCTCAGCCGGGCAATCTTGATGCCTCACGAGTGGTCTCTGAAACAGGAAATAGCGGAGCAGATTTTCCGCAGATGGGGACAGCCTTGCTGCGATCCCTTTGCCATCCCGATCAATGCCAAATGCAGCAGCTATTTCTCTCTCATCCCCCCTCCGGAGGAGTCACCCAGAGATGCCCTTGTTCACGATTGGCCCTTGGGTCTCCTTTATGCTTTTCCTCCCTTTCCTCTCATACCCAAGGTTATTCAAAAAGCGAAATGACTGGGAAACAAACTGATCCTCATTGCTCCTTACTGGGCTTGTCAAGTATGGTTCCCCTTTCTCGGGCCTCTTCTCCTAAACTATCCTTGGATTCTTTACCCAGTACCAGATCTCTTGACACACATGTCAGCCTCACTTCATCCCGCTTTACACACCCTCAATCTGACAGCTTGGCTGCTCCAGTTCCATCCCTAGTCAGGCTTCACGACTTCTCCCCTCTGTGACTCATATATTAACGTTGTCTCATAAACCCTCCACTAGGAGACTATATTCCAGAAAATGGAGGAGATTCTCTATCTGGGTTGAGAAAAAGAATGTTGACCCTTATACCACCTCCATTCCAGTAGTTTTGGAGTTCCTGTCTGAGCTTTTCCACCAAGGATCTGCGGCTGCCACTATAAGGGTTCAATTGGCAGTGATTTCTAATTTTCATCTAGGCATACAAGACTCTAATCTGATGTCACACAGGCTGTGCAAAACCTTCCCCAAAGGTGTCACTTTATTAAGACCCCCATTTCAAGAACCTGTTGCTTCATGGGATTTAAATTTTGTGCTATCCAAATTGACGTACCCACCCTTTGAGCTTTCTAATTCATAGCCTTTGAAATTTTTGTCTTGGAAGACTTTGTTTTTGGTGGCTATCACATCTGCCAGAGGGGTGGCAGAGTTGCAAGCATTATCTGTAAAACCCCCTTATCTGATTTCTCAAAAAAGAGAGAGTATCTCTTCGTACTAATCCTTCCTTTGTCCCCAAGGTCTGTTCCCATAACACTTTGAACCAGTCCATAGAACTTCCAGTGTTCTTTCCAAACCACTCCAATGCAGCAGAGTACAGGTTTCATCAGTTGGATGTCTATAGGCAATTACATTTTTATTTGCACAGGAAGGAAATCAGATCAATTATTTCCTTCTCTGAATCCAGGACAGGTTTACCAATTTCTAAAGTGACCCTCTCAAATTGGATTTCTAACTGTATAGCTTACGTTTACACCTCTGAGGGTAGACCTTTACCTTTCAAAATCAAGGCTTATTCTACTAGATCTCAGTCTACCTCTGCAGCCTTTCAGGCCAGGGTCTCACTTGATAATATTTGTGCAGCAGCAACTTGAGCTACCCCTCACACATTTATTACTTATTACAAATTGGATTTAAGCTCCAGGGGTAGGGCATCCTTTGGTTCCACAGTACTCAGGAGTATTTTTCCTTGAGCCACCCAAGAATAAGGTGCTAGGGACGCTGTCCCATATGTAAGAAGGAAGGCTAGGTAGGACAGAACATAAAGAAGTTATGTACTCACCATAACGTTCCATGTTTGTAGTCCATCTCACCCTTTATTCTTACGAACCCACCCTCCTACCCCCATCCTGGAAGTACCTGGAGACAGTTAAAAGATTGTCATCTTTCACTGGAGACCTTTTATTATGGGCTTCTTTCTGTACTTTGTTCTTGTGTCTATTAGTTTTAGTTAGCAGCAAACAAGATCTGGGGATTGTACTAGTGCACCATGGAATACCTACCTAGCCACAAGCCAACTAGAAGTCTTCCAGCTTGTAAATAGGCCGAATCGGAGCCGAGGATCGGCTCCGATCCCATATGTAAGAATGAAGGGCAAGATGGACTACAAACATGGAACGTTATGGTGAGTACATAACTTCTTTTTTCACCCTGTTTCCATTTTGTTTCTTTCCTGCCCAACCATTTACTATAACCTTCACGCAAGACATCTCTAACACTTGTGTAATAATTGTTTTCCTAACCCCATAATACTGTAAAATATTCCAGATTTTGTCATGAGTTACTGAATCAAATGCTATTGCTATGCATCACACAGCCAACCCTGCATGTTTATTCTCCTTTAGAATGTCACATTTCTTTATTAACATTTACATCACTCGTTTCCCCTTTACTTCATCTATCCTTTCCCCATTACTTCTCCCAAAACTTTCCCTATTATTTGTTTGTATTGTCTTCATATTTTTTTCTTTACTTCAGTTGTGTGAGACCGTGTTGCAGAAGCATAATTTAAAACTGAGTTACTCCGTCAGCTAAATGCCTCTGTTCTTTCAACCTCTGTAATCTGTTTCTCTACCCGTTACCAGCTTTATTATCTGAAATCTTGTGTAGCACTTGGTCCATCGCAGGACTCCAACTCGCCTCCTGTCTTTCATTTGATTCTCCCTCCTTCATTAACTTCTCAGATACCTCTGTATGCAAACCTTCACTGTCCGACTGCAGAACTAGTATTTCATCTTGCTTTGTTCCTTCTCCCGTGTTTCTCTTGGCATTAGTATTTACTCATTCCAGCATCTTGGAATTCTAAAAGCACTCTTGTCAATTCTCTGGTATCAGCTAATGGTCAAAAAGTATAGTGGAATTTCCCTGGTGTTCTGGCCAGATTTTCACTACTTTGGGTCTCTCCTGAAAAGAGGCCACCAGCCTAAAGGGATGAAATCTGTCAGTGATGGATTAATAAGTAAATTCTGTTTTGCTTGGTCCCTCCCCCCCGTAGTTAGTGCTTCCTTGCATAACGTGCAGTGATTTAATGCAATTCGAGCTGTAATGTGTAATTATCTAGTATGTTTTGTTTTGGAACTGTTCTATTCTTTGTGATGACTTTAGTTCTGCTAAAGGCATAGCTGCCTTTCCAGTCTTTCATGGGCAGCTCTCAAATTGATTGCCGCAAGCCTGTCCTTTTCATCTCTAGATTTTTCCCTTTACTCCTGTACACACAGTAGATTCTAAGAGTCACTTTTCACTGAGGAGATGTATTACAGTGCTGTTGTTAGTGTTTGAATTTTGTAACTTCAGGGTGCAGATATCAAATTCCTAGCCTAATTATACAAAACTTCTTCCGTTTCTGTAACAGTGCTTTATTTGAATGTTTTTAAGGTTGTGGAGTGTGTGGTCAGTTAATTTTTTCACCATTGCTATTTACTGAGTATTCAGCACTGTATTCTCCTTGTTCTTTGTGTTCAAAATGTGTGGGACAGGACCCCGACCCCACCTCAACTTTTCTCTTTCCCTCAAGTCTTTTTTTTTTTTCCTGTAAGCCATTTTCCCTGATGAACTTCAACTTTGTTTTAACTTTTTTATGCTAACTGGAGGATCTTGCATTCTTTTTACCACTTCTGGAAGTCTTTTAGGTTTTCTTTGTGTTTTTATGGAGTCTTGACATGATCATTTCTTTATGTACATTGCTGTGGCACAAACCTTGCTTATTCTTTTTACAATAAATTTCCGTCCCTTTTTCTGTTCATTGGTGCTTGCTGTCTGTACTGGCAGTTGTGAATGCTGTATTTAGGTTTTAACCAAATTTGATCCTTACAGAGTTTTGACACGTAGCCACCTTGCCCATCGTTTGTGTTTTTTCAGGCGTTATGTAAGTTACTGAAACGAAGACCCCACTACATTTGTTTCACTTATGAAATACTGGCCTGGTAATAACTTGCAGCCATTTCCCACAAAACAAGACTCCATTTCCTTCCTTTATCTCTCATTTCAAACTTAACAGCTTCAGTTTCTCTGAATGCAGACCCCAGGCATCTAATTTACTGATCCGTTATTGCTGCTGCCTTCTGGAAAACAAACCGTAAGTGTTTTTTTCATTATTTTTGTTATGGTTGAGAAGCAGATTCCAAGTGTGATGACTGTTGGTTTTGCAGGTATGTTTGCTAGCAGGAAACAAAGTTCAACAGTTAATTTGTTTGCATTTTGTGTTTTTGATCGTTCTTGATGATTGGATGGGAGATAGGAAATTCACCCCAGGGATCATGTCAGTCGCCCTGCTAGACAGGGGACCAGGGAAGTAAATATTCTGGGAAGAAATAGCCAGGGAATTGTTATGGCTAGGCTTGTGTAGGCCCTAGGGCTGATAGCCTAGTACCAAGCTATGAACCTAAGTGTCTGCCATACATGTTTTAATTGTGTTGCTTATGTTGATCACCAGGCTGCAGTACACAACGTCTGACTTGATAAACAACCATCAGCATTGGTCAGTGTCATCTGTTGCATCTTGCATCAACAGTGACGTTTGTTCTTTTTTCATCATCTTCCTAAACATTCAGTTACCATAGCTTTCGGGTAACCACACCAGGGCCCCCCATTTGTGATGGCTGTTGGTTTTGCAGGTGTGTTTGCTAGCAGGAAGCTAAGTTCAATAGTTAATTTGTTTGCATTTTGTGTGTTTGATACTTTTTTTTTTTTTATACTAAGCATATCAGTACAGCTCCTAGGTCTTCAGATGACGGCATGTTTTCCATCCTTGGGTCATCAGTGCTAATACTGGTGGTAAAATCCTCATCCTCTGGTGTTTTAGTACTAGCAGAGCAGGTTGCATTTCATGTACAGTGCTGACACTTCTTATTCTAAGTGCCGGCTAGGCCCTAAGAAATGAGGACTATGTTCAACTTAAGAGACCTGCTTTCACCACAACTAAAGCTTAAAAAAAAAAACAAAAAAAAAAAACTTTTTTTCAAAAATATTTCCTGTATCCTGGAACAGTGTTGCATAAAAGATCAAGAGTATAACTAGGCTAGCAGCTTTCATAAAAGAGCTTGAAGCTCATTTAATAGACCATAAAAATGAAACTGCTTCAGTGGTCCTGCGTAATGTATAATGTAGACACCAAATTCTGGTCATACAGTTTTACTTCCTCGGGTACCTTTTTCCTTAAGAAAGAACATATTTGTGTAATAGCATATGCCGCATAGTGTATATATGGCAAGTTAGTCTCTATAGTAAATGTGACTTTTTTCTTTATTTTTATCCAGTTATTTACTTACTGTTAGGTATTACCTCCATAAGTGTTTGTGTGATCATGGTTAATGTCCCGCAATATACTTGTGTGTTTGTATGTCCACATGCATTTTTTATCTTTTTAACAATTTATGTTCACTCCAGCATTACATAAGTTGGTGAATTTCTGCATTCCCTTTAACCTCACTTCTTTTCCTGAGAATTATTTGGTATGTATTCACACACATTCCATATATTTCTATGTAATTCGCTCCTTCCCCTTCCTAAAGAGCAAGCCTTCAATTCTTTCATCTCCTTTACAGTATTCAAAATGTCATTTACAGTTGGTTTAAGTCTTTATTTCCATTTTCTAATAATTACCTTTTTGGCAGCCAGTGACATTAAAGTTCATAAGGCCTTAGTATGCCTAGGCAATTCAGATCCTATATCTCAACTCAAAAGAATAATTTCCTTTTACGACCACCCCCCCTCCCACCAGCATTTGTGTCAGAGTACTCTGTAAGGAGTTTTTAAACTTTCCAACTCCTTACATCCCCAAAAAATGTTTTCCCAATTACCTTTCTGTCTCTTCCATTCACATATCCAGCATTTGCTATGTACCTGAGTCCCTTTCAAAGTCTACTTGGAGTATAAAAACACTTAAGCAAACACTTCCATGCAAAATCCTAAACCTTCTGGATTTTGTTGCACATTTATTAGCCTTGCAAATTTCTTGCCATTGTTCTTACAAAATATCTTTCCATTCTGTCTTTCCCAGTCTTTTCTAACATCCTCTGATTGGCTCATACAGTTGTCATGCAATATTTTTTGCCCTACTGACTGTCCATTTATTTTTATATCAACTTCTGTAATAGACTGAAATAACTTCTGCCTTTTGGCCCTGGTCTTGGATAAAACATGTAGATTGAGCAGTTGACTAACTTGGTTGATAAATTGATAAGTGAAAGATGTGGTCTGAGACATTGATGTCACTTTGTAATAATGAGGTGTGGTAGGTACTTATAGTACTGTCAGGTATCTTTTGATTCTGAATTGAGTCAAGGTGCAAGAACTTGTCTGATGTTCTTCGTGTTTCACTGTTACAGTCATCACATTTGGGTTAACTGCCTGTAGGTAGCCCTCAGCTGGCCTGAATACCAGAGTCTTCAGATTTCTGTGTCAGATGCTGTCGCTTCCTCCTTGACGTCAGGTCATCAGGGGTATAAAACATGCAGCCGACGCCATTACACCAGTCTTTCTTGCCGTGCGGTGGCCAAAGCAGAAGCAGTTCGCAAGTGCCGGTCGGCCGACTCCTGAAATTTCCGTTTTCGAGTTTCAGACCCAAAGTCTTCAAAAAAATATAAATACCCCATTGGGGATCCTTTTTCTTGCTCTAACCGATGTCAGTAAAAGTTAACAATTGTCTTACCTGTGGAAAGCAAATACCTCATAGAAATTTTCATTCTTACTGCATCCCCTGTTTAGGCCCAGACCACAATGTCCCTCGCTTTTGGTTTTGTGCCTTGTTCAACTCCCGAACTATTCATCGTAGGGCTATTTTTGCAGCCAATTACTTTCGTACACTTTCTACTCCAAAATGGCTTTGTTAAGCCGTCCGGCTACCGATCTTCCGAAAAAAAAAAATGTAAGGATAAAGACAGAGACAGACCGCATAGGTCCAAAACTGCTGACGACGCTTCCGTTAAGCTAGTCGCCAGTCCGCTGGTACTCAGTGAGGCGCTTTTGCAGCCCCTGATACCCACTACTTCAGATTTGCAGGCCTCTACTGAGACCCATTCGGAGTCCGGTATGCTACGAGATGCTTCTTCGACTATGGAACCTGCGGATGTCTCTACCTTGGATGGGTCCAGAGCTGCTGTGCAGGCACTGGCTTCTGAGGGTGTATTCAGGCCTACAAACATTCATATTAAACCAATGTCAGCGTTTTCATCCAGGCCAAAAACTCACACTATGCCTAGAAAACAGATGACCAAACTGCAGGCACAGGCCCATATGCCCCAAAAACAAATGCTTAGAATGGCTGAAGACCTTATTACCTTAATCAGGGGAAGCTAGCCTTCCCCCTCTAAGAGACCTAGAAATGATTTTCTTTCTGACTTTTCTGATCAGGAATCTGGTATTTCTACTCCTCCTGATTACCAGGATTTGCCTTTATCTACTTATGAGGATTCTGATGCAGAGGATTCCTTTCCCTCTGCTTCCCCTCCAGATTTTTCTTTCGGTGAAACCTTGCATACTCTTATGGAGCATTTCCGCTAGGAAAACCAGGATTACTCTGAGTCCAAAAAGAGACTTGGCGAATTCTTACTCCTACCTCAACACAGGCCTTTAGCTATCCCTCCTGTTCTGGACATTGTAGATGATGCTTTCTTGAAATCTAGCCTTACCCAGACACTTTACCTCCAACTCCCAGAAAACCTGACAGGTACTACAGAGTACCTGACTCTCTCACAAGTTCCTCTTCAAGAATCCCTCTGCAGATCGAGAGACCCTTTTCCAAGGGCCAAAAGGCATTAAGGCTACTGCTGCCAAAAATCCTACCCCTTCTGATAGAGATTCTAGAGCCTTGGACAGATGGGGTAAGAAGGTATACACTTCTGCTACTTTGGCCATTAGGGCTTTAAATTGCCAATTTCATATGTTAAAGTATCAGCAGCATATTGTGAGACTACTTAGACAGAAACTGATGTTGATTCCTGACTGTGCTGAACACAAAGAATTGCAAGATTTAATACATTCTGCAGAACAAGTTGGTAAACATACTTTGCAATGTGGTTTTGACGCTTTAGAAGCATCCTTGCAGGGCTGTTGTCACTGGGTCTGTACTTAGAAGGCATGCTTGGCTTAAGGAACAAAACTTGCCAGATCATGTTAAAGCTAAATTACTGGATGCTCTCTTAAACCAAGACCGCCTTTTTGGCAACAAAGCAGAAGTCATCTCAAAAGGATGAAGAAAAAAGCTAAATCTATACAAACTGTTAAAGATTTCCTACAAGTACAGCCTCCCAGATTCAGTAGGCATTGGCCTTCAAAGAACTGATCCTTTCCAGTCCCTTCCAGGCCTTCTCAGTCCAAACCCAGGCACAGCAGACCACCTAGGCTCAGTCTCAGACTACGCACAGATCTAAGCAGTGGGGGGCTCCCACTTCCAAAGCAGGGAGAAGTAAGCCACCCCCCCCCCCACGGAAAAATGGCACAATGACTTAACCTTAAACCTTCCAAGTCCTGCTCAACTATACTTGCTCCCTTAGGAGGAAAGGTCGCCCTGCATGCAAAAAACTGGGAACTCATTACCCAGGACAAATGGGTTTTGAACAGTTTCCCAAGGATACAGATTCCACTTCCACACACTACCAACCCCAAATGGTTGGCCAGACCTACCCCCAAATCAGTGGGCGGAGGCCCAACAGCAGGTTTTCTCTCTTCTCAGTGTCAGAGCTATTCAGCCTGTCCTAGCAGAACAAAGAGGACAAGGTTTTTATTCAAGACTTTTTCTGGTACCCAGAAAAGACAACTCCTGGTGTCCTATCCTGGACCTCTCTATTCTTAACACCTTTCTGGTGGTTCCAAATTTCAAAATGCTAATTCTTCAACAGCTTCTTCCTATGTTAGCCAAGGATGCCTGGCTGGCAACTCTAGACTTAAAGGAAGCTTACCTGCACATCCCAGTAAGTGGATCCTGCAGACAATACCTACGTTTCAGGGTGGGCTCCATGTACTTTCAGTTCTCTGCACTTCCATTTGGCTTATCTACTGCGCCCAGGGTGTTCACAAAGTGTCTAGCTCCAGCCATTGCATTTTGCAGGCAGAGAAATATTCAAATTTACCCATACTTGGATGATTGTCTGATTCAGGCAGAAAGCCAGGACTTGCTATTACAACACCTGGCATTCGTAAAGAAACTTCTAACCTCACTGGGGTACACCATCAACGAAAAGAAATCTCACCTAGTGCCCTGTCAACAGATTGTATTCCTGGGAGCAAGCTTGAACATAACTTCCCAGACAGAATTCCTCACTCTGGAAAAACAAGTTTATTTGACAACCTACTTCAAACTATTGGCCACAAAACCCCAGCTATCTGCAAGGAAAATACTGCAAGCTTTGGGGTTCATGGCATCTTGCATTCTACTAATTCCATATGCAAGACTGCATATGAGGAAACACCAATGGTATCTATGGTGTCTACATTCTCAGGACCTGGAAACAATGATTTCTATCATTCCTTGTATAAAGACAGAGTTCCTCTGGTGGGCAGAGGCCTGCTACCACAACAAGGGACTCCCTTTCACTCTACCCCCTGCCGCTCAAACCCTAACAACAGATGCATCAGACTATGCATGGGGGCTCACATGACAGGGCAGTGCATTCAGGGCAAATGGAACCCGAGACGGATGTACCTGCATATCAATCAAAAAGAAATGTTAGCTGTACAGAATTCTCTGAAAGCCTTCAAAGACCATATTCTTCCAGAACAACTAATTGGTAAAGACAGACAACATCACAGTTATGTGGTACTTAAGCAAGTAGGGGGGAACCTACTCCTACCCTCTCTGCAGACCAGCCATGGCTTTGTGGGACACAGCCTTGAGCTACCAAGTGCACCTACAGGCTACAGACTACTGCCAAGCAAGCTAAATTCACTGGCAGATGACTTAAGCAGAAATCTCATGGACCGACACGATTGGAAACAAGAACCCAAAGTATTCAACCTCTTGAGGAACAAATGGGGGATTCCAGAGGTAGACCTGTTTGCCTCCCGTCAGAACTTCCAATTCAACAAATTCTGCATAAGACCTCCCCATGGTCAGGCTTGGAAAGTGGATGCCCTGTACTTTACCTGGGAAAGCCTCTCGGTTTTTGCCTTTCCCCCTCTGCCTCTCCTCTCAAAGGTTCTACTAAAGATCAAACAGGACAAGCCAAGGACAATACTGATTGCACCAGACTGGCCACACCCAGCACTGGTACGCACTCTTGCACAGTATGACACTGCTACAACCATGGCACCTACCTCAGACCCCTTCCCTGCTGTCCCAGCAGGCGGGCCAGATTCTGCACCCTCAGCTTCAAACCCTGAACCTTGCAGCCTGGCTAATTCCTTGAGCTCTCCTCTAGCATCCCTCAGTAAGCAGGTACTGGATGTCATTCTGGAGGCAAGAAGGCTTAATACTAGAAAATCCTATGCTGAAAAATGGAAAAGATACTGTTCCTGGAACCAGGCACAGGAGATGGGCACAACGGTGGCCAGCTTACCTCGTATTCTACAGTACTTAACAGAAATGCTCCACAAGGGCCTATCCTTCTCATCAATTAAAATTCATGCCTCTGCCGTTTCAGCACATTATAATTCTGAGCCACCCCTGTTCTCTCACCCCTTGCTTAAAGTAATTCCTTAGAGGGGCCAAAAATTTAAGACCCCCCCCCCCCAGGAGAGCTCCCACTCCAGCCTGGGACCTTAACTTTGTATTGGAAAAGCTCACTCTTCCCCCTTTGAGCCAGCTGCCACAGCAGAGTTGAAATTCCTTTCTTTGAAAACAGCCTTTCTTCTAGCCATCACTTCAGCAAGAAGAGTGTGTGAATTACAGGCCCTGCTAGGGTACATTTTTTGGCTAGGTTTATATGGGCCCTAGGGCCGATAGCCTAGTTACCTACCTATGACTGAGTTTTGTATTTGACCAGGTAGGTGGGCTAGTCTGGGATTACCTTCAACCATGACCAATGTGCAGAAGCACTGCAATTATGACATTAATATGATTTACAAGGACAATGTTTAGTTAACTTGTTACACTTTACATTAGTCAGCAAAGTGCAATGTTCGGCATTATAATACAGGTTGCATAACATTAAGTTGTTAAGTTGGACTACAAGGTTCAACTTCTGGAGGTGGTACAGTATTGTGGTCATGTTACATGTGATTACATCACCATTCCTGGAGCGGAGAACTATAAGGTGAAATGGCAGAGGCAAGGTGACAGTTTTATTACGTGAGTAGGAATAATAAATGAGTAGAAAAGCTGGTAAGTGTTGTGTTTTGTGTATGTACAGAGCCAGACAAAAACTTCCTTGGACCCAGAAGATATGTCAAAAGTAAATACAAAGCAGAACAATAACTTCCATGGACCTGGAAGCTATGCATTTAATACTTCACTGTTTAGTTGAGCTAGGTAGAAAACTTTGCTAATGACAGTTATCTTTTGGATAAAGGAGAGCTCATTGTCCACAGCTGTGTCCAAGTCTCTAATGACTGTATAACTTTTGAGGATTGACATTTATGTGGCATGTGCAGGGTATTGTTTCTGGTAAAGTACAGTACTACATTTTTTTGCATTAAGCTTTAGTTCGTGATCCTGATGAGTTTGT
Organism: Protopterus annectens; assembly: GCF_019279795.1. Lineage (NCBI taxonomy): Eukaryota > Metazoa > Chordata > Ceratodontiformes > Protopteridae > Protopterus > Protopterus annectens. Next base: position 970,629,223 of record NC_056744.1, read on the forward strand.
ACAAGAAAGGCACTATAGGAGGATGTGTGGAGTGTTGATGACAACTCTAGGTTTGCAGTCATCAGCAAACATGGTCAGCTAGAGATACTTGATATTGGCTTTGTCAGTGAAGCATAAGGCAAAGGTTAGTGATCCCAGCATACAGCCATTGAGGATAATACTGGTGACTATACATTTCAAGGAAAGTTTGTCATCAGCCCTGATAGATTTATTTCTGTCTGTTACCAATTTTGTTTTTCAATAAATTGCGTAAAGATTTATATTGAGCTAGGGCAGTTTATCATTAATTCCAGTGTGTGGGATTGTGTTATAGTTAGGCAGTGTGTAATAATTAGAATTCAACCAGTACCTCTGTGACTCCAATGAATAAGTAAGTCATCCAGGTTAAGTGGATAGGATCTGCCCTGCACAAGGCCAGATTGCTTTGAATCAGAGCATTGTAAGTTGTACTGCCTGTACCTTATTTTTGAATTGCATGCTGCTGGTACATTCCATAACTACACTAATGACGCAGATAAATAATTCCCAGGGTCAGTGGGTGGGCTGCCATTGTTGAGAGGAACCACAGAAGTTGTCAAAACTTTAGTATGTAACCAGCGGAGAGGCTGTGGTTAAGCAGATTTATAAGAGTCTGTGTAGCAGTGCTTCAAACACAGAAACTACCTGATATGTTGTCTGGACTTTTAGCACTGCTGCTTTTGGAGAATACTTTTAGTATGTGCTCTGAGGTAGTCAGGGGGTGGGGGTGGGGCTAATCAGATGTTGTGGAATGGGGAGGTGACATTCAAGGGACAAAGTGGAGATGTTTTAGTTAAGTGTGTCTGCTAGTTTGCAGAATCCTTGGGGTTAGAGTGAGTGATACCATGTCATATCATCTCCACACACTTCTGAGTATTTGCTGTGCCTTATCCTCTGAACATTAAAAATCCTTGCACTGGCCTTTAAAGTGGAATAGTGAATTAGAATGAGAAACCCTTTTTATTAATTTTCAAGTGCTCCTATACTAGTTTGTATTAGTAAATTTTATAGTACACATCTTATTCCTGTATAATCTCTGACATGAGTTGTCTAATATTTCTTTACTACTCTGAGACCCCCACCCCCAGCACTGGGTAATATCTGTAAAAGTTCTGTTTACCTAAAAAAGGTCATCTTTTGAATATCTGTGGATGCCCTTGATAATATTTTTGCTGTACTCTTTCCAATTTACTCAAACTAGTTTTCTTATACTGCTTGTATATTACTATTTCATACCCTAATTGTTTCATCATTTCTGATCTGGTGGACTTGTCAATCTTTGTATATAACCTATAATTTTATAATTATCATTAGAGAATGGGCAACTGGTACATCGCCACACTGATTGGAGAATGGATGTTCTTCATCAGGGTGTTAATGGATAGATAATGCCCACTGAAAAGCAAGTCTGCCACTTGACTGCAGCATATTGACTCACTCAAGCCTAAAACTCCATTTTTGTATACTTCCAGATCACACCCATACCTTCTTATTGCATCCAGAACATTTTTGGGTCTGACTTCTTTAACTAAGTCACTTGCCAACTAATAACCGGCAGTATGAGAAATGGTGGGGAGTTGTTAACAAAATGACACTAAGATTGTTACCCTAGGATGTCCTGCAGTGGAGAATTTGTATGCCAGTTATTATTCATATTTGCAAATATTTTCATAGTTGAGAGACCTACATTTTATTGAGGTGTATGATGTGAAACACTAATGTGGGAGATGGGACATTTCACTGAAAATGCTGGTTTATATTGCAGTGTACTGGAAACCTTGCTAGTTGTCTAATTATGAAAACAAGCAATATTTCCATATGCATTTAATACTTCATAAACTAAGTGACTTACACCCTGGCCGTGCATAGGACGTTATTGTTTGCTTAACAGTTGGTTGATATGATCAGAAAAAAAACTCAAAGCTGGCTCTATCCATGTACCCCAGTCCTTAAATGAATCCACAGGTTGAGTTACCTTGTGATATATTAGATATTCAGCCTTGTTCCATATGTCCCAAACCGCATGTACTTAAATTCTTTATGCATGTATTAACATATTATTCTCCAGTGCTCGAGAAGAGAATTTAGTTAAGTTCTTTGTCAGTTTTATCAGATTCCTGTGTAGGCATGCCCTATTTGTTTCTCAAGTCATTTGCATACAGACTTTAGAACATCTCGGATGAAAAAGGTAAATTGGAAAGATGCAAACTGGACAAGTATGGCACCAGGACATGACCTTGTGGGACACCCTTTCTGTATCCTAGAATTCCGTCTACCCATTTGTTACTCTTTCTACTCATCTTGTCAAGACTGCATTTATACCCAGTTGTTCTAATTTATTTGTCAGTGTTTTGTATGTGACCCTATAAATGGCTGAAGGTAGGTCTGTATAAGTTGCACCACAACATACTTTTTCATTTATTGGTATTATAGAACATTATGTTACAGATGGTTGTGGACTTGTTTTCAGCACTGGCATGCTTATGTGTGGTTTCAAGTCCTAACTTTCCAATTCTGTTAATAATTTATCCAAAATAACCTTTTCCATTATTTTTCTCTAACAAGAAAGTAGGCTTATGGGTTTGTATGACCTTGACCTTATTCACCTTTCCCTTAAATGTGGGTTTAATAATTGCATGTCTCCTATCTTGAGACCTATCTTCATACCCAATTCCTTGTGAATAACAGATGTAATGATATTGTAAGTTTACATCTGAGCATTCTCTGGTCATTGTTGATAATTCTGTCACATCCCTGTGCTTTTCTAGGGGCCAGTTTGCATAGTACTTTTTCAGTGTAGTCTACAGTAATTTAATTTCACTATCTGAAGTTAACCTAATGTTACTAGCACAAGCTATTTCCCCCTTTGTGGAGTCAAACTGTTTAGCACAATGTTTTGTAAATATAGCTACAGTTTGTTGTATTTGAGAATGAATTTTGGAATCCGCACAGTTTATCTATTTCTGTATTTGATACCACATGTTGTAGATCTATAAAATGGTTTCCAGTTCTGTTCAGTATCTTCATATATATTTTCTTCAGATATTTCCTGATCTTGTCTCACACTGTTTAATTTGTCCATCTAGTTTCTTTACAAATTTGTACTTCAGTCTCAATTCCCTTTCTTGTATGTTTTCTTATCTCTCATCTTAAGTAAATTCATATGGAACTGTATCCTCCTTCCCTTTCAAAACTTGCCACATTCCTTATGCCACCTTTCCCCTAAATGACCAGCTCCACTTAGTTTTACATAATGACTGTTTTTGCTTCTTTATACTGTTATAAATTGAACATATTTTTTGTTTATATCATCTTTTAAGATAGTAACATCTAAATAATGTGTCTCTTCCATATTAAAGTCATATGTAAATTTAAGGAACTGAGTGGAATTATTTAAATGTTCCATAAAATTTGGTATTTCCTGTTGTGTGCCTTTTCATACAATCAATATGTCGTCCAAAAAACGGAAGTATTTTTGTATATTGTCCATGAATGGAGAATTAAACACAAAATGTAACTCCCAATATAGCATAACTATATTGGCAAATATGGGGGCACAAGCTGCCCCCATAGCTACCCCATCCAACTGTTGAAAAATATCTCCTTGAAAATAAATAAAATTGTTTTTTAATATCAGTTCAATGTTCTCTAATATTAGTCTGAACTCACTCTCATTTAAAAATCTAAATTCAGACATTAACTCGAATCACTCAAGACCTATATGATGTGGAATCACAGAAAACAAATCCATTACATCCACTGTTAAAAATGAATAATGTGATTGATATGGTAGTATATTAATTTTGTTCAATAAATCCCATGAATCAACTAAAATGTGTGAATATAATTTATAAAAGGGCTTCAATTTTGTGTCAACATAAATTGCTAAAGGTTGAGTTTTTGACCCATCTGAGGTCACAATGGGTCTTAATGGTGGATTCATAATGTCTTTGTGTATCTTGGGGATACCAAACATCGTAGACAAAAAAGTTTTTTCAACCTTGAAAAACCTATAAAGTTTATCATCTATTAAACCTTGTAATAAATTATCTTCTAATACTAAGTCTATCTTTTTATATGCTATATTAAGCTCATTCATATGCCAAATTTTGTGGAATATTTAAATAATTCCACTCAGTTCCTTAAATTTACATATGACTTTAATATGGAAGAGACACATTATTTAGATGTTACTATCTTAAAAGATGATAAAAACAAAAAATATGTGTCTATAATTTTTAGAAAAGCTTGTTTTTCTAGTTCTTACTTACATTATCATAGTAACCACCCCCCACTGCAGAAAAAAAAACATTATAAAAGGACAAATGGTTAGGGTGGCCAGGATGACGTCAGAACATGTAGAGTTTATAAAAGAGATGGATTATGTACATAAATTATTTTTGGAGAGAGGTTATCCAGAATTGGTTATTGTGTCTCTCAAACATGAGGTAATCAAGGTATGGGGTACTAGATATATACCTTTATTGAATCCTGATAGAAACAATACTACAGACAATAATGTTGTGGAAGCTGACAACAATGAAATTTATAATAGAAGAAAAGAATCAAGTACCCCTTTTTTTGTCATGACATTTAATTCCAACACCCATACAATAAGAAGAGCCATAAATAAGACTTGAGATATTTTCAAGAGCATGCCTAACAAGTTAGACATAACAGACAATTATGTTATAGTTTTAGAAAGGGTCCCAATCTCAAGAATATTTTTGAGAAAGTTAGACAGGAGAACGATGGAAATAATAATAATAAAAAGAAAGGAACTTTTCGGTGTGGAAGATGTTCACAATGTGCATTTATAGCGAATATAAGTGAACTAACAATACCTACCATTCCATTACGTTTTAAAAGCAAGCAACATTATACTTGTTCTAGTCGAGGGATAGTATATTTAGTTTGCTGTACTTATTGTTGGGCTTATTATGTAGGAAAGTCAGAAAGACTTTTGAGACAAAGAATATATGAGCATATGTATGACGTAAATAGAAAAAAGGAAACTAATGCACTTTTTAGACATACATTGTCATGCAAAAAAGCCAATTTTAAATTTTGGGTTCTGGAAATGTTATCTAGGGACGACAGAGGGGGAGACTGGGAAAATCAGTTAACTTATAGAGAACTGATATGGCAATTACGATTGGATGCCAATACACCCCCAGGAATGAACGACTGTGTCAATTTTACCAGCCCTAAGGTTAAGGGCCAATAAAGTTAAAAATAACAACAAAAGAAAAGTTTTGAATAAGAATTCATAGTCCATCATGTGGATATGACAAGTTAGTTTACTATCCAGTGTATATTATATATTATATATATGCAGTTGTTGGCATCTTTATAAATTTTAATTATTTTAATCACTTTGTATTTATATATATATATATATATATATATATATATATACATACATATATATATATATATATATATATATATATATATATACATATATTTCTATTTTTATATTTATATCTACATTTACATTATATATACCTATATTTCTATATTTACTATAGATGGTTACAGGATGACCACTATATAACAGTATTGGTCAACAGATGTTTTATTACATATATGTTTTATTTTATTTCTATATATGTCATACATTTTATGGTTATTTATGTGTTCATTCAACTTTTCATATAACCAAGTTCTATCAAATGGTGAAAATGGTGTACTGCAGTTTTTTAACCACAGTTACTTGAAGTTTTTCAAGTGGTGTCATCTTATTTATTATTTTTTTAGTGGAGTGTCAAAGTGAAATGTGTTTTTTTTCTGACTTAAACAAGTTGAACCACGTTTTTAATTTTAATTGTAACCTTTTTAATTGTAACAAATTGAATAATTAATGGATTTATACCTATATAAATACACAAGTAGAAATATACCAATTATTCTGATGAAGTTTCCAGTATTGGAAATGAAAGCGCTTAATCTAACTGCTTGAATTTTTGTTTGTTTGTCGAAACAATAAACCAAAAATATATTATTCATTGCCTGTTTGTGGACTGAACAGTTTTGAAGGAGAACTACCAGTTGCTATTATTTATATGGAGTTTGTGGGACTGCCTTCATTGGATCCTGTTAACGGAGAATTTGTGGTTACCAGTTTAATTTTATTCTCCGTTTTCCATTTTTTGTTTGCCCTATTAGCCTTGTTGAGCTCCCTCCTTGTTTGGCAAATGGAACATATTTTGTTGGTTATTTACTCTAGATCTCATGGAAGAGGAGTTAAACATAGAGAAAAACTATAAAGAGCTGTTAATGACATTCAGATTTGATCACAGTCTGACATGTGAGGTATAAACAATCAGTATACTAGCAATAATTGGAGGCAGTTACAGACCTCTGTTTTTCTACGATTGTAGTTAAAAAGTCACTGATTTGGTTTGGCATGACTAGTCTGTACTTAGGTGAAACAAGCTAAAATATTGTTTGATGACAGATCTGAAGTGCAAAATAAGAAACATCCATCTGTGTACACAGTGATAACTTCCTATTTTCCTGTCTAACACTGTAAATAACACTTTATAAGTCAAAAAATAAAACAAAAGAAGTGTTCCAGCAGCTCTAATAATTTATTAATATAGTAAATCAAATTGAGTGCTTTCGCTCATCAGAGACTTCTTCAGATAAAAAATTTATCCACATCACTTCCTTAAATACCCCTGCTAATTTCTTATTTATCAATTAAATAATTAATCACTTAGAGATGTCCACAATTATACAAGTTAAAAAGTAAAAAAGAAAAAATTTATTGTATAAAACCAATCGACAACCTAATTAAAAAAAAATTTAAAAATCTAATCATAATCTGTCTAACCTATAATTGTAGCCCTTTCTTTCAGAATAGGTATAATTGACACATATTCATACCAGGAGGTGAAGTAGCCTTTAACCTAAGTTGCCATACAAGTTCCGTTTTTAAAAGAGTTGACTTCCAGTTACCACCTCTTGGGTTCTTTTTAACAACTTCAAGAATACCAAAGTGGTAACCAACATAATTAGAACAATCTAGAGAGTGCTTGTATAAGGCACTAGTATCTTTCTTCATGCTTATATCATAAAGGTGTTCGTAGATTCTATTTTTGAGGGCCCTTTCAGTTTTTCTTATATAGAAACATGAACAACTTCCACACTTTGCTAAATAAACTAGTTTGTTTGTTCCACAATTCCCCTTCTTGAAATAGATTTTACTTCCCAACCCGTTTTTTCTAGGGTTAAACTGTCTGATCTAGCTATGAAGGAACAGTAGTTACACATTCCACATGGTGTAGTTCCCTGTTTTACCTCATCCCTATTAGGTGCTTCTACCTCTAAATGCTCTTTAAAGTTCTTTCCAGTTTTATATGAAAATGTGTGCCTGTTCCCCACTATTTCATAGAGCTCCTTACTGATTTTAAAAATACACCAATTGGATTGTAGTATATTACACAAAGGCTTTATAAAATGGTTAAATTTCTTTACGATATAAGGTAATAGGTTAGACAGGTTATGATTATTTTCTTTTAATTAGGATGTTGATTGTTTTATATATATATATATATATATATATATATATATATATATATATATATATATATATATATATATGTATATATATATATATATACAATATACATACACACACACACACATATATATATATATATATATATATATGCATACATATATCTATATATATATATAAATGTATATATATACATCTATATATATATATATATATATATATATATATATATATTAATACATTTTCTCTTTTTTACTTTTTAACTTGTATAACTGTGGACATCTCTTTAAATGATTAATTTAATTGATGAATAGGAAATTAGAAGGGATATTTAAGGAAGTGATGTGGATGTATATTTAATCTGAAGAAGTCTCTCTGTTGAGCGAAAGCGCTCATTTTGATTTACTATTTTAGTAAACTATTGGAGCTGTTGGATCGTGGCTGGCACACTTATTTTGTTTTATTTTTTGGTTTTGATTGTGTTTTCCTGAGTTTTTAACACTTTATAAGTCCACATACATTTATTTGTAAGAAGTAGAATAAACTGAAAGAGTGACACATTAAATCGCTGTATGGGACTCTGATTAAGCACATGGTCAAAAACTTGCAGAAAGAACTATTATTATATGTACAATGTTATGTTGGATGATTTTAACTAAGGGGCTTATACCACCAACCTAAGGTATGCTCAAAAATACTTAGACTTTATAAACAAAAACTCCCTAGAGCATATTTCTAAAGGAACCTAGACAGTATATTATATGTGACCTGGTCTTAAGCTAAGCATCTGTATGTACCATCCTCAAGGTATCTCCCACTGTTCAAATCTGATTACAGACTATTAACCTTCTTTGTCAGTCTCTAAAACATCAGCAACAAATATCACAGAATTCCAAGACTTCAAATGTCCAAAACAGTACGTCTTTTACTTTGAGTATAAAAGTAGTACCTAAAATGTTGATACTGCAAAGTTTTGTATAGAAAAATTCTACTCTTATATGGACAGATCTGTTAAAATTGTCAGCCCAGCTAGGTTCAAGCAAATAGGGAGGACTAAAAGTAAACCAGTGTGGTGGTCCTTAAGCATTAATAAATGATGTAGTAAAAGAAAGAAACTCCCAAACCTGTGCAGCAGAACAAATGACCTCCAAGTTAAGGAGAATATCAAGCAGCTAGATAATAAACTAAAAACAGTACTTAAGATAAAGAAAAGCATATCATGAATTCAGACTAGCTACACAAGCCAAACAGAACACAGATCCTTCTTTAGTTATGCCAGAAGATTAAGAAATCCATCTCTGTTCAAAGCTTATTCATAACGGTACTAGCTACTCAGATCCAGTGGATATTGCCATTTAATAAATGCAGTCATCTTTACCCAGGTGCATCTGTTCCAAACCCACTAATTCTTGATGTAATCAAGCCACCAACCATCTTGACAGAACGTGTAATGGAGGTACTCCCGAAAATGAAGTATACTTTGCCCATGGGGCCTGATAACATATCCGGTTGTCCAATTAATAGTAGTAAGCAAGAATTAGCAAACACACTCTTCAACCTGAGTCTAGAACTGGCTTTGTCCCATAGGAGTGATATACAGCTGTTGTGATGTCAGTCCACAAAGGTGGCCCCAACCACATTTTCCAGGAGTTACAGACCTATCAGCTTAAGAAGTCTTTTATATTTAAAGCAAAGGAATGGGTCATAATTGACCTAATCAGCTATGATGTAAAAAATCTTATTGCACTGTACTTCCAATGCTTTGATTTTAAGGGTAGATCCTACCTAGTGAATCTTGTAAACCTGTTTGAGAGGGTTAATCACGCTGTAGAATGTGGACAAGCTGTGTACATACAGTGTACCTTGACCTCACCAAGGTATTCTGTGCCATGCCACATACAAGTATAATAAGCAAGTATGTGGTTAGGTGGATAGCCAACTGGCGTAGAGATGGGACTCACAGTAAGAATAGGGGTATGCCTTCTGAGAGCATGAAGGTGACCAGTGGAGTTATACAGGGTCTGTGCAGGGACCTTATATGTTTGGCATCTACTTCTCAGATCTCCACTTATCAAATGAGGATCTTTGATTAGCAAACATTCATTGATGATTGTAGGCTGGGAGCCGTCACAAATTTATCCTCTGACATACATGCACTCCACCAGAAGCTTACCCTTGTCAGTAGCTGGTATACTAAAAATGGGATCAAGCTCTGTTTCAAAAGGTGCAACATTGTTATGTAGGTCTAACTTGTAGCATAGACAACATACCACTTCAAAATGAAAAATTTGTGAGAAACCTGGGCACATGGGTGGACAGCTCCCTTACATTTGACCATCGCATTGCAGCGACGGTTAGAAATTTTTTTTGCATATTATCACAACCAGATTCGGAGCAGGAGAAACAGCTGTTTTCAAAGCCGTACTTCTGCCGAAAATAGTACTGAAAGTTTGCAGTGAGGAGAATATAACACTTTTTACTACTTCTGTGTACCTTTCTACCTTTCTGGCCGACAAATATTTATACTTTTCCTGTTTCTGTTGAGGGTAGTCGGGCAGAACATGACTATTTTAAGAGCCTAACGACTTTTACTCATTCATCCATGGTAGCTGTTTGAAACAACTTTTTAATTCCATTATATCAGTTAGGCACACTTTAACATTTCTGCACAGAGAAGTGCATCGTCATTTCATGAGATCGCTGCTAAAATCTTTCATCCTAAGCATGCCTGTGACGCGTGCACAACTGTGCATGAAGTCTGACTTCCTTATTGTGTTGTCACTGTCTCACATGTAAAAGCTGCATTTCTTTCAGGGTCCAATTTCATATCCTTCATGAAATTTATTACTGCAAACATTTTTTTGCACCAACTAACTTTATAACAGCAGTGTTTAAAAATCTGTCTCTGGTTTGAGACAGTTTCTGGGCTTCTGTGGAATTCTTTAAGAAAGTAGGTGAGAAATGTCTCCTAACAGTATTACACTGCAGCAAAACAATGTGATGGTGTGATCATCCAGAAATTAAATCAGTTTGTCTAAAAACATTTCCTGAGGACATTTTGAAATGGATTACAGTTAACGCATATACCAAGTCTGATATTGTCTGCTACAATTGGATTTACAATCTCAGGTAGTGACTGTGGAGTCTGCTGCGTTAATATGTAAGTGCTGGAAATTCTTTTACCTTGCTTAGATCATTGCAAAAAGGATTTCATCCAGATCAATAGAAAGTCCTCTTCTTTTTGTACGTTGTATTCAGTGAGATGTTCAGTCAAAATAGTGGCCCATTTGGAATGTATCTTTATAAGCATATCAAGCAGGTGGAAAGACTCCAGAGATTTTTAACTTAAAAAAAAAAAAAAAAAAAAAAAAAAAAAAAAGATCATGGGCCTAAAAGCTTTGAACCACAAAAAAAGACAACGCTTTAGCCCTATACTGTGTTTAATATAAACTCCTTAGTGGAGACCTGTGTCTTGCTCATAGGGCTATAAAGGATCCATTAGTCCAGGAACTCTTGTACCTAAAGTCAAACAATCTAATTAACACCAGGGGAAGAGATCTAAATCTACTCCCAACAAATAAGACTAAAAGGTGGGATGTATTTGTCAAGCAGCACATCACCCTTCTCCCTCTCCAAGTTAAGTAGTGTGATGCACTGTATGCATTTAAAAAGGAGCTGGATAACAGGATCAGTGTTAATAAATTCACCTCCTGGTATTAAGGGCCTGGCCCTCCAAGGCCTAAGGGTGGGTACTGCAAGGCAGAAATGGGTTTGTAACTCCTCTCTCAATCAGTGAGCAGATTTCTGGATAATGGAAATATTTCAGAATGGATACAGTTGACACTGGAATTGCATTCCCCCTGAACCTAGGAATTCCTCCACACCCATAAAATCGAACTCCTCCATTTCCTCCCATTCTTTCTCAATGTGACATAGAACCAGTTTGAAAATCCCAAATAAGAAAAAGGACTTTTCTTACTTGTACTTTTGTACAGGTTGCTTCCTGATGTATCTCATTACCAACATATTACACTTGTTCTGCATAGCCTGCACTGGCTCCCTATGTAGTATTGGATCATCTTAAAGATTTTGGTATTAGGGTTTTTGTCCATTCATGACTTGAGTACCTGCTATCTGAATGAGTTTATAATGCCCTACTGCCTGTATGGGGTTTGCACTTGGTATCTGAACACAGTTTTGCAGGTCAACTGTGTTAATTCAGATTTCTGATCTTTTTACTATAGGCCTCATGCTTGTGAACTTTGCTACATCTATGGCTTTGTGAATGTTCCTCCCAGGCCAATTTCAGATGGGCCTTAAAGACATGTTTATTTAACTTGGCATATAATGGACTGGTGTGAATTTAAGCTACGTTTCCACATTTTTTTTATTTGTTTCTACTTCATGTTTTCAGTTTTGTCCAGTAGCTATTCTTAGAAAGATTGTCTGATGTAATGCTCCTCCTGTGCATGTTAGTCTGATTCTCACGGGATATGACTGTAGTTAGGAATTGGATGCCATTTGGTCAAACTGTATAGACCAAAAAAGTGTTTTTGTTACCTCCACCATCCCTTTATCTGGAAGATAGACCCCCCCCCCAAGATTAATATGTTTTGGGTAATGGATACCAAATTATAGTTAACAAATTCAGAAACTGGGTGCATGATCTTGCCAAACAGGATGCACAAAATCTGTGTCACCATGGATCATGAATAGATACAGCAAAATGCTTTAAATAGTGGGGTTCATGATAATATTGTATGTGAAACATTTTTCAAGGGATTTTAAGCCAGCTATAGACCCCCCTCCATGACTCAGGACACCCACACCTCCTACCTGGACCTACTTGACTCCCATCAAGCTACCCCCTAGCACCCTAATCCTTGGTGACTTCAACTACCCCACCATAGACTGGATGAACTATTCCTGCACTGATGCCACTCACCCAACTATTCCTTGACTTTATCAGTTCTAATGCAGTAGACCAGCTTGTCTCATCCCCCACAAGGGGAGATAACACTCTGGACATGGTTCTCACCAACATGGGCAACTGCTGCACCACCCCCATAGTAAGCTCTTCCCTGTTGAGATCAGATCATCGGTCTGTCTCATTCGAAGTTTCTATCCTGCCTAACCCCCCCACACACACACACACACCCAGCCATAACCAGGCTTACACTCCTCAAAAGCTGACTACAACCTCCTAAGGAAAAGGGTATCAGTAGCTTCACACCACCTCCCCTCTCAGAGGATATAGACAACTATGCTGAACAGTACGCCATTGCAGTATGCAAGCACCTGTACACCTGCATGGACTCAGCAATACCCAGCAGAAATAAAACCTGCTCCTTAAGGAAATGTAAACCTGTCCGGTGGACATCCTCTATCAACAGGCTTTACAACAAAAGGAAGCAACTGTTGTCCAAGGGTAAAAAGGCACAAATTCCCAAATGGAAAAACTCCTTAGCCTCAACAAGCAAATTAGATCACCAGTGAAAACCTCCAAAGCCAGTTATAGATCAAAACTAGCCTCCAAAATAAAAAGAAAAGGTTTATTCCAAATTAGTCCTCAACGGTACCACTTACACTGATCTTGTTGACTTAGCCAACCTGCTAGCAGATAGCTCAGTGCAAACCTCACCCCCTGTCCCCCAAAGGCCCATTCGACATCCCCAATACTTGTCACACACCTCCCATCTCCGTAGATCAAGAGTTAAAGGCTCTATCCAAAGCAAAGAACATAGTTTCCATGGGACCTGATAGTATTCCAGGCTATATTCTGCACCATCTCCAGCAAGAACTAACTTAATCATTCAGCTCCCTATTTAAACATAGCCTAAGTACAGGCTTTATTCTAGCAGAGTGGAGAACTGCCATTGTCATCCCCTTGCACATAGGTGATGTCACTACTGACCCTGGAAACTATCGGCCCATTAGCTTGAGAAGTCTGATCTGTAAAGCCATGGAGCATATTATTATGTATCTCATATATAAGGATATAGACAATCTCCAAGCACTTGACCCCACCCAGTTCAGATTCGTCAAGGGCAGATCTTGCCTGTTGAACCTGGTTGACTTCTTTGAGAGTTTCACCAAGACCCTGGATGAGGGAAAGTCAGTACATATAGCTTACCTTGACTTGGTCAAAGCCTTTGACACAATTCCTCTCTTGGACATTATCAAAAAACTAGCACAACTTGATGTAAATCCTTATCCCATCAGGTGGATGGCAAACTGGCTCACTGATAGAACCCACAAGGTGAAAATAGGTCCCTCCACCTCTGACAGCAGACCTGTTACTAGTGATGTTCCCCAGCTATTTGTCCCGGGTCCCCTACTGTTTGACATCTACTTCTCAGAAGTCCAGGCAAAGACAAAAACCTGTGGCTGACCAAGTTTGAGGACAGCTGTAAGTTGTGTACCGTCACTGACTCCCGAAATGATGTTAACATACTACAAGAGAGTCTCACAGCAACAAATGACTGGTGCCAAAGTCATGGCCTTAAGTTAAACGCAAAAAACTGTATTATCATACCAGTCGGCAAAAACACTGCTCTTACTAATTACCACATCAACGCCAACCCCTAAACAGACAACATGAGGTGAGAGACCTGGGTACACAGGTTGACATCAGTCTCGTATTCAACCATCATGTAGCGGCAGTGGTCAGAAAATCCTTTTTACTTGGTTCATCTCACAAGTAAAGGGATTGTATCCAGAAAAAAGGGGGTTATTATCTCTCTGTACTCCTCCCTGATTAGGCCAGTAATTGAGTACAATGCTCCGTTTGGTATACGTCTCTCCAAACACCTGCACCAACTGGAAAGGCCACAGAAATACCTCACTAAGAGAATTCTTGACCTCTACCGCCTGTCCTATGGGGACAGGCTCAAATCACGATCACTCTACTTGGTATCGTACAGATTGCTCAGAAGTGATCTTTGTCTCACCTACAAGGCAATCTCAGACCCTGCTCTACTAGGGATGCTACATATCCGTAAGTCTAACTCCTTGCCATTACCCGCTCAAAAGACCTAAATCTAATATGCAACATTAACAAAACCTGCTGGAGAGACAGGTTTGTCTCCCAGAGGCTGCCCCATCTCTGGAATAGACTTCCCATACACGTCAAACAGAGTACCTCGCTGACCCTCTTCATGCGCAACTTTGATGAGTGGATGGGAAACCACAAATTTGCCCTAGGGGTTCCACCTGTATTCCTCAATGATGGGGCGACAGGTGCTGATTGATGATTCTTTTTGGGGGATAACCTCTTGGCTAAGCTTGTAAGGGCCCCCAGGGCCATTAGCATAGTAACCTCCTATGATCCTATGAAGAATGCAGATGGGGAGGCTGGCATTAACCTTGTTTTTAATTGTACATCAGTTTTCCATCAGCATACCTTGTTTCACAGCTTCTGGTAGAAGGTGCAAATGGCTGCTGATGGGTTTGGCTGACTTCATGCATACCCTTCAGCAATAGTAATGAAACATCCGTTGTGATCACTGATACAGCAGCAAAGTGTAAGTGCCGTTCATATTGCCATTGGCTTGCAGTGACCAGTATCAGCAAGTGATCTGTGGCTAAACACTGAAGCTGTCATTACTACTGTATTTATCTTGGTCAGCATCAGATGTACCCCCAAGATCACTGGCAGCGTCATGTTGTAAGGTGCATTCCTTCAGTCTCTTCGTAATTTTAAAAATTTGTGTAGTATCATACACTGTGCTGCACCATTAAGGTGTAAAGTTGCTGCTGTTGCCTTCTCATTCTCCAACATCAAGCATGTGGAGCAGGCATAGCTGTAGTGAAAATTCTCATTATGGTCAGCCTTGTCTAGTAAATGCGAGATTAAATGTGTATTCCTGGCACTAGAAGCTATTGGCTCACTACTCTCTCTGCAGCTGTGAGATTGCTGATAGTGTAGCACACTTAATCAGAATAAAAGATTACCAGTAAGCATCTCTTGTAGACTTGTTTTTTTGTCTCACCACTACCACTTGCTGTGTGATTGAGTAGTACACTTAATCAGAACAGAGTTTCCAGATTATGTTAAAAAGTGGGTACTTATGTCTAATGGATCTTAAAAGGCTGAAATTGTTGCCCCCATGGCAAACATCATGATGTAATTAAATAGAAACACACCGAAGGCTGGCTTTGTAGATTATAGTTTTTTTTAACCATTATATAATGAATTAGAAGTTTGTTTATGCAAGAGCCATTCAGAGATTCAGGAGCCACTTATTTTAAAAATAAAATGCTATTGAAGCATGACTGTGACCCTTGTTTGGGGTTCATTTAGCAGTCTCCCAGCACTGCGGAGGTGAGGAGTGAAGTGTGTGACCTGTTCACCAGGGGGATCACACTGCCCAATGTTCCTACAAGTGTGTGCAACCTCCTTTTCCCCCCTGGGAGAGGTGGACACTTGGGAGACTACCACTTGCACCTTGAGAGAAGGGACATGACTCCTTTGAGGGAATGCCTCTTGGGGAAGCAAGGGGACGTTTTCTATGAACAGCCTATTGCATGTCACTCCCCTTAAACATGTGTACACCTGGTAAGGCATGGGGTTGGGGAAGGAGAAAATAGTTAAACCACTCATGTTGGCTACCTGGATGGTGACCACTCTCGGTAATCTATTGCCCAGTAGGAGCAAATGGGCTGATGTTCCTATAGGGTCTGATGGTCGGCAGACAGCAGGAGCATAAGGTCAAAATATTTGTACAGATGTTCTTAGTGTTTCACTGTTGCAGTCATTACATTTGGGTAATCTGCTGGCAGGTTGCCATCAGTCGGCCTGATTAACAAAGTCTTGGTTCCCGCGTCGGTTGCTGTCCCTTCTTCCATGACATCAGGGGTATAAAACATGCAGCCGACACCATTACATCAGTCTTTCTTGCCACGTAGTGCTCGAAGCAGAAGCAGTTCGCAAGTGCTGGTCGGCAGACTCCTGAAATTTTCATTTTTGAGTTTCAGAACCGAAGTCTTCAACTCAAAAACTAAGTACCCCATTGGGGAAACTTTTTCTTGCTCCTTACCAATGTCAGTAAAAGTTAATAATTGTATGACTTGTGGGAAGCAAATACCTCATAAGGATTTCCATTTGTACTGTATTCCTTGCCTAGGCCCTGAACACGACGTACCTTGCTGTTGGTTTTGTGCTTTATTTAATTGGCACACTATCCGTCGTCGGTACATTTTTGCTTCTAAATATTTCGGTTCTCGATTTAATTATCCAGAAATTACGTCGGTTAGCCATCCGACTACTGGAATACCGAAAAAATGCAAAGAAAAAGATAGGGACTCAGGTCCAAAACTGCAGATGACACTTCTCCTAAGCAAGTCGCCAATTCGCTGGTATTCAGTGAGGTGCTTTCACAGCCCCTGATACCCACTACTTCTGATTTGCAGGCTTCTACTGAGACCCATTTGGAGTCCGGAATGCCGCGAGATGCTTCACCTATGGAACACACAGATGTCTCTACCTTGGATGGGTCCGGAGCCTCTGCGCAGGCTCCAGCTTCTGAGGGTGTATTTAGGCCTACAGATTTGTATATTAAACTGACACCACCTTCAATTTTAAGGCCAAAATCTCAATCTATGTCTAAAAACCGACGCCCAGACCACATGTTCAGGCCTCTATGCCTAAAAAACAAATGATCAAAATAGCTGAAGATTTAATTACTCTTATCAGGGGTAATAGCCCCCCCCCCCTTCTTCCTAAGAGGCCTAGTCCTGAACTTGACTATGAATCTTCTGAACAGGACTCTGTTTCTTCTGACTCTTCTAATGAACAGGATTTGTCCATACCTACTTATGAGGACTCTGATGCAGAGGATTCCATTCCTTCTGCTTCTCCCCGTGAGGATTTTTGTTTTGGTGAAACTTTACATACTTTAAGGGAGCATTTCCACTGGGAAAGTCAGGATTTTTCTGAATCCAAAAAGAGGCTTAGGGATTTCCTTCTTCCTCAGCATAGGCCTTTGGCTATACCTCCTGTACTAGACGTTGATGATGTGTTTTCAGAATCCAGTATGGCCCTCGATTCCCTGCCTCTGGCCCCTTGTAAGCCAGACAGATACTACAGGGTTCCTGACTCCGGCAAATTCCTTTTCAAAAATCCTGTTGCGGACCCTGAAACCATTTCTCAGTGGCCCAAGGACATAAAGGCTTTTACTGCTAAAACTCCAACCCCTTCTGATAGAGACTCCAGGGCGCTGGATAGATGGGGTAAAAAAGTTTATACTTCTGCAGCCTTGGCAATCAGGGCTTTAAACTGTCGATTCCATATGCTAAAATATCAACAGCATATCATGGGACTGCTTAAACAGAAAATGATGTTGATTTCTGACTGTGTGGAAAATAAGGATTTACAGGATTTATTGCATTCAGCTGAAAAAGTTGGAAAACATACTTTGCAATGTGGTTTTGATTCTTTGGAGGCCTCTTGCAGGGCTGCTGTTACTGGGTCTGTGCTTAGAAGGCATGCTTGGCTTAAGGAGCAATCTCTGCCTGATCATGTTAAAGCAAAATTGTTTGATGCTCCTTTGCAGCAGGACCGTCTGTTTGGTAATAAGGCTAAAGAAGTTCTAAAAAAATGGAAGATAAAGCTAAATCTGTGCAAACTATGAAAGATTTTTTACAAGTACAACCTCCAAGATTTAGTAGGGACTGGCCTACTAATAACTGGTCCTTTCCAGTTCCTTCCAGAGCCACTCTAGCCAAACCCAGACATTCCAAAAGCACCAGGTTTCAGTCCCAAGGGACTTTCAGAACTAAGCAATGGAGTGCCTCTGCTTCCAAATCTGGAAACAACAAGACACTTCCCTATGATAAACAGTCTTAATGACTTTCCTTTAGAATTACCAAGCACTTACCTCTTAGCCACCCCTTTGGGGGGAAAACTGGCTCTTCATGCAAAAAACTGGCATCTTATAACCCAGGACAAATGGGTTTTAAATATAGTGTCTCAGGGATACAAATTTCATTTCCACACGTTGCCAACTCCAAACGGATGGCCAGACCTGCCCCCAAATCAGTGGGCACAGGCCCAGAAACAAGTTCTTTCCCTCCTAAACATGGGGGCAATTCAACTAGTACCAGAAGTGGAAAAGGGACAAGGTTTTTATTCCAGACTTTTCCTGGTACCCAGAAAAGAGAAATCATGGCGTCCAATTCTGGACCTGTCTACTCTAAACACCTTTCTGGACATTCCAAAATTCAAGATGCTGACTCTTCACCAGTTACTTCCTATGCTAGGCAAAGATGCCTGGTTGGCAACTCTAGATTTAAGAGAGGCTTACCTGCATATCCCAATCAGGGAATCTTGCAGAAGATGCCTCCTCTTCAAAGCAGGCTACTTGCATTATCCATTCTCTGCACTGCCCTTTGGCTTATCTACTGCGCCCAGGGTATTTACAAAGTGCCTGGCTCCAGTAATTGCATTTTGCAGGCAAAGAAATATTCACATATATCCATACCCGGACGATTGTCTAATTCAGGCAGAAAACAAGGCCATTCTTCTAAAACATCTGGTGTTTGTAAAAAGGATTCTAACTTGTCTAGGGTACACCATAAACGAAAATAGATCACAACTGGCACCTTCTCAAAAAATTACATTCCTGGGTGCAAGCTTGAATACAACTGCCCAAATGGCTTTCTTTACGCCAGAAAAGCAAATTCATTTGGTGACTTACTTCAAACAGGTGGCCACAAAAACCCTGCTGTCTGCAAGAATACTGCAAGCCTTGGGGCCTCATGGCCTCCTGCATTCTTCTAATTACATATGCAAGACTGCATATGAGGAAACTTCAGTGGTACTTAAAAAGTTTATGGAGTCAACATTGTCACAGCCTGGAAACAATGATTCCTATCATACCTTGCCTGCAACTAGAGTTCCTATGATGGGCAGAGGCCTGCCACTAAAACAAGGAACTGCCATTCACACCACCCCCTGCTGCCCAAACCCTAACTACAGACTCATCAGACTATGCTTGGGGGGCTCATCTGGCAGGGAAGTGCATTGAGGGCAAATGGAGCATAAATCAAATGCACCCTCATATCAGTCAAAAAGAAATGCTAGCTGTACAGAATGCACTGACAGCCTTCAAGGACTACCTTCATCCAGGACAACTGGTGGTAAAGACGGACAACACCACAGTTATGTGGAACATAAACAAGCACGGGGGTACACATTCCTACCCCCTCTGCAGACTAGCCATGGCATTGTGGAACACGGCCTTGAGCTATCAAGTACAACTACAGGCTCAATTCCTGCCAGGAAAGATGAATAGTTTGGCAGACGAACTAAGCAGAAATCCCATGGACCTACACGAATGGAAACTGGAACCACGGATTTTCAACATGTTGACACTTAAAAGGGGGAGACCAGACATAGATCTTTTTGCCTCACCCCAGAACTACCAGTTGGACAAATTTTTCACAAGAACTCCTCACAAGAAAGCCTGGAAAGTGGATGCTCTGTCCTTCAGCTGGGAAAACCTATCAGTCTATGCCTTTCCCCCTCTGCCTCTGCTCTCCAAAGTTCTATTAAAAGTCAAACAGGACAAACCAAAAATGATTTTGATTGCTCCAGACTGGCCTCGTCAACACTGGTACCCACTCCAATGCAGTCTGTCACAATTTTTTTCATGGCACCTGCCTCAGACACCTTCCTTACTGTCTCAGCAGAACAACCAAATTCTGTACCCTCAACTCCAAACATTGAATCTTGCAGCTTGGCTAATCACTTAAATTCCCCCTTAGCATCCCTCAGTAAACCTGTGATGGATGTAATTTTGGAGGCAAGAAGACCTTGTACTAGAAAATCTTATGCTGTCAAATAGAAAAGATTCTGTGCCTGTAATCAGTCTCAAGGGATGAGCACAGCAGTCCCAATTTACCTCATATTTTGCAATACTTAACTGAGATGCTTCACAAGAGCCTGTCTTTTTCTTCCATAAAAATCCATGCCTCCGCCATTTCAGCTCATTACAACACAGACCCCCCCCCCTCTTCTCTCATCCTCTACTAAAGCAGTATCTCAGAGGGGCCAAAAACTTGAGGCCACCCAGGAGAGCGCCAACCCCTGTCTGTGACCTTAACTTTGTATTGGAGAAACTCACTCTACCTCCTTTCAAGCCAGCTGCTACTGCAGACTTAAAATTCCTTTCCTGGAAAACATCCTTCGTTTTAGCAATCACTTCGGCTAGAAGGATTTCTGAATTACAGCCTTTCATCATCTTTCATGAGGACAGGGTGTCGCTCAGGACCAACCCATCCTTCATGCCCAAGGTGGTATCTAGTGTGGCTCTTAATCAGTCCATTCATTTGCCAACTTTCTTCCCCAATCCACAGAACAAGGGGGAGTGAATTCTGCATTCATTGGATGTAGACAGACAACTTAGATTTTACTTGGACAGGACTAAATCTCGAAGAAAATCTGAACAACTGCTGGTAGCATTTGCTGCAGGGGCAGAGGGAAAGGTTATTTCAAAGCAAACCATCTCAAAATGGATAAGCCATTGTATTCTTTTCTGCTATAAGCACCATGGAAAACCTATTCCCCCAGGGGATCAGATCCCATTTCACCAGGGCTGCATCTACTTCTACAGCCTTTCTCAGAGGTGTTCCTCCCAGGGATATTCTAGAAGTTGCTACCTGGAGTTCAGTTCATACTTTCACCAAGCACTATCATTTACCAATTTTCTCTAAATCCAGAGCTGGTGTTGCCACTGCTGTTTTGCAGGGCCTTATAGCCGGTCCTAATGCTGTATAAATCCATCCTCCCAACCATACCTTTGGGTATCTACCCAAATGTAATGACTGCAACAGTGAAACACGAAGAACATAGTACAGTTGTGTACACTTAATGTAGATGTTCGAGTGTATTCACTGTTGCAGTCCTGGTTACCCTCCCTCCAGCCACCTGTTTTTTTCTCTTACTATGCCTTTCCTTTCTTTTACTACACTTAAAAGCCTTTTTGGTGTATCTGTTTTTGTTTGGAGGTATATATTTTTGTGTTAAATTATATATATATATATATATATATATATATATATATATATATATATATATATTGCTCCCCATTTGTGGGGCACCTGGCATTTGGGGCAAGAAAAACTGATGTAATGGCATTGGCTGTATGTTTTATACCCCCAACGACCTGACGTCATGGAAGAAGGGACAGCAACCGACGCAGGACCCAAGACTTTGTTAATCAGGCCGACTGAGGGCAACCTGCCAGCAGATTACCCAAATGTAATGACTGCAACAGTGAATACACTTGAACATCTACATTTATGGTAAGTGTACACAACTGTACTTTCATAACTATGTAAGGGTTAGTTCCTTTATTTTTCTTGGAAAGCACAGCACATTTTGTTTAGAAGTGCAAACTGCAAAATAAATGTGGGAAAATTCATTGTTTTTAGCATGAGTGCACTTTTAGTCCTGGTATGTAATACAGTACATGTCTTAAGTCACTATAACATTTTCATTTGGTTGGATTTTGGGGGTATTTTGGGGGTATTTGCCTTTGTAACACACTCCCTTATTGCATTGTTGCTGTGAGTGTAGTGCTATTACAGTCCTGCATTATATGGCCTGTTTTAGACATAAAGGACCAAATATGCCAAGCACATTAGTTTCATAGGTTTTTGTTTTATTACATATAACTTTACTAAAGTGGGCATTTGTAAGCAGTTAGTAATACCTAAAAGCTCTGAAGTGTTGCTACTCTTATGTTTATCAATTGCTCTTCAATATCTTTTATTGCCTTAGGTGTATGTGGGTGCTGGACTTTACCTTTGATCACTGCATTATCCTTGGGGATTTGAAGGCCTGCTTAATGACACTGATCCGGTTGTAATGGCTCTTGCTTGGATTAGTTCAGCCTTTTAAATAAGCCAAAATGTTAATTAGCAGTTTTTTTGCATGAAAGTGCAGCTGTAAATATAACTGGCCAGATTAGATGACAAAGTAGATATGCCTTTGCTAATCAGTTACAAAAGCAATAATAAGTAATAAAATGACCTAAATGTAAACGTTGTTAGTAGGTAGCACAGATTTGCATTAGATCGATAAGTTGTGAATTAATATGGCACATTAAGCAAACAGAGTTCAGCTGCTGCAGTTATTTTTATTTAATCCGGTTGCTTGGTTTCCATCAAAATAAGCATAAATTGTTTGGTCACACCTGGATTGGATACAAATCCTGTGTACTCTTGTAGCTTTCAGACATGCGCGATTTCTCCCTCATCATTTGAACTTTTAGAAAATGGGCATAGCACTGTGATACCATACAGAATGATCTCTCAGTAATTGTAGCAAACTGCCATAGTCGCTGGCATGAGTGGCAGTTTTGAGCAAGTAATTGAACCTTTCTTGAAATTTCAGTGCAGTGATGCAGAGTTTTATGTATGAGGAGAGGAGAGGAGAGGAGAGTAGTCTAAGAAAAGGCACTTTTAGTGTGTGGCATGTTGTTGGCAGCAGTTAAAGAAATGTGAACTCTTTTGTGAGCCCTAAATAAATCGGAGTGGTGGAATATTTGGTAGTCTGATGAAGAAAATTCGGGAAAAAAAAAAAAAAAAAAAAACAGTTCCACATCTTAAAGGCAGAGGACTGCATTCAAGTTAATGTAAAAGAAATAATAGTTGCTGAATTTGTCCTCTGACCTTTCTTTGTATTTTCTTAAGACACTTTGTACCCCTCCAAAGTGTGCTGTTGCCTTATACATTCTTATTGTCATTTCCCTGATGGTTAGAATCCCACACAATATGTTGATTCATGACTGCACACAGCTTTCTTAGAAATTCCATCTTCAGGAAGTAAAACTGCTTGTTTTGGAACACTTTATAGGAGTCTTGCCTTTTATTTTGCACAGCATAGAACCATTCAGAAAGTTTGGTATGTTTGCAGAGCTATGTTTTTGAGTCATGGTGAAAAAAAACATACTGTTGTCCAACATCTGATGTGTTATACACACGTGAATTTGTAATCTTATTTAAATGTACAATTACTTGTAACCCCATGTGCACTACAGAAAAAGGCAATTCTGGGCAACCCCATGTGCACTACAGAAAAAGGCAATTCTGGGCACATTGATGTTAGTCCAAAGTTGGAAGTAGTACTAATTTCATGAACTATACCTTGAATTAGGAATGGGATCCCTTCCTATCACAGTATTAAAAACCCAAAACATTTGTAGAAATTGAAATAGAGATAAGCCTCATCATCCTAAAACCTGTTGCAAAAGAACATCATATTTTTAACACATCTTTATTGAATTATCACTTGTGGCATAGGTAAATTTACATTTTTACAAAAGTATTCAAACTGTATTAACACACTAACAAACATTATACTTCATATATTTTTCTATATATCATGTAACCTAAGCAACATAAATTATTCAAGTCCTGCCCCTTTTTCTAAACAAGAAAAATCTTTATTAAACCGTCACGATATAAGCAGTCATACATTTATATAAATGAAAAGAAACCACCGACACAATCCTAGTTACATGCATTTTGCATCACAAGCCGTACTGATACACTCCCAGTTGCAGGCATTGTATATGAATTATAATCTACCCAGTCCTTTTCAGTCAAACATTACATAGCTCATTTAAGTCCTGTCTTCTTTAAAATCTCATTCCTCCCCTGTATGTATTGTTCTCACAATTTCCATTTTTCCTATCTAATTTGCTCCTTCCCTTTTCTCAAGATCCCAATTCCAGTTGTTTCATCTCTGTTACTACATTCACTACTTCTAATATAGTTGGCTTAGATTTTGATGTACATTTTCTCATAATTGCTTTTTTGGCAGTCACCATAATTAGACACAGCAAGGCCTTGCCATGTCTATGCAATTCCGAATCTGAAACCCAAGCACATGCTGCCATTTCAGGGATTTCAGTTACTAGTAGGTTGGTATATTGAGAAACAATATCACTTTCATCAGTTTCATTTCACTAAAATCTCAGATGTTCTTTTGCTGAAGTTTGGCTTAATAAACTTATTGAAAAGGTGGCTGAGGAATCTTGATAATGGGAAGCACTTGCCACTGTTAAGTGGTTAAAAACTGGTTCCATTCAAAAGCATTGCCCTGCCAGCTGTATAAAACTTTGATACAAAAGTCAACTCCGTCTGGCACATAGAAAATTATCTGGACTTTTTAAACTCATTCATGTCTGTAGTGGCTTCTTTGTGTACAGTAGAGAGTCAGTTATCCGAACGTCTATCCAAAGCCAGCCTTACAAAGTTTTTGGGTAGGAAAAATCATAAAGTCTGAATATGTAAACCTACATATTAGCTTGTGTGTATTTTTTGAACTTCTAGCTCAGTTGTGTGTGAAAAATATTCTTTATTGTCCACTGGACTTGCTGAATGGTTGAAAAGTGTATTCCCTGAGTGCATAAAAAAGAAGATTTTAGATTTTTTTTGTACAGTTCAGTATATGGTTGATTATACAGTTTGAGTATCCACTCTCCACTGTACTTCCATTTAACACCCGTAGCTCTGTATGGCTTTCTGCTTTTATTTATTTATTTTTTTTATTGTAATGGCTTTTTTAAATAAGCGAATTACCAGTTAATGAAATAAGCAGCATAAGAACTGAAAATGACACCAAAAAGAGATATTAATCGTTGTCACTTCTATGAATTTTCAGAACTGAGAAAGTTGCTTTTTATTATGGTGGGTGGCAGAAAAGTATGCTGTCACTGTCTGTGTATTGCATTATTTGGGAGAAATAGTTAGTTTGCTAATAATTAATAAGATGTGCAGTTTTTTGTATATGTGTATTATTTCCAAAACGGTGTGCTTTACAAAGTCTTTCATGGCTTCAAGTGAAACCTTAACTGATGATAAAGAAAATTATTGATATCTGAACTGTAAGTTTTACAGTTTGACAGGTTTTCAGAATTATTTATTCTGGTATTAGTACAAGTAAGCATATTTGTTCCCATTGTAGTAACTCTGTCATTAAAGTAACACTCAGTTTTTTGTTGTCATGTGAAAGCTTAAGTATAGCTTAACAAAAGTGCTATCGACACTGTAAACCTAGGTTGCAGTTTCCAAAATATGAGAACCTGGTTGAGAAATTTTAGAGAAAAATATACTTAGGTTCGTCGGTAAGTACTAGGCTAACGGCCCTGGAGCCACTGCAAGCCTAGTCCAATAGTGATGTTCTTCATGTTTCACTGTTGCAGTCATCACATTTGGGTTATCTGCCTGCAGGTATCCCTCAGCTGGCCTGAATACCAGAGTCTTTGGATTTCTGCATCGGATGCTGTCTGTTCTTCCATGACGTCAGGTCATCAACGGTATAAAACATGCAACCGACACCATTACATCAGTCTTCCTTGCCATGCGCGGTGCCCGGAACAGAAGCGCTTCACAAGTGCTGGTCGGCCGGCTCCTGAAATTTTCGTTTTCAAGTTTCAGATCCGAAGTCTTCAAAAAAGATAAGTACCCAGCTGGGGATCTTTTTTCTTGCTCCAACCAATGTCAGCAAAAGTTAACAATTGTCTTACCTGTGGAAAGCAAATACCTCATAGAGATTTTCATTCGTACTGCGTCCCCTGTTTAGGCCCAGACCATGATGTCCCTCCCTGTCGATTTTGTGCCTTGTTCAATCCCAGAACTGTTCGTTATCTGGATATTTTTGCAGCCAATTACTTTCATACTCTGTTTCAGTACTCCAAAATGGCTTCGGTAAACCATCTGACTACCGATCTTTCGAAAAAACGTAAGGATAAAGACTGAGACAGACCACATAGGTCCAAAACTGCCGACAATGCTTCCGTTAAGCTAGTCGCCAGTCCGCCGGTACTCAGTGAGGCGCTTTCACAGCCCCTGATACCCGCTACTTCAGATTCGCAGGCCTCTAATGAGACCCATTTGGAGTCCATTATGCTGCAAGATGCTTCTTTGACTATGGAACCTGCGGATGTCTCTACCTTGGATGGGTCCGGAGCCGCTGTGCAGGCACTGGCTTCTGAGGGTATATTCAGGCCTACAGACTTGCATTTTAAACCGAAGTCATCGTTTCCATCCAGACGTTCCGAATCCCTTAGGCCTAAAACTCGCACTACGCCTAGAAAACTGACGACCAAACCACAAGCTCAGGCCCATATGCCACAACAACAAATGCTTAGAATGGCTGAAGACCTTATTACCTTAATTAGGGGAAGCCAACCTTCCCCCTCTAAGAGACCTAGAACTGGATTTCTTACGGATTCTTCTGATCAGGAATCTGATATTTCTGCTCCTTCTGATTACCAGGATTTGCCCTTGTCTACTTATGAGGATTCTGATGCAGAGGATTCCATTCCCTCTGCTTCCCCTCCAGAAGATTTTTCTTTCGGTGAAACCTCGCATACACTTAGGGAGCATTTCCGCTGGGAAAGCCAGGATTACACCAAGTCCAAAAAGAGACTTAGGGAATTCTTACTCCTGCCCCAACACAGGCCTTTAGCTATCCCTCCTGTTCTGGACATTGTAGATGATGCTTTCTTGAAGTCTAGCCTTACCCCAGACACTTTATACCTCCAGCTCCCAGAAAACCTGACAGGTACTACAGAGTACCTGACTCTCACAAGTTCCTCTTCAAGAATCCTTCTGCGGATCCAGAGACCATTTCCCAAGGACCAAAAGGCATTATGGCTAGTACTGCCAAAAATCCTACCCCTTCTGATAGAGATTCTAGAGCCCTAGACAGATTGGGTAAGAAGGTATACACTTCTGCCACTTTGGCCATTCGGGCTTTAACTTGCCGGTTTCATATGCTAAAGTATCAGCAGCATATTATGGGACTACTTAAACAGAAAATTATGTTGATTCCTGACTGTGCTGAACATAAAGAATTACAGGATTTAATGCATTCTGCAGAACAAGTTGGTAAACATACTTTGCAATGTGTTTTTGATGCTTTAGAA
Source organism: Protopterus annectens (assembly GCF_019279795.1). Taxonomy (NCBI): domain Eukaryota; kingdom Metazoa; phylum Chordata; order Ceratodontiformes; family Protopteridae; genus Protopterus; species Protopterus annectens. Next base: position 970,656,706 of record NC_056744.1, read on the forward strand.
GCATCTTGCAGGCCTGCTGTCACTGGGTCTGTACTTAGAAGGCATGCTTGGCATAAAGAACAAAACTTGCCAGATCATGTTAAAGCTAAATTACTGGATGCTCCCTTAAACCAAGACCACCTTTTTGGAAACAAAGCAGAAGTCCTCAAAAGGATGGAGGAAAAAGCTAAATCTATGCAAACTGTTAAAGATTTCCAACAGGTACAGCCTGCCAGATTTAGTAGGCATTGGCCTTTAAAGAATTAGGTTCATAGGTTCATAGGTTCATACTAGGCTATCTGCCCAAGGGCATTTATAAGCCTAGCCCATAGTTATTTGGCTTTCGCCACCCCTTTAGTTTGAATAAAACTATGCCTATTATTTTGCTGTGCCTCTGTCAAGCAGTGACACTGAAGTAATCCCTGGGGTATATCTGCGATCCCCCATCCATTGGTCAAGATTCCTCTTGAACAAGGCCAGCGAGGTGCTCTGCCTCACATGTACCGGGATTTTGTTCCACAGCATAGGGAGTCTCTGGGAGATGAATCTGACCCTCCAGCATGTTCTATTAATAACCGTGTCAAGGTTTAAGTCTCCCGCCCTTGTGGTTCTGAGGGATCTAGATTTTTTGAGGTGAAGCATATTCATCAAATCAGGGTTTGACATGGCCTTATATGTCAGGCACAGGTCACCTCTGAGCAAGCGGTATGAGACTGAATAGAGCTGGAGTTCTTTCAGTCGGGCAGCATAAGACATATTTTTGAGACCCTTTATCCTTTTGGTGAGGAACTTTTGGGGCCTTTCCAGCTGCTGCAGGTGTCTGGTCAGATACATTCCGAATGGGGCATTGTACTCAATCATAGGTCTAATGAGTGATGAGTACAGGGAGGCGATGACCTCCCTTGATCTAGATGTGGATCCCTTCCAGATCAGGTGGGCAATGTAGAAGGTTTTCCTAACTACTTTAGCAACATGAGTGTCAAACGAAAGGCTACTGTCAACCTGGGTCCCCAGATCCCTGATGACTTCTTCTGTGCTCAGTGGATTGCCACCTATATGGTAGCTAGGGGTAACCTTGTTTTTCCCGAAGGGTATGACTATGCATTTCTTGGCATTTAACTTTAGGCCATGGCTCTGGCACCAGTTATCCGTTTCTGTGAGGCCCTTCTGAAGGATATCTGTGTCAGATGTGTTTTCGACTATGGCGCCCAGTTTGCAGTCATCTGCAAACTTTGTCAGCCATAACCCTCCTGTGTTTGCTTGTACTTCAGAAAAGTAGATGCCGAACAAGAGTGGACCCAGGACTGAGCCCTGTGGGACACCATTTGTGACAGGCTTTGAGTCTGACCTGGCTCCAGCAACTCTGACCCTGTGGGTTCTGTCACTTAGCCAGTTTGCAACCCATCTTGTGATGTATGGGTTTACATTCAAGCTGATGAGTTTTTTGATGATACCTGAGTGGGGTATTGTGTCGAAGGCCTTTGCCAGGTCAAGGTAGGCTGTATGGACTGCCTTTCCCTCATCAATGGCCTTGGTGACTGTCTCAAAAAGTCAACCAAGTTTAAAAGGCATGATCTGCCTTTGACAAAGCCAAACTGGGTTGGATCCAAAGTCTGCAAGTTCCCTATGTCTTTATTTATGAGTTCCATTATGATCCTCTCCATGGCTTTGCAGATAAGGCTTGTCAAGCTAATGGGATGGTAATTTCCAGGGTCGGTGGAGGCACCGCCCTTGTGAAGTGGGACCACAGTCGCCGTGCGCCACTCCTTGGCGTATCCTGAGGTGAGGCTAAGATTAAACAGCTGTCCTAACTGCGGGTTTAATTCCTCATTGAGTTCATGGAGCACACAGCCGGGGACACCATCCGGTCCCATGGATGCTGTGTTTTCTGCTTTGGAGAGAGCAGTTCTCACCTGGGCGTTGGAGATGTTTGGGGGCTACAATCCTCTGGTATAGATATCTCTCCTTTGGGGAAAAGTTTGCACAGAACCTGTCAGCCAGTATGTTGGCAATGTGTGTAGGTTCAGTAATCTTCACATCATTTTGAACTAATTCTGAGCATATCTGGGAGTTTCCTCCTAGGTTTCTAACATAGCTAAAGAAGGCCTTATGATTGTCTTTTGAATCCTTGGCGATTTTTCTCTCAAAATTTGCCTTGGATGATTTTATGAGAGCTCTTAGTTTTTACTTATAATGATCAAAGGTGTCTTACCTTTCAAGGATTTTGCTGTATCTTGTAGTAGCTTCCTCCTTTTGTTGTAGAGCTTGTTTATGGCTGGGGTCCACCAGACTGGACGCTTGCCTTTGGTACAAAGAGTCTTAGTTTTGTTTGGGATTGCCTGATCCATGCAGTCCTGTAGGTGCTGGTAGAAGGCATTTGTAAGTGATTCAGCGGTTTGAGTAATGTTTACCACTGGCTCAGGGGCCTTAAAGGAGACCACACTAGTTTTTAGAAGTGTGAAGTCGGCTTTTGAGAAGTTTTTCACTGTGGTCTTTTTTGTTTCAGGTGGGGGCGGGATGAGGACCTCCAGCGAGATTAGTTTATGATCTGATCTCACCAGTGAGGGGTATACTTTCGGTGTTGAACATTGTGATCCCATGTTCGTGATGATGAGATCAAGTATGTTTTCTCCTCTTGTGGGGATGGTGACTAGTTGTTCCATGGCATTTGAGTTTATGAACTCCAGGAACCTTTGGGCTAGAGTGTTTGGGCTTGAGTAGTGTTCCCAGTCTATATTAGGGTAGTTGAAGTCACCTAGTATGATGGTGTTTGGAGATACATTTATCCCTCCATTGTTTTCAGGAAGGCCATGTGAGGTTCCTGAGTTTGAGAGGGTGGCCTGTAACATGCTACAAATTGCAGAGCAGTCTTGCCTATGGTTAATTGCACCTGGATGGTCTCCGATGCATCGTGCGTTGCCACCAACCTTGAGGTGTGGGTGTCCTTTATGAATATGGACACCCCTCCTTTCTTGGTGTTGTCCGGATTTTGGGGCGGAACGCATGATATGAGGTGAAACCTGCTAGTGCTGGGGTGCTCTCAGGAGCCTTGAACCAGGTTTCTGTCACAGCACAGACATCGATGTTCTCCATACTGAGAAGGGCCTCGAGTGCGTGCATCTTGAGATTGAGGCTTCTGGCATTGAGCAGCATTACCCTTAGTTTTTACTTTTTGTGTTCTAGGGTGGTAGGTTTAGAATTTGAGCCTTGCCTAAAAAAGGCACTATGGGGGTGGCAAGAGCCTTTGCCAATATCCGGAAGCCTAGGGGTGACAGGTGCAAGCCGTCCCTTGCGAAGCAGCGTGGCTTGTCCAGCATGTCATCCCAGGCAGACAGACTATGGATCCCCTTTGAATGACACCAGAATTTAAGCCAATTATTAAAGCTGATCATCTTATCACTGTATTGTGGCATCATTCTAGGTGAAGGTAGGATACTGCTCAAGGTCAGGGTCATACCTGCCTGGGCTACATAATCAGAGAGCTCCTCAATGTCTCTTTTCATGTAGTCCAAGGAGGTATGTCTCAGGTCGCTGACACCAGCGTGGACAATGACTGAGTCGTACTTGTACCTGCTGTTGAGAGACCTGAGTGCTTGTGTTATGTGGCGGATTCTAGCGCCCGACAGGCAGCTTACTGTGACCTTCTCCTTACTCAGTCTGGTGAGCGGACGCCAGTGTGTCTGACTATGGAGTCACCTATGACAAGTATGTTTGGTGTTGTATTTGGCCTTAAGGGCAGTGACTGCTTTGCACACTGATTTTGTTGTTTGTGTTGTTTGTGTGGTGTATTGAGTTTGCAGTTGCTTGGGTGTCTGCTTTGGAGGCCTCTGCTGTTTAGGTAAATTTTACTCAGAGCCTTCGAGTATGTCTTAGTGTGTTTATGTGTTTGATTCAGTGGTGTGGTTGAGTTATGTGAGACTGGTATTGTGGTGTGTGTAGTTGCCTTCTCCTCCTGCCTGGTCTTGCCAGTCCTGAGTTGAGAGAGCTCAGCCTCCAGTCTGGCTAAATAGCTGCATCTCTCACAAGTGTTAGTGTTACATGGGAGGAGGAGATGGTTGTCCGTGTACATGAGGCAATTGTAACATTGTCTCAGAATTCCTAGATTCACCAAATGGGCAGGAGAGGACGCCAGCATCTGACCCTTCGACATGCTAGAAAGAATTATGAGTTGGTATGAGACAGAAAAGTAGTGGGCTTCGCAGGGAAGTGGGCACTCCTGGGGGGTTTTGCTAGTGAGAGATTTGTATAATATAGGAGTGCTTGACCTGCAAGGAGAATGCTTATAAGACAAGGGATATGCTTATAAGACAAGTGCTGAGCTTTTGAGAAGAAAAAGCTATTTGGAACAAGTGCTGCACTTTTTAGTGTAGGTGTAAACTGTTTAGGTTCCTAACAGAGCAGTTCTAAGGGAAAAATTGAAGAACAGACTTTCTGGAGCCAGAAAGAGTTTAACCTTGTTTAACCAGCGCTGCCCGATGCTGCTCTAGTGGCAACTCCGCGCTAAAGCACGTTAAAGCGTGCTTGATAGCAGGGGCTGGAAAGAAGCAGGAATAGACCCAAAAGAAAAATAAAACTACAGTTTCAAGTCAGTAACCACCTCTACGGGGGGCAGGGAAGCTGCTCAATGTTAGTCACTGCCCCTGATGAACAGAGAGACCCTCCTTCAGCCCAAGCAAAAATGGCCTCACAGAAACTTTCAAACAGTTCAGGAACAGCAAGCCTGTAACTGAACTTTTTAACTCTCAGAAAAGTGGGAAAAAGCAAGATTTTTGTTTGTTTTGTTTTTACAGAGATAGCAGAGGTTCACAAGTAATATCAAGTTATAACAGTGCAGTAAATAACCCCACACAAGAGTGCTAGGTCAAGGACAGAAAATATGCAAGTTTTAAGAAAAAACGATTTAAAATTAAGTGCAAACAGGAAATTCAGCAAACAGCTTTTGGTTGTGCTCTAAATACAGCTACTAATACAGAAATCAAGTTTAACAAGCCAGAAAATGCTCAAGCTAGGCAGCTATGCAGAAAAACTTAGCAAATAAACAGAGAAAAAATACTTAAAATCTCAAAAGTGGCTCCCTTCTTCTCTCAGCGTTTTTTCCTCTTGGAGGGTGCTTCACCAACAGCCAACAAGCCTGAAAAGACGCTCAAACCACGAGGCAACTAGGTTTTAAGAGAGGAAGATGGAGTTATGGAAATGACACCTAGTGGCCAATAAAACTACAGTTTCAAGTCAGTAACCACCTCTATGGGGGGCAGGGAAGCTGCTCAATGTTAGTCACTGCCACTGATGAACAGAGAGACCCTCCCTCAGCCCAAGCAAAAATGGCCTCACAGAAACTTTCAAACAGTTCAGGAACAGCAAGCCTGTAACTGAACTTTTTTAACTCTCAGAAAAGTGGGAAAAAAGCAAGATTTTTTTTTTTTTGTTTTTACAGAGATAGCAGAGGTTCACAAGTAATATCAAGTTATAACAGTGCAGTAAATGACCCCACACAAGAGTGCTAGGTCAAGGACAGAAAATATGCAAGTTTTAAGAAAAAACGATTTAAAATTAAGTGCAAACAGGAAATTCAGCAAACAGCTTTTGGTTGTGCTCTAAATACAGCTACTAATACAGAAATCAAGTTTAACAAGCCAGAAAATGCTCACGCTAGGCAGCTATGCAGAAAAACTTAGCAAATAAACAGAGAAAAAATACTTAAAATCTCAAAAGTGGCTCCCTTCTTCTCTCAGCGTTTTTTCCTCTTGGAGGGTGCTTCACCAACAGCCAACAAGCCTGAAAAGACGCTCAAACCACGAGGCAACTAGGTTTTAAGAGAGGAAGATGAAGGAGTTATGGAAATGACCCCTAGTGGCCAATAAAACTACAGTTTCAAGTCAGTAACCACCTCTACGGGGCAGGGAAGCTGCTCAATGTTAGTCACTGCCACTGATGAACAGAGAGACCCTCCCTCAGCCCAAGCAAAATGGCCTCACAGAAACTTTCAAACAGTTCAGGAACAGCAAGCCTGTAACTGAACTTTTTAACTCTCAGAAAAGTGGGAAAAAGCAAGATTTTTTTGTTTTTGTTTTTTTACAGAGATAGCAGAGGTTCACAAGTAATATCAAGTTATAACAGTGCAGTAAATGACCCCACACAAGAGTGCTAGGTCAAGGACAGAAAATATGCAAGTTTTAAGAAAAAAACGATTTAAAATTAAGTGCAAACAGGAAATTCAGCAAACAGCTTTTGGTTGTGCTCTAAATACAGCTACTAATACAGAAATCAAGTTTAACAAGCCAGAAAATGCTCAAGCTAGGCAGCTATGCAGAAAAACTTAGCAAATAAACAGAGAAAAAATACTTAAAATCTCAAAAGTGGCTCCCTTCTTCTCTCAGCGTTTTTTCCTCTTGGAGGGTGCTTCACCAACAGCCAACAAGCCTGAAAAGACGCTCAAACCACGAGGCAACTAGGTTTTAAGAGAGGAAGATGAAGGAGTTATGGAAATGACCCCTAGTGGCCAATAAAACTACAGTTTCAAGTCAGTAACCACCTCTACGGGGGCAGGGAAGCTGCTCAATGTTAGTCACTGCCACTGATGAACAGAGAGACCCTCCCTCAGCCCAAGCAAAAATGGCCCCACAGAAACTTTCAAACAGTTCAGGAACAGCAAGCCTGTAACTGAACTTTTTTAACTCTCAGAAAAGTGGGAAAAAAGCAAGATTTTTTTGTTTTTGTTTTTTTACAGAGATAGCAGAGGTTCACAAGTAATATCAAGTTATAACAGTGCAGTAAATGACCCCACACAAGAGTGCTAGGTCAAGGACAGAAAATATGCAAGTTTTAAGAAAAACGATTTAAAATTAAGTGCAAACAGGAAATTCAGCAAACAGCTTTTGGTTGTGCTCTAAATACAGCTACTAATACAGAAATCAAGTTTAACAAGCCAGAAAATGCTCAAGCTAGGCAGCTATGCAGAAAAACTTAGCAAATAAACAGAGAAAAAATACTTAAAATCTCAAAAGTGGCTCCCTTCTTCTCTCAGCGTTTTTTCCTCTTGGAGGGTGCTTCACCAACAGCCAACAAGCCTGAAAAGACGCTCAAACCACGAGGCAACTAGGTTTTAAGAGAGGAAGATGAAGGAGTTATGGAAATGACCCCTAGTGGCCAATAAAACTACAGTTTCAAGTCAGTAACCACTGGGTATTCACAAAGTGTCTAGCTCCAGCCATTGCATTTTGCAGGCAGAGAAATATTCAAATACACCCAGTCTCTTCCAGGCCTTCTCAGTCCAAACCCAGGAACAGCAGACCACCTAGGTTACAGTCTCAGGCTATGTGCAGACCTAAGCAGTGGGGGGCTCCTACTTCTAAAGCAGGGAGTAGTAAGCCACCCCCCACGGAGAAATGGCACAATGACTTAACCTTAACCCTTCCAAGCCCTACTCAACTACCTGCTCCCTTAGGAGGAAAGCTCGCCCTGCATGCAAAAAACTGGGAACTCATTACCCAGGACAAATGGGTTTTGAGCACAGTTTCCCAAGGATACAGATTCCACTTCCACACACTACCAACCCCAAACGATTGGCCAGACCTACCCCCAAATCAATGGGCGGAGCCTCAACAGCAGGTTCTCTCTCTTCACAGTATCAGGGCTATTCAGCCTGTCCCAGCAGAACATAGGGGACAGGGTTTTTATTCAAGACTTTTCCTGGTACCCAGAAAAGACGACCCCTGGCATCCTATCTTGGACATCTCTATTCTAAACACCCTTCTGGTAATTCCAAAATTCAAAATGCTAACACTTCAACAGCTTCTTTCTATGCTAGCCAAGGATGCCTGGCTGGCAACCTTAGACGTAAAGGAAGCTTACCTGCACATTCCAATAAGGGAATCTTGCAGGTAATACCTACGCTTCAGGGCAGGCTCCATGTTCTCTGCACTTCACTTTGGCTTATCTACTGCGCCCAGGGTATTCACAAAGTGTCTAGCTCCAGCCATTGCGTTTTGCAGGCAGAGAAATATTCAAATACACCCATACCTGGATGATTATCTGATTCAGGCAGAAAGCCAGGACTTGCTACTACAACACCTGACATTCGTAAGTAAACTTCTAACCTCACTGGGGTACACCATAAACGAAAATAAATCTCATCTAGTACCCTGCCAACAGATTGTATTCCCGGGAGCAAGCTTGAACACAACTTCCCAAATGGCATTCCTCACTCCAGAGAAACAAGTTTATTTGATAACCTACTTCAAACTGTTGGCCACAGAACCTCAGCTATCTGCAAGGAAAATACTGCAAGCCCTGGGGTTCATGGCCTCTTGCATTCTACTAATTCCATATGCAAGACTGCATATGAGGAAATTCCAGTGGTATCTAAAAAGCCTATGGTATTAACATTCTCAGGACCTGGAATCAATGATACCTATCATTCCTTGTATAAAGACAAGAGTTCCTTTGGTGGGCAGAGGCCTGCTACCACAACACAACACATCACTCTACCCCCTGCTGCCCAAATTTCTAACAATAGACGCATCAGACTATGCATGGGGGGGGGGGGGCTCACTTGTTAGGGAAGTGCATTCAGGACAAATGGAACCCGAGACAGATGCTCCTGCATATCAAAAAGAAATGTTAGCTGTACAGAATGCCCTGACAGCCTTCATAGACCATATTCTTCCAGGACAACTATTGGTAAAGACAGACAACACCATAGTTATGTGGTACATAAACAAGCAGGGGGGAACCCACTCGTACCCTCGCTGCAGACAAACCATGGCTCTGTGGAACATGGCCTAGAGCTACCAAGTGCATCTACAAGCTCAATTCCTGCCAGGCAAGCTGAATTCACTGGCAGACGACTTGAGCAGAAATCTCATGGACCCACACAAATGGAAACTAGAACTAAAGATATTCAACCTTTTGAGAAACAAATGGGGGACTCCACAGGTAGACCTGTTTCCTTCCCCTCAGAACTACCAATTGCACAAATTCTGCACAAGAACTTCCCACAGTCAAGCTTGAAAAGTAGATGCCCTGTCCTTTACCTGGGAAAGCCTCTTGGTTTATGCCTTTCCCCCTCTGCCTCTCCTCTCGAAGGTTCTAATAAAGATCAAAGAGGACAAGCCAAGGACAGTACTGATTGCACCAGACTGGCCACGCGAGCACTGGTACCACCTCTTGTACAGTATGACACTGCTGCAACCATGGCACCTGCCTCAGACCCCTTCCCTGGTGTCTGAGCAGACGGGCCAGATTCTGCATCCTCAGCTTCAAACCCTGAACCTTGCAGCCTGGCAAATTCTTTGAGCTCTCCTCCAGCATCCCTCAGTAAGCAGGTGCTAGATGTCATTCTGGAGGCAAGGAGGCCGAGTTCTAGAAAATCCTATGCTGAAAAGTGGAAAAGATACTGTTCCTGGAGCCAGACTCAGCAAATGGGCTCAACGGTGCCCAGCTTACCTCATATACTTCAGTACTTATCAGAAATGCTCCATAAGGGCCTATCCTTCTCGTCAATTAAAATTCATGCCTCTGCCATTTCAGAACATTATAATACTGAACCACTCCTCTTCTATTACCCCTGCTAAAGCAATTCCTCAGAGAGGCCAAAAATTTAAGACCCCCCCCCCAGGAGAGACCCTACTCCATCCTGGGACCTTAACTTTGTATTGGAAAAGCTCACTCTCCCTCCTTTTGAGTCAGCTGCAACTGCAGAGTTGAAATTCCTGTCTTGGAAAACAGCCTTCCTTCTAGCCATCACTTCAGCAAGAAGAGTGTCTGAATTACAGGCCCTCATGGCAGTGGAGCCCTTAATTATCTTCCATGCAGACAGGGTTTCCCTCCGGAGCAGTCCTTCCTTTATGTCCAAGGTGGTGTCTAGTGTGGCCCTAAATCAGTCCATTCATTTGCCTGCCTTTTTCCCGAATCCGCAAAACAAAGGAAAAGGAATACTGCACTCTTTGGACGTGCACAGACAATTTCGATTTTATTTGGACAGGACTAAGCCTCTCAGAAAATCTGAACAGCTGTTAGTTGGCTTTGCTGCAGGGGCAGAGGGTAAGGCCATTTCAAAGCAAACCATTTCTAAATGGATAGCCCATTGCATTCATTTCTGCTATAAGCACCATGGAAAACCTACCCCACAGGGGATACGATCTCATCCCACCAGGGCTGCAGCTACCTCTACAGCCTTTCTCAGAGGAGTCCCTAACAGGGACGGCCTATAAGCTGCTACCTGGAGCTCTGTACATACCTTCACCAAGCATTAACACATGCCTATTTTTTTCTAAATCCAGAGATGGGTTTGCCACTGCAGTCTTGCAGGGTTTAATAGCTGGTCCTAATGCTCTCTAACTTCCTTCTCTCTTCCTTAGCTTTGGGAATCTACCCAAATGTAATGACTGCAGCAGTGAAACATGAAGAACATAGTACAGTTGTGTACACTTACCATAAATGTAGATGTTCGAGTGTATTCACTGTTGCAGTCCTGGTTACCCTCCCTCCAGCCCCCTGACTTTTCTTGGCTCTACCTTTCCTTCTTGTTTGGTGTAGTTAACCTTTCTGGTGTATTTTTTGTTGGAGTTGTACCATAAAATATAATTGCTTCCCTTGGTGGGGGTACCTGACATCTTGGGCAAGAAAAACTGATGTAATGGCATTGACTGTTTGTTTTATACCCATGACGACCTAACATCATGGAAGAAGAGATGGCATCCAACGCAGGAATCCAAGACTCTGGTATTCAGGATGGCTGAGGGCTACCTGCAGGCAGATAACCCAAATGTGATGACTGCAACAGTGAATACGCTCGAACATCTACATTTATGGTAAGTGTACACAACTGTACTTTGTATGAATCTTCATAGTACTAGTGCAAGTATCGCCAGAGAACAGTATGTTTTTTCAGAGAATGTGGATTTTTACAGGAGTGATTCTTCTCAGGTATCCATTGTCTAGAACTATGATACTTCAGATAGAGAACCTGAAGTTAATGCTAGGCTAGGCATTTTTTCCCCTTTTCTGCGACTTTTGCTAGGCCCTGGGATAGGAGAAAACTTGGGGCTCCCTCAGAATCGGGCAGCTTTTATGATCTGTTAGAGAATGAGGTTCCTAATTCTGTACTTACTCCTCACAATTTGCAAACTGTTAAATACCCTTTTAAAGCTGCTTGCAAGGCTCCTGACTCACTATCTGCATTTCTGAAGAAAACTGACAGTATATGTTCACTCCAGATTGCAAATGTCTTTTTTCTCTGCTGTTAGCTGACCCTGCTGCATTAACTCTTGCAGCAGTGGCTAATAAGAAATCTTTGGAGTCCTTTAACTCAAAATGTTCCACAACACTGTAATGTCGTTTTCTGGTTTTGTCAGGCATAAAATATCATCTGCAAACAGAGCCAGCTTTTCCTGGCCACCATACTAATTATTTTGTTGTATTTCTAAGTCTCCTACTTGCCAGTGGTTCTAAATATAATGCAAATAACAAAAGGGAAACAGGGCAACCCTGCCTGGTTCCTCTGCTCAAGCAGAAATTATCGGAGAGGACCCTACCCACTTCAGTTTTTGCCTACAATCCCTTAAATATCTTCCTAATCAACCTTATAATTTTATCAGGGAATGCAAATGTTTCCATTGCCCTCCTCATAAAGTCCCAGCTTACTCTGTCAAATACTTTTTCTGCATTAAAACCCACCAACAGCAGTGGTATTTTTTTACATTCTGCTTTCCTCTGGATCATCAATGTTTTTTTAATCCAGCAAGACAGAGGGACTCCAAAATGGCCAGTTTTTTTTAAAAAACTCAGTTTAAATACCATATACCATCTCCCTTGGTTAATCATGTGACATCAATGATGTGGCCCCTATAAAACCTAAGATGTTGAATGTTTTTGCCGTTGTATTATTGTATTTTTATATGTATGTGTGTATGTGTATGTATATATATATATATATATATATATATATATATATATATATATATATATGTGTGTGTATTTGTTACATATGCATTTTTATGAATGTATTATGATTTCTGTACTTAGGTGCTATGCATATGCTTTTATGAGACTGTTTGTTTAAATAATTTGAATACCGTGATGTCACATGATTAACCAAGGGAAGGTAGTATATGGTATTTAAACTGAGATTTTTAGTTTGATGGACATTAACTGAAGATGCAGCTTGGTCTGTGAAAGCACTTGTGGTGTCGACAGTAAAAGTTTTTTTATTGAAACTGGCCATTTTGGAGTCCCTCTGGATTCATTTTTTGGTTTTCTTTACTGGGACTTCTTTACCAGAAAGGGTTGGTATTTGTGTTTGTTCTGCTTATTACTAATGTTTTGTTAATGTTGTCAAATGTTTGCCTACCCTCTGCAAATCCACATTGATTCATATCTATGAATATTTGGGTCTGTATTAGAACATAGAAGTTTCAGAACTTCGAATGTTCTAATATCGACCTCTAGTAACCGAAAGCTGAAAATAGCATAGTTTCAGAAAACCAAATTCTTTCCTAGGGAAAGAATTCGGTTGTCCGTTCCTGTCGCTTCGCTATTTTCAGTCTTGTGGTGGAAAGTTACGGGTCGGGTTCAGGTAAGTGTGCGATTGTGTGGATGTGAAGGTTAGAGTGGGTTAGGTGAGTTAGGCTTCGGGTGCGGGTTAAATAAGTGTGCGAATGTGTGGACATGAGGGTTAGGGTGGGGTAGGTGAGTTAGGGTTAGGACGCGGGTGAGGTGTGTGTGCGATAGTGACGGACCTTGGGTTAGGGTTTGAGTTAAGGTAAGTGGATAGATAGTGGTGTATGTACAGTTTAGTGTAGGTTTAGATGTAAAATTTTAGGTGTATGTGTGTGGATTGTTGTTTGTTTGGTGTGTTTGTGTTGTGTGTATGTGTTTTGGAACAGCAAATTTTTTCCCTAGGAAAAAAATTCGCTGTTAATTTTCGATGTTATCTGTTTTCGGTTACTAGGGGTTGATATTAGAGCATTCAAAGTTCTGAAACTTTGATGTTCTAATATAGACCCGAATTTTTGCATCACTTTTGCCATTCTTTTAGCCATTACAGACATAAACACTTTATAATCATGTTTTAGTATTGCTATGGGCCTTATGAAGCTGAATCTGTACCCTCTTTAGGTATTACAGCTACCACTGCTTTCTTCCAGGATGTTGGCACTTCTCTTATTAAAATACTGTTAATAAAACCTTCCAGATATTGTGTGACATTTTTTTTCCCTCCTAGCTTCCAAACTTCCACAGGAATATCATCTATTCCTGGGGATTTTCCTGTGTATTGGTTATACATCATTTTTATCTCCTCTCCTACTATCCTGTTAGTAATTGAGCCCTGTTTACCTCTAACCTTGGTATATTTAATTCTTCTATAAAGGTTTCCATTTGTACCTTTTCTCAATTTCTGTATTTTTCTGTATTATATAGACTTTCATAGAATTTCTAAAGTATTTCTAATACCTCTACAGGATCCCTTGTTACCGGCTCCCTAAACTTGGCAACACCCCTTTCTACTTTCTGTTGCCTATATCATTGTGCTAAAAGTTTTTGTCTTTTAGAGTTCTCATCAAAAAACAGTTGCATCTGAAGTAGTTAACTTCATTTTGTCATCAACCTGTGGGCTTCAAATCTAGACCGGATCCGAGATGGCAGTTTCATCAGCATTAGATCCAAGCTGCAAGCTCCTCCCCTTACGCATAATACCACTGCATCTCCTTCCTTCCCTCAGATCTTGTTTGCCGCGGCTTCGCCTGCATCATGATCGCTGAGCTCCAGGTGGCAAGACTATTGTTCGGGGTTTTTTGTGCGAAAGTGTGTGTGCTTAGTTTTAGGTCCCTTTATTCCTCCCCTTTGCTTTCTCTCGTCCAGGTTAGTGTTAGCTTAAAAAAAAAAAGTCTTTATAGTGTGTTGGTGGTCATGGGTAGCGTAGGCCTTCTCCTTCCCTTTCCCGCCTCGTGTTTTGAGTGTGTGTCTGAGTGTTGGGGTTGGGTAGCCAGACACTGTTATGGCAGATCAACAAAAGTTGGTCTTTAGAAAATGCACAGAGTGTGGCCATAAGTTATCCCCTGCGGATGGTCACACTTGTGCGTTTTGTTTAGGGGCTGCTCATTTGAACATTGAGTGCACCATATGTGCGGCGTTTAACCCCATGGCCTTAAAGGACCGTAAGGCCAAGTTAATATTGAAGGGGCTTCTCCCCTCCATGGAGGCGGCTGCCTCCTAGTCCTCAGAAGCCTCTGTCTCGGCTGTGACTTCTCCCTCCACTTCTGTTGTGTCCTCTCCTCCCTCTCAGGCTGGGACTCATGCTCCCGACCACCGACCCGGGGAAAGGGAGAAGGAAAAAAAGAGAGAGAGAGGCACCGTGAGAAAGAGAGAGGGAGGAAGACATCCCTGGAGCGGACGGATTGGGCAGGTCCTCCTTCCAAGCTTCCTGCACCTTCCAGGCCGACTTCCCCTCGGCTCTGATGTCCGAGATTTTCCCTGGAGCCGGTGAAGGTTCGGCCTGTGTCTAGAGCCTCCAGTCACCATCCTTCTAGGCCAGCATTGGTGGCCTCTTCTAGGTCAACCAGAAGCCTTTCTGACGCCGACATGGACAGATTGATGTGAAAGTTTGTTCGCACTCAGCTTCAGATGGGGGTATTGCTGGCTCCCTCTCCCTCTTGCGGGGGTAGCTCACTGCCACTATTGGCACCAATCGCTCCTTCTCCAATCCATCCTCTGGTTTCAGAGTTCCTGGATCCGAGAGGTCCCAGAGTCAGGGGTTTAGCACAGATGGTACCCACCTACCTCGACGCTGGCAGTTACCTTGAATGTGTCGGATCTGAACTCTTGGAGCCGTAGCCTGGGCGTCGGATCCTAGGGGTTGCATTTTTCTCCTTTGGCTCTGGCTTTTGTCGGGCTGAGACCTACCCCTCAGAGCCTCGGCGCATTCGGGCTCTGCTCCGATCCCCGTGTCTGATCCGGGGAGGGCATCCTCTCTATCAGGTACTCAGAAGGCTTGCGCCCCCTCAGCATTCGATGTGGTGGAAAGGGTTCTCTCGAATGGATCAATGCCCCTGACTATCTCCTCAGAGTCCTCCCCAACCCTCTCTATTCTGGGTGCGTCTTTTGCCAGTCTGCCCATGCAGGGACAGCCTGTGATCGACATGCCCCAGACTGTTTTCCACAAGGAACCCCAAGCGGTTCAAGAGTCCTCTATGAAGAGTCCCACCGAAGAGGTTCCTCACAAATGTAAGTGCAAGAGGAGGCACTTGGACTCCCCCGCCTCCCCGAGTCTCTCATGGAAGATGCAGATTTGGAGGAAGGGGAAGGCTCCCCAAGATCACCCCCCCCCCCGAGGATGTCTCATTTGGGGATATCATGGTAATCCTGCACCAACGAGGGGATTGTTTCACCCCCAAGCCTTCCTTGGATGAGTCGGTGTTTCTGGAGGCATTCAACATGGGCTCATCTACTTCTTGGGTGTCCCCCACCCCTGCAGCCCCCCTGGTGGATTTTATTACCACCAGGACATTGAAAGAACTGGACACCGTAGAGCCAATCCCGAAATGTTCAGATAAAATCTTGAGCCCCCCTGGTGGATAGACCAAGCTGGAATAAAGGGTCCCCAGTGGATTCCATGGTGGTACTGGCTGCCATGAAGAAGGAACTGGCTCAGGAGAGTTCCATGGTCCATCCCCTGGACCGAGAGTCCAGGACAATGGACTGGTTGGGAAAGTGGACTTATGCTTCAGCTTCCTTTTGTATAAGGGCACTGAACTATGTGGTCCATGTTACCAGATTGCAGCATGACCTGATCAAAGAGTTCACTGCGTCTCGCCTGGAGTCCATGTCGCCAGAGGATAAACGCACATTCTCTACATGAATGGCCCCTCTGAAAGCAGTTACCAACATGTACATGCAACTCCTTTCTCATGCCACCGGAGCGACATGGGTAGCCGGATCCGGCGTTGCTATGAGGTGACATGCCTGGCTCAGGCTATGCAATTTCAAAGAACTTTTCAAGGCATCTTTTGTGAATGCTCCCTTTGACAGCTTTTCCTTGTTTGGGAAGATGGTCCGTGACATACTAGTCCAGAGTAAGAAGGACGGGAAGACACTGTCTGCCATCAGAATCTGCTTTTCTGACCCCCCAAAGATCCTTCTCCAGGAATCAGCAGGGGCAAAAGAAGATGTGGTTCTGGAAGTCTTAGCATTCCCGGGACACTCAGAACTCCTTTTCCCCTAGAGGCAGAGGGGGACAAGACAGACTCCGGCCCAGAGGTTGGGGGGGGTCTGAAGAACTTTGGGTCTCGAGAACTGTTTTTGGACAGACCTGCGCAGCAGCCATGAGGGGTTGTCTGACTGCTCTGCTCTGGAGGCAGTTGGAGGCCATTTCTCTATGCACCTGATGGCGTGGGAGTCTGTGTCAGTAGACCGTTGGGTGCTCCAAATAATATCCAGAAGTTACACAATTCCCTTTGTGAAACTTCCCTCTCCCTCAAAGCACCTCCCTGACATCCCATCCATGCAAAGGGAGGCAGCAGCCATCAAAGTAGAAAAGCTGCTAAACAAACAGGCCATCCAGCCTGTCCCTCCCAGATCACTCTGGATCAGACATCTATTACAGGTTCTTTTTGGTGCCAAAAAAGATGGGGGACTCCAGGCCGATTCTCGACCTTTCCACTTTGAACCTGTCAGTTGCCAAAGAAAAGTTCTGGATGGTCACCTTACAATCCATCCTGCCTTACCTGCAGGAAAAATGACTGGATGTGCTCTCTAGACCTCCAGGATGCGTACTAACATATAAAGATGCACAGACGCTCCAGGAGGTTTCTCTGCTTTTGGCTGGGAGCCAATCACTACCAATTCTGGGCCTTACCCTTCAGTCTCACCACAGCCCCCAGGGAGTTCACCAAGGTCATGGCAGCAGTAGCGGCTCACCTGAGGCTTCAGGGCATACAGGTCTATCCGTACCTGGATGATTGGCTCCTTGCCGCTCCCACCAGGCATCTACTCTGTCAAGCCAGGGATTTTTTACGGAAGTTGTCAGACTTGCTGGGCATCACTGTAAATATAGCCAAGTCCTCTCTAGAACCAGTAAAAGAAAAAACGTAGCCGGATGCTGCTGATATATAAAAAATAAAACAATTTATTCCAAATAAGAACACAACACGATATGAGCGCTTTCGGGTAAATCCCTTCCTCAGATATATACATAACAGTGCATTGCCATTATTTAAAAAACATCTTGTCCAATCATCTTTTAGTAAAATACCCGCCTTTTATTAAGCACAGGTTTGAGAGGAACCACATCATTTAACCCTGGATCCCTGTGTGCTGTCAGTTCCAGGATCCACTTAGTCTCAGCCAATTCAGTGCTCAATGTAATGTCGCCCCCCCTACTGGACAAATGCAGATTAACAATGACCCTAAAAGTGAAACTATGTAGGGGATATTTCTTAACATGTCTAAACAATGCATTACTTTCATTAGCATTCCTAATACTAGATAAATGCTGAAGTATCCGTTCTTTCAACTTTTGATTCGTCTTCCCTACATAGTAGCTGGGGCATGAATTACATTCAGCTATATAGACTAAGTCAGTGGTATTGCACGTTGCCCTCCCCTTAAAAACATACACTTTGTCATTATTCGGGTGGCAAAACTCCACTCCTTTTTTAATAAAAGCACAAGCCTTACAACGACCACATGGGACAGTCCCTACTCTGTCCATAGTATTCCTTCTATCAGATAACCTCCCTTCTCTACACAAAACATCCTTCAAATTCTTATTTCTTTTATATACAAAACTCGGTTGTGTGCCCACCATGTCTCTTAAAGACTCATCACCTGTTATGATATTCCAATTTCTTCGTATAATATCACTAACCCCTCTAGTATCACTTCCATAGGTCAACGTAAATTTACGGGTATATGTTCTAACACCCTCTGTCCCTTGGTTATTATAAGGTGTATCCAACCATGGTCTATATCTATTGAATCTGTATTGTTTATTCTTATTTATAACATCCTTTACCATGTTCTCTTTGTACCCTCTCTCAACAAAACATTGGCCCAAATGTGCCAACTCCCCCTCAAACTGACCATCATCCTTACTCAGCCTGGAAATGCGTCCTACCTGTCCTTGAACGACATTGGGGAAAGTATGTCTCGGATGCATGCTGTCAAATGATAGCATAGTATTCCTCCAACATTCCTTCCTGTAAAGACTGGAAGAGAACCCCCCATCCTGCTGTGTCAAGCATACATCCAAAAAATCCACAGCAACCTGTGACATGTTCACACTAAATTTGAGAAAAGTGGTGGTAGTATGGAGGTAATCAATGAAGGACCTAAGCTCCACATCCGTCCCCTTCCACAAGATGAACACATCATCTACAAAACGGAAGTATTTAAATAAATGCTTTTTCCAGGTATGGTCACCAAAAACATATGCCTCTTCCCACTGGGAAAGAACAAGGTTGGCATATGTGTTGGCACAGGGGGTGCCCATGGCAATCCCCTGTGCCTGCCTGTATACCTTGCCTATACCCTGAAACACATTGTTCTCTAACACTAGGGCTAACAACTCTACGACCAGCTCCACTTTGTTACACAATAGTCCCCTGGTTGTTAATAACGTTTTGATGGCTCCTATCCCATAATCATTATTGATTACCGTGAACAAATTATTCACATCCAAGGTGGCCATCAAACAAGTCTCCCTTAACTCTCCCGGATCAATCTCACCAATCATAGTCAGGAAATGCCCTGTGTCCTTCAGAATGTGCTGTATAGAAGCCACATATGGTTTCAAAAACACCTCCAACCAAATCGAGATGTTTTCCGTAACCCACCCCCTACCCGAAACTATAGGCCTTAGGGGTGGGTCACTCAAACTCTTATGTACCTTCGGCAATGCTTTAAATATTGGTGTGATCGGTTTATCAACTGATCCACCCTTATCTGCCATTTAATCGTAATATCAGTATAGCCACTTAAACTGGAAAGTGCCAACCTTTGTCCCTCCCTGAAATTATAATATTTCTCTCTATCCCTACATTGAAAATATTCAACAAAATCCCGATCACATTGATTAATAAAAAGTTGTAATGCCGGTGATAAAGCTGGTACAAAGTTACTTGGTAACAGGTCTAAAAAATGACCTTGCAGTTCAAACGAAAAAGAAGGGCCCATGGAAGCGCTCTTCGAGCGACGACAGGGAACTGATGAAAAAGAGAAGGACTATAGAGTGACTTATAGTAAGTTTGATAATATTGTCTTTAACTTATCTTCTCGTGATTTAACTTGTGACGAGCTTGCAGTGTTGAACAAAGGCATGTCTTTTATCCCTAGCAGGATGTGTAGTTATCAAGATACACTACTCGATGTCATGTATTTTTGTCGGGGGTTGATGTTGGGGAAAATGTTTGGCAACACTGATACTGCACACTTAGGCTTGAGAAAACCAAGTAACTTTGTACCAGCTTTATCACCGGCATTACAACTTTTTATTAATCAATGTGATCGGGATTTTGTTGAATATTTTCAATGTAGGGATAGAGAGAAATATTATAATTTGACTGAGGGACAAAGGTTGGCACTTTCCAGTCCTGGATTCCAATTGGTATGAGCAGAAATTGGATATACTTTTGTCAGATGTGACCACCTATTTACCCATCAATCCAATAGAAGTGAGGAGGGTTATTAATAGGGTACATAACAGACTGACTATTTTGCATCAAAGGTTATTAATTACCCAGCAAGATTTAGAATTTTTATTTGTTGATAAACCGATCACACCAATATTTAAAGCATTGCCGAAGGTACATAAGAGTTTGAGTGACCCACCCCTAAGGCCTATAGTTTCGGGTAGGGGGTGGGTTACGGAAAACATCTCGATTTGGTTGGAGGTGTTTTTGAAACCATATGTGGCTTCTATACAGCACATTCTGAAGGACACAGGGCATTTCCTGACTATGATTGGTGAGATTGATCCGGGAGAGTTAAGGGAGACTTGTTTGATGGCCACCTTGGATGTGAATAATTTGTTCACGGTAATCAATAATGATTATGGGATAGGAGCCATCAAAACGTTATTAACAACCAGGGGACTATTGTGTAACAAAGTGGAGCTGGTCGTAGAGTTGTTAGCCCTAGTGTTAGAGAACAATGTGTTTCAGGGTATAGGCAAGGTATACAGGCAGGCACAGGGGATTGCCATGGGCACCCCCTGTGCCAACACATATGCCAACCTTGTTCTTTCCCAGTGGGAAGAGGCATATGTTTTTGGTGACCATACCTGGAAAAAGCATTTATTTAAATACTTCCGTTTTGTAGATGATGTGTTCATCTTGTGGAAGGGGACGGATGTGGAGCTTAGGTCCTTCATTGATTACCTCCATACTACCACCACTTTTCTCAAATTTAGTGTGAACATGTCACAGGTTGCTGTGGATTTTTTGGATGTATGCTTGACACAGCAGGATGGGGGGTTCTCTTCCAGTCTTTACAGGAAGGAATGTTGGAGGAATACTATGCTATCATTTGACAGCATGCATCCGAGACATACTTTCCCCAATGTCGTTCAAGGACAGGTAGGACGCATTTCCAGGCTGAGTAAGGATGATGGTCAGTTTGAGGGGGAGTTGGCACATTTGGGCCAATGTTTTGTTGAGAGAGGGTACAAAGAGAACATGGTAAAGGATGTTATAAATAAGAATAAACAATACAGATTCAATAGATATAGACCATGGTTGGATACACCTTATAATAACCAAGGGACAGAGGGTGTTAGAACATATACCCGTAAATTTACGTTGACCTATGGAAGTGATACTAGAGGGGTTAGTGATATTATACGAAGAAATTGGAATATCATAACAGGTGATGAGTCTTTAAGAGACATGGTGGGCACACAACCGAGTTTTGTATATAAAAGAAATAAGAATTTGAAGGATGTTTTGTGTAGAGAAGGGAGGTTATCTGATAGAAGGAATACTATGGACAGAGTAGGGACTGTCCCATGTGGTCGTTGTAAGGCTTGTGCTTTTATTAAAAAAGGAGTGGAGTTTTGCCACCCGAATAATGACAAAGTGTATGTTTTTAAGGGGAGGGCAACGTGCAATACCACTGACTTAGTCTATATAGCTGAATGTAATTCATGTCCCAGCTACTATGTAGGGAAGACGAATCAAAAGTTGAAAGAACGGATACTTCAGCATTTATCTAGTATTAGGAATGCTAATGAAAGTAATGCATTGTTTAGACATGTTAAGAAATATCCCCTACATAGTTTCACTTTTAGGGTCATTGTTAATCTGCATTTGTCCAGTAGGGGGGGCGACATTACATTGAGCACTGAATTGGCTGAGACTAAGTGGATCCTGGAACTGACAGCACACAGGGATCCAGGGTTAAATGATGTGGTTCCTCTCAAACCTGTGCTTAATAAAAGGCGGGTATTTTACTAAAAGATGATTGGACAAGATGTTTTTTAAATAATGGCAATGCACTGTTATGTATATATCTGAGGAAGGGATTTACCCGAAAGCGCTCATATCGTGTTGTGTTCTTATTTGGAATAAATTGTTTTATTTTTTATATATCAGCAGCATCCGGCTACGTTTTTTCTTTTACTACTTTGTACCTGTTAACGGACAGCTGGATTTGGCAGAGCAACGACCTTTTTTCTTTGATTACTCTCTAGAACCAGTTCAGGTCCTGGACTACAAAAGAGTGAGAACAGACACATTGCAATCCAAAGTCTTTCCGACTCCAGAGCGGGTTCGTAGCCTTCATCTTCATGTCCTTGCGATGCTTCAGTATCCCTTTCCCCCAGCTGCAGTGGTGTCAAGAGCCCTAGGATCCATGGCAGCTACTATCACTCTTCTTCCTTGTGCTCATCTTCACATGAGGGTTCTGCAGTGAATGTTGGTGGTCCAGTAGTCCTTATTGGATCAGCCTTTGACTCATCCAGTACGCATAAGTGGGGAGTGTAAGAAGTCCCTCCTCTGGTGGCTCCACTCTTTGGAGATAGTAGAGGGATGGTCCTTTGTTGTTGCCCCTCCCCATGCCACAGTAACCACGGATGCCTCCTGACTTGGGTGGGGGGGCATTGCTCGGGCAGGACAGTCCAAAGCACATGGTCCCTAAACGAGGCCAATTTGCATATCAATATTCTGGAGATGAGGGCGGTTTTATTGGCGTTGTAGGCCCTTCATGTCTTTCTTCCTCTAGGAACTATTGCGATTCAGACAGACAACATGTCAGTGGTTTGGTACATCAAAAAAAGGGAGGAACCAGATCCTACCCCCTTTGTCGAGAGGCCATGAGAGTGTGGGAATGGGCGATCTCCACCAACCGTTTTCTGATAGCAATGCACATTCCTGTTTGGTCCAACATACTAGCGGACAAATTGAGCAGAACTATCCTAATGTCTTACAAGTGGTCTCTGAATCCTTGTGTAGCGAAGCAGATCTTCCTCAAGTGGGGTCGGCCTTGCTGCGATCTCTACGCATCTCCTTCCAACACAAAGTACAGCGAGTTGTTCGCTCTGATCCCCCCACAGGGGGAATACCCCAGAGATGCTCTGGTCCATGTTTGGTCTCCCGGTCTTCTTTATTCATATCCCCCATTACCCCTCATGACAAAGTTTTTACATAAGGCTCATCGGTTGGGGAGCAGAGTCATCCTCATTGCCCCGTTCTGGCCTCGCCAGATCTAATTTCCCTGCCTGTGGTCTCATCTTGTAGCTCCTCCTTGGATCCGATTCTGGATCATATTTCGTACCCTTCAGAGATTCCTCTTCCACACCTGGGCAGTCTGAAGCTCACGGCTTGGCTGCCCCAGTTCCATTGATTGGCAGGATTCCCGGACTTTCTTCCCCCGTTAAGTCTGTTCTGGTGGCAGCCCATAAGTAGTCTACCAGAAGAGTTTAGAGTAGTAAATGGAAGCGTTTTTTGATCTGGGCTTCTCAAAGGGAACTAGACCCCTTTGCGGCTCCAGTGGCAGCGGTTCTTGATTTTTTAGCACACCTTTTTCAGCAGGGTGCCAGCTCTTCTATGGTAAAAGTTTTAACTGGCTGCCATTTCTAATTTACATGTAGGTGAAAATATGGGGGTCTTTGACTTCTTCCAGACTTTGCAAACCCTTCATTAAAGGGACTTTTCTTTTACGACCTCTGGTGAAGGACCCCACGTCTCCGTGGGATCTTACCTTAGTTTTACAGGCATTAGTTGCTCCGCCCTTCGAACTGGTTGCCTCTGTGGACTTTACATTTTTGTGTTGGAAAACAGCTTTCCTAGTGGCTATCACTTTGGCGAGGAGTGTCAGAACTTCAAGCATTATCTGTTAAACCCTTTATATGGTTTTTCATAAAGCCAGGGTCTCACTTCAGACTAATCCTTCCTTTTTGCCTAAAGTGGCTTCAGAGTCAAATATCAATCAATCTGCCTGTCTTTTTTCCAAATTTTCAGAACAAGGAGGAATATAAATTACATTTGTTAGATGTACATAGGCAATTGCGTTTCTACTTACACAGGACTAAGCCCTTTCGTAAGTCTGACCAATTGTTTGTGTCCTTCGCTAGACCATTTCTAGGCAAACCAGTTTCCAAGATGACAATTGAAAGTGGATTTCTCTTTGCATTCTGCAGGTTTACAAAGATAAAGGTATGCCTATTCCAGGGAAGACTCATGCCCATTCTACCAGGTCTATGACTATGTCAGCTGCTTTTTGGTCTAGAGTATCCTTGGACGATATTTGTTCAGTGGCTACTTGATCCTCATCTCGTACTTTCACTTCTCATTATAAACTGGACAAGGTTTCCAGAGGGAGAGCATCCTTTAGCTCTGCGGTGCTCCGGAACATCCTTCCATGAGGGCCTCCCAAGGTTATGGTAGCTGGGGACTCTGTCCCACAGGTTGATAACCAAATGAAGTTACTTACTTCAGGTAAATAAGTTATGTACTTACCATAACGTTCTATCTGAGTAGTTAGACTTCATTTGTCATCAGCCATCCCTCCCTCCTTACCCTTGGCCTTGTTATTGGGTGTTTTTGCCGGAGTAACCAATAGTTGGTACCCTTGTGGCCCTCTTGCTTTTACTTGTAAGTCAGGTATTGTCGATCGGGCACATGTGTTGGGTGGCAAACTCGATCTGAGGAAAGGAAGGAGATACAGTGGTAATTATGGGTAAGGGGAGGAGCTTGGATCTCAGATCTGTTGCTGGTGAAACTGCCGTCTCAGATCCAAAGCCCACAGGTTGATGACAAATGAAGTGTAACTACTCAGATGGAATGTTATGATAAGTACATAACTTCTTTTTAACAGCAATCTTTCTAAACTCATGCATATTATCAAGGTAAACCCTTATTTTCTGTTTAGCATTATGCAGGTGCTCTTCTTGTTTTGTGAGAGTCCCCCTATTCTCTAATACTTTGTCAGTCCCTCTAAATAATTCTTGTTACTTTTTGACCATATCTCTCTTTCTTTCATTTCCACCCTATTTTTTAACTCCACTTTAATTTTATCCATCACCCTAGCTATATTTTCAGAAAACATTTCTTTCTTCTCTACTAGCTCCTGAATAATTTCCACTACCCATTCCTGAAATTCCTCTCTTTTCAGCAGATAGAAGAGAAAACGCCAGTGTCTTTATTTCATTACCCTGTGTTTTTATTTTAGTGCATTATGTAAAATAGTTATTGGGTGCATATCAAAACCATCAATTAAATGTGCATGTTCCTGTGAATTGTAAATTCTGTCTAGCCTAGCCCAGTTTTTGTATCTTGGAGAGTAATATGCAAATTCACTCCGTACTGAATTCACATTTTCTATGTCAGAAGTCTATCTTCCTTTGTTGTACTTTCCCTTCTGAGCCCCCAGACACACCTTCACTGCAGCAAATCAAATTCCAATCCCCACCTATAATTAATATTCCTTGCTGAAAGCTAATTATTTCTCCCATAATTGTCTTAAGCACCATTCTAGCAGTTTTAGGTGCAATATAAATGCATGCCTCCTCCCTTACCAGTAGCCCCTTTGTACTACAAATCTTCCATTATCATCTCTTTTTATCTTCTTCTATCACTATTTTAGCTCCAATTAATTATGCCTCTTTTCCTTTGTCCCAGGTATTTCGATGAATAACCATCCTGAAAACCTTTCTTTATTAGATTCAAATGTTCAGTTCTTTCTGTGTGTCTCCTGTAGCATAGCTATTTGCACTCTATATTTATAATATAGTTCACTACTCTTTCTTTTTTGTACTTATCTGTGAGACCATTGACATTTAAAGACATTATAGAAAGCATCATTGTATTAAAAAGTTATTCCCACTTTTTATGTATAACTGCTTTTTGTTAAATGTCTAGTTCCAGCTTTTGTGTTACGTGCATACATTGTTTGACAGATTGAACTTTTATACAGTTATTTCTTGTCATGTCCATTTGAGCCTATGTCACGTTACAGAACTTTTTGTTTTGTTGAAAGCCCTCAAAAAAATACAACCTAATAGCCCCTAAAACCTATTAACTTAATGCTAATACACAAAACTATGTACAGTGGATATAAAAATTTATACACCCCTGTTAAAATGCCAGGTTTTTGTGATATTAAAAAAGAGACCACAATAAATAATTTCAAAACTTTTCCCACCTTTAATGTGACCTATAACCTGTACAATTCAATTGAAAAACAAATCTGTTAGGGGAAAAAATATAAAAATAAAAATTGTACAATACACTGGTTGCATAAGTGTGCACACCCTTAAACTAATACTTTGTTGCAACACCTTTGATTTAATTACAGCATTCAGTCTTCTCGGGTACACACCTGCCATCAGTTAGAGACTGATTAACCCCAAATAAAGTTCAGCTATCCTAGTAGAATTTTCCTGACATTTAGTAAGTTGCCTGCTACAGCAAAAGCCATGGTTCGCAGAGAGCTTACAAAGCATCAAAGGGATCTTATTGTTGAAAGGTATCAGTTAGCAGAAGGGTACAAAAAAATTTCCACAACATTGAATATACCATGAAACACAGTGAAGACAGTCATCAATAGTGGAGAAAATATGGGACAACAGTGACATTGCAAAGAATTGGCTGTCCCTCTAAAATTGATGAAAAGACAAGATGAAAACTGGTCAGGGAGGATGCCAAGAGACCTACAGCACACTGAAGGAGCTGCAGGAATTTCTGGCAAGTACTGGTTGTGTACTACATGTGACAAAAATCTCCCATATTCTCCATATGTCTGGACAATGGGGTAGAGTTGCAAGACGAAAGACTTTTCTTACACAGAAAAACATCCAGGCCTGGCTAAAATTTGCAAAACAATGCATCGTCTCACAAAAGCGTGTGGGGAAAATGCATTATGGTTTGATGAGACCAAGGTTGAACTTTTTGGCCACAATTCCAAAAGGTACGTTTGGCACAAAAACACTTTGCATCACCAAAAGAACATTCCCATGGTGAAGCATGGTGCGAGCAGTATCCTGCTTTGGAGTTGCTATTCTTCAACTTGAACTGGTGCTTTAGTCAAGGTGGAGGGAATTATGAACTGTTCCAAATACCAGTCACTTTTGGCCCAAAACCTTCAGGCTTCTGCTAGAAAGCTAAATATGAAAAATAATTTTACATTTCAACACTGCAATGACCCCAAGCATGCATCCAAATCAACAGAAGAATGACTTCACCAGAAGAAAATTCAAGTTTTACAATGGCCCAACCACAGCTCAAACCTAAATCCAATAGAAAATCTGTGGGGTGACCTGAAGAGTGCTGTGCACAAGAGATGCCCTCGCAATCTGACAGATTTGGAGCGCTTTTGCAAAGAAGAGTGGGTAAATATTGCCAAGTCAAGATGTGCCATGCTGATAGACTCCTGCACAAGAAGACTTAATGATGTAATTAAATAAAAAGGTGCTTCAACAAAGTATTAGTTTAAGGGTGCAGACACACAACAAATTATTAGGTTAAGGGTGTGCACACTTATACAACCAGTGTATTGTACATTTTTTATTTTTTATATTTTTCTCCAGATTTGTTTTTCAATTGAATTGTACAGTTTGTAGGTTACATTAAAGGTGGGAAAAATTTTGAAATTATTTATTGTGGTCTCATTTTTTATATCACAAAAACTTGGCATTTTAACAGGGATGTGTGAACTTTTTATATCCACTGTATATCTTCAGATATTGAAGTTTTGCCCTCCTAATAGCAAGAAATGTCCCAAACTGACAGCCACACTTATAGACTTGAGTTAACCTAAAAGAAGGGTTATCCATGCTAAGATGCATGGTGTAGCCTGTGCGTCCACTAAATGTTGTCTGGTTTTGTCTTATCTTTATAGCTCTCCCAGCTGGGAAAACAGTTGAATGCTTTCAGAGAAAATTATCTTCCAGCCCATTACTCTTTTTCTAGCCAATTTCTCTTTATAGGTTCATAGAAGGTTACTGGGCTAGTGGCCCTAAGGCCTTTATAAGCCTAGCCTGGTTATACCATTGTTCCCTTATTGACCAATTGTATGGTCTATATTTGCAGTGCAAGTCTTTGATCAGCACCGACTGCGCTTATCCAAGAGGGGCATAGTTCACACCCCCAGGGTAAATTTATGGTCTTTCAGCTCTTTTACATGAATTGGGAGTTTGCTCCACAGGAGTGGCAGTCTCTGGGAGACATATCTGTCTCTTCAGCATGTCCTGTTAATGTTGTAGGCTAGGTTAAGTTCCCTAGAGCGAGTGAATCTTGTCCCATTTGACTTGCGGATGTGCAGCATTTCCATTAGGGCAGGGTACAAGACTGGTCTGTTGGCCAGGCACAACTCGCCTCTCAGCAGCCTATAAGATACAGAGTACTGTGACAGGGCCTTCAGTCTGTCCATGTAGTCTTATGTTGAAGGCCTTGAATTTTCTTGGTGAGAAACCTCTGAGGACTCTGCAGGTGTCTGGTAAGGTATATACAGGAGGGAGCATTTTACTCTTTTAGTGGTCTGATGAGGAATAAGTACAGGGAGGTTATAACATCCTTAGCTCTGGATGGGATGCCCTTACTTATGAGAATTTCAACATAGAAGGCCTTCCTTACCATTGTGGATTCATTGTAATTGAAGTTTAGGTTGCTGTCAACCTGTGTTCCCAAATCTCTCACCGCAGGATTTGAGCTTGGGGGGGGGGGGGTACTGTTAATATTGAAATTTGCAGGGACTTCCCCTTTGCTGAAGGGGATGATAACAAAATGTTTTTTTTTGCGTTCAGTTTAAGTCTGTGGCTTTGGCACCAGTCATTTGTTTGTGTAAGCCCTTTTTGCAGTATGTCAGCATAATCGGTGGATTTTGTGACTGTACCCAAGCAGTAGAGGGCCCAGCACAGATCCTTGTGGTACACCAGTGGTAACTGCTTTACTGGTAGAGGTGGAATCCCTAATTGTGACTGTATGCATTCTGTTGGTGAATCAGTTGGGCACCCATTAAGTGACATATGGGTCATTTCCCAGCTGGGCGAGTTTCTCAATCATGCCTGATTGGGGGGTTGTGTCAAAAGCCTTGGCTAAGTCAAAATAAGCTGTATGTTCTTTTTTGCCTTCATCCAGGGCATTCTCAAAGAAATCCACCAGGTTTAATAAGCATGATCTACCTTAAAGCCAAATTGGGTTGGGTCAAGAGTTTGAAGGTCACCTGTGTCTTTGTTGATAAGGTCCATGATGATTCTCTCCATGGCCTTGCAGATAAGGCTGGTTAGGCTTATTGGTCTGTAGTTCCCAGTGTCAGTTGATGGACCACCTTTGTGCAAGGGAATTACTGTTGCTGTTTTCCATGCTGCTGGGACAAAGCCAGTACTTAGACTGTGGATGAAGAGAGTGCCAAGTGGTTCTGCTAGGTCCTGTTTTAGACCATTTAATAGGCAGCCTGGGATGTTATCTTGTCCAATAAAGGCTGTATTTTTGGCCATGGAGAGTGTGGTTATGACCTGCTCTTTGGCGATACTAAGTAGAGGACTGGTGACAGGTATACTTTGGGGTATGTCTGGTGGGGACAGGATGGTGAAGTTTGCACCAAATCTGTATGCAACAGGTTGGCGATGTCTTCAGGGTCAGTATGAGTGGTACTGTCCACTACTAGTTTGGCACAAAGCCAGGCCTTCCCTTTTAGGTTTCTGACACAGCTAAAGCATGTCTTGTGATTATCCTTAGCTAGAGATGCTAATTTAGCTTTGTAATTGGCTTTAGAGGACTTTGCACAATATCTAATTTACTTGTTCAAGCTGCGTAGGGTGTCCTTCCTCTGCTGAGTCAGTTCCCTCTTGTTCTTAGACATTAGTTTCTTCCTCTTTTTGTATAACCTATACATGCTTGATGTTCACCATGGTGAACTTGTTGTATTGTGAAAACCTTGTTTTGATCAATTCAGGTACAGCAGAGTCTATGTATTTGTATAGGTGTTTATACAGGACATTTATGTACACCTTTGTATATGAGTCATTATTGACAGTGGTAATGGGGGAGGGATGAAATTTTTCATGCCATTGCTTAGGAGGCTATAGTTTGCTTTGGAGAAAATTTTCATTCTTTTTCCTCTTGAGGTGGGCGGGTCAGGTATGATTGTTACTTTGAGTGAGACTGATTTATGATCAGACATTACCAGGGAGGGCAGCGCATACGGGGTAGTGCAGAGATCCCTATGTTGATGAGTACTGAGTGTAGGACATTCATGCCCCTTGTGTGGATGCAAACGATCTATTCCAGAGTATTTGTATTAACATAGTCCAGGAACCTTAGACGAGCATGTATGTGCTCATGTATGACTCCCAGTTGATGGAAGGATAGTTGAAATCACCCATTACCAAGTTGCTTGTATACAAGTGACTCTGGTGGGTCCAGGTAGGCAGAGGGGTTCTTGCGGCTCATGGTGAGGGACCTGTAGCTAACAATGATATGGAAGGGGATATTACCTGCAGTTCGTTGGACTTTGGAGAAACTCAAATTGTTTCCTTGGAGACATGAGGACCAGATACAGAATTTGTTACTACGTATGCATTTATTTGTTAGAAAAAAAGCATTATAATATTCAAAATTCTTTTTCATTTACTTGCTTTCTCTTAAAACTTGTTACTAGATCAAGCTAAGGGCCTTAATCTAGTCATTCCATCATGCAAGAATGAGAAAATGCACATTCATTTTTCTTTTGTCATGCTTTTACTTTGTACTCCTTACATTTATTAAAACTGAATAAGGAGAAATCAGAAGGGGGAAAGGAAAAAAAAGAGCCATTGTTTGCAATAGTATCTCCATTACACTCAAGAGAAAACTTTACTTTATAGCATAGAAAGAAAATCATCCACTCTAAAAAAAAAAAAAAAAAAAAAAAAAAAAAAAAAAAAATAGTACTATTAAGAAATAATTTTGCTTTGCTTACAGTTAACTTTCTTCCTCCTCTTCCCCTCCCCCAATTATTTTTCCAAACATTAATAACATGAAGTAGGGCATGTACCTTAGAGTCCCCCATAAGTTGAACAAAGTCCAACATTTACAGATTTTCTTGTCTGTCATATTTCACAAGTATTATTGCTTTGTGTCCCCACATTTGTCAGTTTCCAAGTTGCTGGTTTTATTCCTGTTCATTGCCATCTCCCAGATCCTGTCTCTGCTTCATTTCCAGCATACTCTATTTTTCTTTTCAACTCTTGTGCTCTCTTTATTCTCTCCAGCGTTTTCTATTGAAACATTGGAAAAGGTTTCACTGGCACAGTCTCTCTGTGGTCTTTATTACCAGAAAAACAATAAGCAGAATCTCCAGTTTCGCAGCTCACTTTTTTGTTGAACAAACTTTTGTATTTCCTCATTAGCATGTACTTTATCAAAAAATGATTTTATCCCTCCAGGGAAGAATATTTTGAAGATAGCTGGGTACAGCAGTTTGAATCTCAAACCCATTTCTCGACATCCCCTGAACAGTGGAGTTAATTTACTCCTCTTCTGCCTTGTGTGCAATGAGTAGTCGTTCTCCACAAACAATCTGCTCTCTCTCTCAGTTTTGTCAGAATCTACTCCTACTACTGATAGGATTGCATATTTACTAGTAAAGGTCTAAGCTGCTTTCTGTTAGCTAGATTTTGAACATACACACAATGTGCCTTTTCGGTTAACAACTCCTGCTGTGGAATACCAGTCCTGTTGCTGATTTGTGCTTTCATATAGTAAACAGTCTGTTCCTTAAAGCTTCTCTGGTACAGCTGCAAATCTCAGGTTTTCCCTATGTGCTCTGTCCTCTAATTCTATTATTTTTAAAACCTCTCTTCTTGAGCAGTCTCATTCAGCCAGCCTTTTTTCATTTTGACCTCTGATTTTTGCAGTCTTATTTCCTCATCTGCATGTCTGTTTAAAGCTTCCATTTATTTCCAGCCTTTTATTGTTTGAGTTGATGTACTGCACCAATGTTTTGTTTATTTTAATCCAGTCTTTATGTAGTTGTCTTATGCTATCCTCTGGATTACTGGAAGCAATGTCTGGAGCTTGCACTGCTTTTTGCTGAACAGCAGTAGTATGTTTCCCAGTCAGTATTTTTTCTCACCTTTTGTAGCTGGTTTTCCTGCATGTCCTTTGTTTTTTTTTTTGTTTTGTTTTTTTGTTTTTTTTTTAACATGGCATCCAGGCAGTGCACTTACTAGCCAGTTACTGAAATGAACCCAGAAACACAGAAGTCTACTGGCCTTCTCTGCTGAAATTGTCTTCACACTGGGATAGCTAGAATTAAGCTGTTACTCAATGTGCAGTCTCTTGGAAGTCCACTTATTCCTTGGGTTTGAAAAGATTTGTTTGGTTATGTTATCAGAATTTTTCTGATTTAAAGTCTGAAATTCTTAATTTTCCACTTGGGGAAACTGGTATTTGGGCTTGCAGCTGCACAGTTCCTGAAACAGTGGGATGAAGAAGGTAAATTGATGCATGGAGTGTCTTAAGATTTTTCAAGTACCCAGGTTCTAGCCTAAGAAGGCCTATCCTCAATCCTTTAGAGGGCAGAACAAACAGAAATCCCAACCTAATAACAAGTAGGTCCCTAAAAGAAAATGGCAGGTGGATGATCCTTCAAACCAAATAGAAGAGGTAACTTTCCCAAAAAGAGTCGAGCTGCAGCTAATGAATAACAATGCTGGGAATCTGATAACTTTACCAACATCGCCTGCTCCAGTTTCTCTACCTGTCTCACTGACTGACCCTCAGCCCGGTAGCCTGGGGTTGAACTGTTTCAGACAGATGAGTGTTGAGGTGATTCAGCAGGGATTCAATTGGTGGTCGGTGGTCTCTCTTCCTCCTTTCAGGGGAAATTCTGCAACATCCACCAAACCAAACAGACCCGTTTCCATCAGCTATACAGCATGTGTTAAAAGCAGGAGGCTGTCATAGAATTAGTACCGGCAAATCACATATCCATTGCTGACAGTTTCAGTACATTTCTGAAGCTTGCTGTATCTGGACTACATTTTTAGTACTTTGCATTACCCCTTGAATTTTCCGCTGCACCTAGTCTGGTCAGAGTGTGTGTAACCTCAGTGGTGTCTCTCAGAAGATTGCAGGGCATCCACATTTTTCTTATTTAGACAACTTGCTTGTTTCTGCAGAGTCTTCACCCAGATGTTATAGAGTCCTTTAGGTGTACAACCTCCTGTCACATCTGGTATTTTACTTGAACCTACTAAACTCTTGTCTCTCACCCTTTCACAAAATTGTCTTTTTAAGGTGTCTGATAGATACACTCGGGCAAAAGGCCTTCCTTCCAGAAGAAAAGGTAATAACTTGCCTGCGGATGTTTTGAGGTTTTGTTAACAGTTTCTGGCTCCTGCAAGTGAATTTCTTAGAATTCTAGGCTTCATGGCATCCACAATCCCAGTGATGCCACTTGCCAGATTGCACATGAGAAAAATTCGGTGATGACTAAAAAAAATTCTTGAACCCAGCACCTACACCCCTTGGATTTTTGGATTCTTGTGCTGGTGTATTAAGGTGAGAATTGCAGTGGTAGAGTGATCAAATGGTTCTCAATCCAGAACTCCCTGTCTGTCTTTCAGCCCCAATTCAATATGTCCAGACAAACTCTTCAGGTTATGCTTTGGGTGCAATTTCCAGAGGAGTAAAAGTGCAAGGGCTGAGACTCTTTGGACATACCAAAGCACATAAGTGTCAAGGAAATAGTAGCAGTGATTCATGCTTTGAAATTTCTACACCATCTCCGGGCTCTGTGTTCTTTACAGGTGGCTACAGACAACACCACAGTGATGTGGTATATCAACAAACAATGGGATACAAGGTAATATATCCTCTTTGCAATGATGGCTTGGGAGTTGGCTTTTCAACATTCTCTAACTGTAGATTCCTCATACAATCTGTCAGAGCAAAACATTGTGCAAAGAGGCTCCGCTGATCCTGAATAGACCCTCACGAGTGGAAACATAATACAGGTATGTTCCAAGACTTGATCCAGAGGTGAGGAACAGCTCATGTAGCTCTGATTGCCTCCTTACAAAATAGACCACTAAAAATATTCTGTTAGATATATCCTTATAGCTAAGCATGGAGAACAGATGTTCTGTCATTCCCTTGGTTGGGAATGTTTCTATATACTTTTCCACCCTTTCCGGTGATTACCAAGATACTTCTAAATATTCAGAAAGCATTACCAAAAATTATTATTGTGACTCCCTTTTGGCCCAGGCAGAATTGGTTCTCCCTTCTTATGGAATTGGCCAAGGGCAATTACCACCAGCTTTCCTCACAAACTGGATCTGCTCACACAGCATAAGGGGAGTTTGATACATTCGGGCATCAATCAACTACAACTGACAGTCTGGATGATGCTATTTTAATACTTTTTATGCAGCAGGTACTAAAGTAGGCAAGAAAACCTGCTGCTATAAAGTATTGTTAGCAAAAGGAAGACATTTTTTAGTTGGTGCCTTGCCAGTTAGAGGGGTCCCAAAAGGGAAGTAACACCTCTGGTTCTCAATGAGCAGCATAAAGATGACTTGTCATATGCTTCCATCAAGGTGCATCTTGCAGCCATCTCCACTTGTCTGCCTATGGATCTCCATCATTCTTCTATGTTTGTTGTCAAACAGTTTCTGAAAGGAGTGTTGCACTTGAGAACCCCTCTCAAGCAAATTCCTTTTGCTTGAGATCTCACGTTTGTACTAGAATACTTGACTTTAATTCCCTTTGAACCAGCCTCTCAGGCTGACTTGCATTTCTTTGCAAGGTGAATATCTGAGTTGCAAGCTCTCATGGCGGGTGACACCTGTCTGGTTTTCCACTGGGAAAGAGTTTTATGCACCAGTCCTTCACATGTGCCTAAAGTTGTTTTTGAGTTTACCTTAAATCAAGCTATCAATCTCCTTGTTTTCCTCCCGGAGCCAAAACTTAAGGGAGAAAGGCAGCTCAGGTACCATCTTCATGAAGTCCTTCAAGAAGGCTAAACAGTTGTTTCCAATGCTGTGACTAAGAAAGGCCAACCCATGTTTATCAAGATTTTTGTCCTTTGCTGTTGTTGTTTGCTATATTCCCACTATAGTATAACTATTCCAGGCAAAGTTAAAGCGCATTCTACCAGGGCCTTGACTTCTTCGATGGCATACTTTAAAGGGGTATTGTAGAGTCAGCTGCTTGATCCTCTGTTCATACCTTCATAAAGCATTACAAACTGTATTTCTTCTCTAGGTCCAGGGCAGGCTTTGCTTGCTCCATTTTCCAGGAGCTCCTGGACCCTTTTACTTCTCCTCCCAAGTTGGATAAACTCTGGGAATCTACCCATAACGCTAATGCAGCAGAGAGATTGAAGAATATAGTACATTTGTGCAATTCCTACTTTCTCAACAGTACGTTTGAATTTCTTCACTGCTGCAGTAGCATCACCCATCCACCGATGTGGGATACAACCCCCTTTGTTATGGCTGTTGTTATTGTTTAGATAATTTTTATTTTTATTGATCCTTGGTTGTTGGCTCAAGATGAATCTTTTTTTTTTTTCTTGGGGCAGTAAAACCCTGAAGATTTACGTCACTCTGGTTGCTGATAGGCTGCATCACTTTTGGAGGGAATTGTATCAGTAGCCAAAATGAGAGAGAGAGAGGGAGTTAGAGCTTTTGTCCTTTACAGGACACCACCCATAGGCTATTATAGCAGTGAAGAACTTTGAATAACTACTGTTATGGGTAAGTAGGCCTTACACAACAGTACTTTCCTTAACTACTAGAACAGTTCTTATCAGATAGAATGTTCTTGTTTTGGAAAGTTGACTAGTAGTTTTTGATTTCACATGCCCATTTTAAAATTACCAACTTAAAATATAAAGTAACAAAACTCATTGCCATTGTCATTTGAACAGTTAGCCTCAGCAAGCAATATCACTGTAACTGTAAATATGCAGGAAATATAGCATTCCCCCTAGTAGTCATAGTGAGCACTGTCATTAATGCTTTTATAGTTCTGCAGTACTGTAGAGATCCCTTAAGTTGTTATAGGTTCATAGGTTCATACTAGGCTATCTGCCCAAGGGCATTTATAAGCCTAGCCCATAGTTATGTGGCTTTCGCCACCCCTTTAGTTTGAATAAAAACTATGCCTATCATTTTTCTGTGCCTCTGTCAAGCAGTGACACTGAAGTAATCCCTGGGGTATATCTGCGATCTCCCATCCATTGGTCAAGATTCCTCTTGAACAAGGCCAGCGAGGTGCTCTGCCTCACATGTACCGGGATTTTGTTCCACAGCATAGGGAGTCTCTGGGTGATGAATCTGTCCCTCCAGCACGTTCTATTTATAACCATGTCAAGGTTTAAGTCTGCCGCCCTTGTGGTTCTGAGGGATCTAGATTTTTGAGGTGAAGCATATTCATCAAATCTGGGTTTGACATGGCCTTATATGTCAGGCACAGGTCACCTCTGAGCAAGCGGTATGAGACTGAATAAAGCTGGAGTTCTTTCAGTCGGGCAGCATAAGACATATTTTTGAGACCCTTTATCCTTTTGGTGAGGAACTTTTGGGGCCTTTCAAGCTGCATCAGGTGTCTGGTCAGATACATTCCGAACGGGGCATTGTACTCAATCATAGGTCTAATGAGTGATGAGTACAGGGGGACGATGACCTCCCTTGAGGTCATCTCTAACATTTTCTGCTATCAAAGAGCTTTCCCTGTTCTACAGCTTTTTCCACTACAGTTTGGAATTCAGTGTTTGCAAGCTACTGTAGTTTATTTATCCTTTTTTGGTCAGGTTAGTCTCATCAGGCTAGTGGCCTATTTTCGGGTGTGGGACTCCAATGTGGTAGTTATACTGTTAAAGGGAATTTAGCCAGGACATTAGGGAACTTCAACTACTTGTTTTGTTTGATAGGTGCCGTGGTCTGTTTTACATCCACCTGAGCCACCAGCAGCAACTCAAGCAGATGGGACCTTGGTTTTAACACCTCAGCAGAAGGACTGCATACTCAGGAGTGTAGTAACCTCTAATGCTGCACTGCAGTGTCTGTAGTCCAATTGCCTAGAGTAGAAATAGAACCCACAGCCTTCTGGTCTTCTAGCTCCAAAGGCAAGTGTGCTATTTGTTGCACCATTGACACTGTTAGAGCTACATTACACATTATTTAAATCTTAGAATTGTACAAAATAAAATATACCATCTAATAACTAAGGGAAAAAATGAAACTTTTGTAATTGGCTTATTGCTCAACTTAAAGCCAGTTATGGGATCACTGGAAAACCGCTAGCAATACATAACCAGCACTTAAGTATCTGCGCAGAATAGAGGTGAAAGCCTCAAAATGCATGAAAAAGAAGGCTGCTTCACTGAGTAACTGCAATGTAACCCTAAGTAGTTGCAAGTAGTTAGTGAGTTCCCATTTAAAAATATTGTCCCCTGTCTGTCCAGCCCAGCAGACCTCCCACGCCGATTACTTAGAAGTTTTGATTTTTTTAAGCAAACCTTTTAATACCTACCCAGCTCAGGATACCCTCATGTAGCCCTTCCTTTCTCCACAGTTTCCCACTCCATTTTATTTCCAAAATACCTGGAAAAAACTGTTTAAAAAGTTTTTATTACATGGCTCAGACTTTGCTGGTCTCCACCCACAGTTTCAAAGACTGCCATCATCTTACATAGTAAAACTCCTTACAAAAAGCTACATACAGTGTCACAAAGCTAGTTTATCCCTAAGAAAAATTGAAACCTAAAGGTTCTGGAGGATTGCTCTCCCATCGTAACCCTCACTTTCTGTGCAAAGATCTTGAGAGAAAATTACAAGTCTGTCTAATGTTGCAGACAGTTATGACATACTGACCATTATCCAACATAGATTTAGACATGGTTTCATCATCGTGGCAGCAAAATGGACAGTCACTGACCATTTTGTGAAGTAGAGTGATCTAGGGCAGCTTAGAGGAGCCCTATTTGCAGGTATTGAAAAATATTCAGTAATGCGAGCCTCATCCTGTGCTTTTTATTTTTACTTTTTATTTTCTTTTTACATTTTCTTTTCTTTTTGAGCCCCATCATTTATTTTGAGCATATCCCCAGCTGCAAGCATCAGATTTCAAAGCTTCTTAAATAACAGATCATCTCCATAAAAAAATGTAGCATCATCTCTGCTAAAAACTACTTCTCAGATGTCCCATAATGATCTGTACTTGGTCCACTCTTTTTGATGCCATTCATTAAACATCACTTATAGCCAAAACACTTGCTAGTTGTAATGTACCTCATTATCCTCAAAAGTAGTAAAACCTCCAAAAGCTTACAAATGCAACTGCAGAAAGACTTTTGACATCCGCCTCATCTGGTATTCAATGTTGTGTCTTTCGTTTTTTCCCGGTTAGGGGTCGTCACAGCGGAACTACGGTCCGCTAATGATTGGTAGTTGATTTTTACTTGCCGAGTTACCAGCCATGACGCACAACCTTCAACGAAGGTACACCCATTCACGCATGTCTCCACGCAGAAGACGCTCTAGCTGAGAATCGAACCGGACAGCGTCTTACTGTGAGGCAACAATGCTACCGCAGCACCACCACCGCGGATCATCTAGTATTCAATAAAAAAAAAAGTCTTCAGCTTTTGACAACCTAGTTGGCATCAGCATTGCCAAAATATTTGCACCTCTACCACAAACTCTCTGGAGTGGACTCTCATGAAAACTATCTGAGGCAAGTCTGTTATTTCAGATGCCTATGAATCTGGTTTGACCTAGCACACACTTTCATATCACTACCACTAAAGTTAAGCAAAAGCTAAAAGAATTGTATGTATTCTTCAGGCATGTTATGAAACGGATCTAGCACTGTTTAAAAGAAAAAAAAATTGTAGTTGGGAGTGACGCATTCCACATTTTATCATGGGTCTCCTAGTAACTCAAACATCATTCAGCCAACACTCAGCCAATTTTATAATGTTACTTTTAGCTAGCCATTAGTTTCATAACTTGTGCATCTCACAATGCCACAGTGCTCTTAGTTGCTTTTGCTTTTCTTTTCACTTGTGCAGAAACTTTTGTACTTTTTGCTGTTCACACCCCCTCCATCTCCAATAAGTTAACTTTCGCCCATTTACAGTTCTGCTTACACTGCCAAAACAGCATCACATCCTCTCATAGAAATTTAAACATTAACCTGGCAGTTTAGTGGAGTTACTGATGTATTGTGGTGATGATCTCTATTCTTTACTCCTGTGTTTGATCCGATCATTCTCCAGTTGTATATTTTGTGACTGAGCAGGTCACTTAACCATGGCTCCACTTGGAAACGTGGCACTTGCACTTAAAGAGCTTAGCTGTTAACAAATGAATTAAAAATGCACACAGTGAAAGAATTTTCTTATCTTTGCACCAACTACCCTTTAAAACTTTAAAGTATAACAGTTCATAAATCCTTAAAATATTTTTCTGTTGCTCAACAATGTAATTACAGTGCTAAAGCTTCTAAAGTTGAGTTTTCTTGCCTAAAAATATCTTTCATTATGAGTAAGTTTTACCATGTGCATAGTAGTTATGTACCAAACAAGCGGAGGGGTGAGAGAGCTAGTTGTTGTTGTTTGTCTTTTGGCTTTTCCCGGTTAGGGGTCGCCACAGTGGAACTCTGGTCCGCTAATGATTGGCAGTTGTTTTTTATGGTGTCGAGTTGCCAGCCCGATGCCCAACCTTCAACGAAGGCACGCCCATTCAACGCATGTCTTTCGAATGCCCACTCGACCGCAGGGAGGACATGCAGACTACTGCCATATTCATGTGTTCTTGTTGTTTAAGTGACTAGAAACAAGCTTTTTCTATAGATTTCTTCAAAAAAGAATCTAAGTAGTTGTACAAATTGAAGCTCCTCAGTGACCCTGTTTAAGAGCAACCTAGACAATTGTATGGGAAACAATGAAATCACATTGGGGGTAGTTGGTTGATCCTAGACTCGTCCTGCAGATAAAGACCATCTAACCATAGTCAGGAAACACCGGTATAACATGGCTAGGCTTGTAAAGGCCATAGGGCCGGCCATTAGCCTAGTAACCTGCTACGAACCTATGAAGTGCATTCCAGTAAGGATGGTAAACATAATTTGCATCTTTATCCCACCTTAACAAAACAAGTAAATAGTTATAGTCACACCCAGCTTAGCACCAAAGTCAATAAAAGTTCCAACACACAAAGCACTGCTAGGTGTATAAATAAAGTATTCAACCAAATTACAAAAATATGTGAAAATGAAATATTTGAAAATATGCAAGATGATATAAAAGGAAGAACTAAGAAATATACCATAACAAGAGAGGAAAGTGAGGCATTGAAGAACTTACAATCTGATCCCACTATCACCATAAAATCAGCAAAGGGAGGCCCCGTGCTGATAATGGATACACAGTTTTATAATGAAAGCATATATAGAATGCTACAGGAAGAAAAGGTATATTCGCCTATAGAAAAAAACGTAGCTTCAAGAAATTATTAAAGAAGTGGAATATACACTATATGATACCTTATTAGAAGGAACAATAGATAAAGATTTATGAGTATTTTTCAATGGCAAAACCAGTAATACCCATAATAAATGGAATACCTAAAGTACATAAACACCCTAGTAAACCCCCATTGAGACCCATAGTGTCAGGAAGAAATTGGCTAACAGAACCTATATCAATTTATATAGAAAAGAGTTTAAGACCTATAGTGGACAGGAATCCATATATTTTAAAAGATACTAAGCACTTTCTCCAAGATCTATATGAGTTTATGGAAAGTACAAAAGAGAATAGCACCAACTTAACACTAGTAACAATGGATGTATGTTCCCTATTTTCATCCATACCGAGCAACATTTGTGTGGATATGTTAAGGGAATATATGTTGAATGAAGGCACATGCAATCATGCAAAGATAGATCTTATTTGCATGTTGATGGGACTAGTGTTGAAACATAATGTCATGTTATTTGATCATAAAATGTACTTACAGAAGGAAGGAGT
This sequence comes from Protopterus annectens, assembly GCF_019279795.1. Classification (NCBI taxonomy): domain Eukaryota; kingdom Metazoa; phylum Chordata; order Ceratodontiformes; family Protopteridae; genus Protopterus; species Protopterus annectens. Next base: position 970,697,140 of record NC_056744.1, read on the forward strand.
GGCAATGGGCACACCAAGCGCAAATAGTTATGCGAACTTGGTGATGGCCACATGGGAGAAACAACATACATCAGAAATAGCACCAGAATCCGCTCACAGCCTGATGTGTAACAGCACTGAACACCAATCACTTCAAGTAAATCCGTTTATTAAAACATAAAAAGCTAAAATACGTTTTCCTTCACAAGAGTTAAGCGCTTTCATCTACTCTGTGTAGACTTCATCAGAATATCAGGAAAATGGAGCCATATCGTCTTTTATAGACGATTTGTAGATGATGTTTTCCTTTTGTGGAAGGGGGACCAAGAACAACTGGAATTATGCCATTCACAGTTAAACAGCAGCACATTTTTTTGAAATTTGAAATGCAGTACTCAACATTATCTATACAGTTTTTAGATGTTAGTATAGAGCAAAAAGAAAGAGGTCAATTTATTACGAACATTCATAGGAAAGATTGTCATAGTAATACACTTCTTCACAGAACTAGTATGTATCCACGATATATTTTTGATAATATTGTGAAGGGGCAAACCCTTAGAACATCAAGGTTGACAGCAGAGCAGGAAAACTTTGAAATGGAAATAAAACTGTTTAAAGGAAAGATTAAATGACAGAGGATATGAATCAATAAGGATGACTAATATTATTAAGGAAGGTATGACACACAGAAATGACATTGGTAAACCATACTATTCAGATAGTCAAACAGAAAGGCAAAAATTATAAGGTCCGGAAACCAGCAGTAAGGGTACTAACATATTATGCCACCAATAGTAATTTAGTTACTTATACAGTTAAGAAATATTGGTCAATATTGACCCAAGATCCAGAAATAAGACCGTTAATAGGTGAAACACCAACATTTATGTTTAGAAACAAAAAAATCATTGAAGAGGATGCTTTGTTATAAACATGAATCAATAGAAAATAATGTAAATTTGACAGGTACATCACCATGTACCAAGTGTAATCAATGTCAAATTTGTGCATCCAGATACACAACATACATATATATTCATGTGAAAGCTAATTGTAACAGTAAAGATATTGTATATCTAGCTGTCTGTCAAATATGTTTATCCTTCTATGTGGGAAAAACTATTAGGGAACTTAGATTTCGTATCCGTGAGCACTTGTTACATATAAGGAAGGGCACGCTGACGAATGCCCTAGCAAAACATGTAGTTGAATATGGGCAGACACATTCTTTTAAGTTTCAAATCATGGAACAGGTTTTATCAAATGAAAGAGGGGGTGATTTGATAAATAAAACAGAAACCTCAGAAACTAGATGGATAGTTATATTAAGGGCCGACAGAAGCAAATGCCTCAATGAAAGGATACCAATGAAGCCTATTTTAAAGAATAGGGCTCTTTTTAAATAAATTTATTTTGTGAGAATAGTAAATAATAAAGTGATATATATATATTTATATTTTTTTATGTTTATGTTTTTATGCTGTTATTATAATCTAAGATGGATGTTAAACATATAGTTTAAAGATGTTTCATAAATTTCATTAAGGGTGTGTATGGCTTTAATTCTAAATAGAATAATTGATTTAGATTTATTGCATTTAATTGTTGAGTATATTTATAAGGGACCACAATTCAATGCATTTATGGTCTGATGAAGTGGTGTGATACAACCATGAAAGCGCTTACCTTGTTTAACTGAGCTCAATGGAAGATTAAAGTTTGTTTTACTTCGTTTTAAACTGGATGGACTGGCGTTGAGATTCATTTGCCTATGGTCAAAGTATTGGTCTTTTTTTGTGGAATGCTTATCTTCGTTTTTTGGTCGAATACTTCATTTATACACCTAGCAGTGCTTTGTGCGTATAGAAAGTTAAGAATCTTGATGATTTCAAACAAATGCTGGATATTATAATTGCAGATATCTTAAAATATGCCGTAATATTATGGAGCCAGTGCTTCTGGATGACTTGTGGGTCTGAAAACTGGTGTGAGGTCTTAACAAACAATGTTTACACCAGCTCTGTCAGTCTTAAAGGCAGCTAGCAGTAGTACTGAGGAAATCTCAGCTCATTTCCTGTCAGCAGTGTGTTCTCATCTCTGTTCAATAGCAGTGCAGCCAGGTGTAGGGATGTTCTTCACCCCATCCCCCGACCTCCAGTATTGACTTTTAGTGCTGACAGTAGTTACTAGAGAGTATGCAGCAGATCATCTTTGCATCAATCCATTGTCTTTTTTTGCCTTCTGTGCCTCCTATTGATGTGAGAGGATGTTTAAAAAAAAATTTTTTTTGGTTATATGTTGAGCATCCTTCAGTGATTTTAATCGGAGATCAGAGAGAAAAAATCGTGTTTGGATAGCTTAATGTGAAGAAGAGAGAAACAAAAATAAAGGACTGCCTGTCCTGTATTGTTGCTTGCTTGGGAAAGAAGTTATAGTGAGTACAGTGATGGACAAGTCTGGGAAGCATGTGCTCATTTTTGCCATTTTACTTTTGCTAACTTTAAACTTTAAAGTGAAGAATGTCATGGTCTGCAGTTTGTGTAGTACAACAGAAGGTGTTGCTTAAACAGCAGAATCCAGCAGTGCTTTATGCCAACACTCCTGATGCTGTAGTTTTTAACAGACATGGAATATTTTCAAAGGGCTCTAGCAGATGAAATGCACCATGCATTGGAGGGATTTCCACCTTTTTAAACATTGTTTTAGTTTGTTAGTTGGGATATTTTGTAGATACCCTTAGGTTTATGGCTATCAGTTGGGTATGACTACCCTGTGTTTCCAAAAGTCAAACATTTGTCTTATGCTGTGCTGGTGATGTCATAAGAAGGCAGAAACATGCATGTCCACAGCTGGAGGGGTTTAGCTTTATTGGCCTGGAATTGTCCATAAAAAGACTCAAAAGTAAAAGAAAATAGTCATGGACATTCATAATTGCCATTTAGCTGAAACACCTGATATCCTTAAAGGGTAATTTACATATATCCCATGTTCCCTCTAATTCAAGAGGTTTAAGGTATCACACAGTGGAAATTCTAGCTATGCTATATTTTTCTGCGTGTTTTTAACCAATTGTTTTTTCTGTGTGACCTTTTTAAACATTGTTTCAGGTGGGTCACTGATGGAAAAAAAAAGAGTACACGAGAGAACACCTCTTCTAATATGAGGATCTGCATGGTCTAGTGCAAATGATTGTCAAATTCCACCTTTCACATCATTCTTTTTCCAGGACACACACAGAGAGCTAACTCTGCAATTAGTCCAGGTGTGGCACACAACAGCAGGAAAATCCTGAGAAGAGACACCCCTTCAGTCTGATTGAAAAACTGGGATTTTCTGAAACCTCCAGAAGGGCTGTAGTCAGTCCTATGGTGAGAATAGCAGTTCTGAGGTATTACCAAATGGCTGCACTTCAAAGGCGGTTGAGGGTAGTTTTCCTTCCTCCATCTAAAGACTTTGGAAAGTATTACCAAGGACAGGTAGGTCAGGGTGCAGTTTCTCTCTAAGTCCCTCTCTAGGTTTCATCTTTAAGCTTTCCAGACATGCTACCTCATTAGAAACGAGTGACAAGGAAGGAAGTGTGAAGCTTTTTAAAGAAAAAAGCCATCCAGGAGGTCACACCTGTTCAGAGAGGTTTAGAATTTTATTCCAGATTCTTTTTTTGCACCAAAGAAATCAGATTACTCCAGACCCATACTGGCTGTCATCAGCCTAAACACCTTTATCCTAGAAGAAACCTCCAAAATGTTTGCAGTGCCATTTGTCTTTCCTTGGTTATCAAAAGGAGATAAGTGTGTTGGAGCTCAACTGAGTACACCCAATCTCCATGTCAGAACTGCAAACAAGTGTGAGTGGTGTGTCATCTTGAGCAAATTATTATCAGTTCAGGACTGTACCCTTTGGTTTTACCTCTGCTTGTAGGAGAGTTGGGTCACCATTTGCATGTCCTTAGTAGGAGCGCTCCAAAAACTGCAAGGAGACCCAAGGTATACCTAGATGACGGGCTGCTTGCTTGCCCCTTCAGTGTTGGATCTTCTGAACATGATGAGTCTGTACCGAAACTGTTCATATTTCTGGAGATGACAGTGAACCTTGCAAAGTTGTACTTAATGCATGTTCTGTTTTTGATTTTCATTGGATGGACTTTAGGCACTACCTGTTGGGCTTTCTTGCCCAGAACAGATTCATCTGAAAAATGTAGTTGCTTCATTTCACTGATCTCCTATCTGTATCAACAGAAATTTCGGTGCCTTGTAGCAGCTTTCAGTCATGCCAGATTTTCTTTTTGGGTGCTCAGTGGGCAACTTGGGTCCAGTGGTCCCAAAACCCAGACTCACTTTTTTCCAGTTGCATCTACTGTGGTAGTGGGATTCCACCAATCTTTACCCTGAAAGCTATTTTCTAGTTAGACCTCCATTATCTGTCAGTACATATGCCTAGTCTTGAGTGGAGGGCAGTATGACTGGCAAATTTTTGAGGATATTTGGTCATTTAAAGAGTCTCACCTTCATATAAATGTACTGGAAATGAGAGCAGTTCATTGGCTTTTCAAGATTCCCTACTTCAGAAAATCATGTGTGTTCAAACAACATGATTGTTTTCTAGTACATCATGGAACTCATTAGGGGACACATTCCTGCCCAGTGGGTCAAAAGAACATGATAAGTTTGCCAGTGGGACTTAAACTTGCACTGCCTCCTTTGCAACCATCTAAATCCCAAGAGAGTCCAGTTCTTAGCAGACAGACACTGTTTCATGACCCCTTAGGAATGGTCCCCAAGTCCTTTTGAGACGAGAAGGATTTTATGTCTGTTTTGGCAAACTGGGATGCAACATATTTGCATCTGCAACCTGTGTCAAGTACCCAGTTTGTCTTACTGATTCCCTAGGGTCAGCGATTCCCTGGTCTACAAGTGAAGGACTGGACTTTTGCATTTTTTACCCTCATTTCTTTTGATGACTGTTTTTGTCCAGAAGGCTAAACTTCTCAAGGCCAGGGTCAGTTTCATATGCCCCTTTTAGCTCAGACAAACTTTGATTCCTTTTGTCAGTTTCCATGGGAGAAGCCAGTTCATCTTTGATTTCCCATGGGGCTATTGTTTTGCTCGTTTTGCATACCTCACCCAGATCTCTGCAACCTCAAACTGACAGCAGGCCTTCTCCACTTATATTAATAGCCAATAAACCAGCCTTTAATTATAAGGTAATTACAAGTTCTATTAGTCAGTGGCACTCATCTTGAAAGACTTGCTGAAACAGGTGGACCAGTTTCTCTGTTTAGGAGTTCAAAAGGGGTGTAGATCTCTTCTCTCCTTCTGTCCCTTTGGTTCTTACTTTTTCGTCCAGGATCTTTGATTCTAGCCTCAGCTGTTCTTCAGTTAAGGTTCATTTGACTGCTGCTTTCAATTTTCATTCAAGAGTAGAATTTTCTTCTATTGCCTCACTTGAAGTATGCAGAGCCTTCTTAAGTGGCACTTTTTTCATTTGGTCTCCCATTTCAGATCCTGTCCTCTCTTGTGCATGTGCTTCATGTTGGAAAAGCTTATTTGAGCAACCTGCATTTGCAGATCTAATTTTTTTGCCCTGGAAGCCACTTTTCCACTGTTGGTGGTTCTACCAAGAAAATACCAGAGTTGCAGAGTTTTTATCTGGGCTTTTTTATGTAATTATTTTCCACTAGGAAAAGGTGGTACTCTTAGGTGGCACTGTTACTAATAACAAAATTAATAAACCAAGCAGGCAAAGTTAATGGAGTCCTTATTATCTTGTAGTAATTATGATGTCTTGGTAGGAATCCTTTTAAAGGAGCTATATTCACAGCAAAGTCTTCACCTTTTAAATTCTTAATGAGTACTGTTATACAATTAACACATCACAGAATGTCATTAAAACCCTGTAAACTCAAAGACCAGTTAATTTATGCATTCAGACCTTGAGAGAGAGTATTGCATATTTTACAGAGCAAACCTTTCCTTTATGGCAAAGAATACAAGCAACTCAGATTTTATGTGAGCAGGACTAAATCTTTCTTGATTGATGACAGGATGCTCATATCCTTTGCTAAGCCAAAGCTTTGTAGGAAAGTGTCTAAACTCACCCCTTCAAGATGGTTACACAGACTAGCTGGATTTTTCCATGTTAAACATGGAAATACTTTACCTCCAATGCTGAAAATATATTCTTTTAGAGTGATGGCGACTTCTGCTGCCTTTTTCTGTAATTATGCTGTTGGCATTATTTGTGCTGCCACATCCCATCATTCCAAAAACACCATTGCATGGCATTAGAAACTGAATACGTAAAATTTAGGTCTTCTTTCAGGCTTACAGTTTCATGATGTGCTTCTATGATATTGGCCACACTGGAGAATTAGCTTAGTACTCTGTCCTATCAATTTTAGAAAATGGACCTCTCGTTATCAGAGATGAAAGTTACATACTTAAAATGAGATGTCTTGTGTGACATGTCCTCAACCATTCCCTTAACTGTGGTGTGTCTAGTCCAGAGTTTTTCTTTCTCTTCTCCTGCATTTTCTATTTTCCTACCTCCATGTTTTTCCATGAGATCTTAAGTGTACGAAATGAGGGCTACATGAAGAGAAGGGGGTGGGTCCAGCAAACTTGGATAGGCTGATCAGTTGAGCAGCTCTAGTGACAGCAGTGCAAGACCTGTCACTTAAAGATAATGGATAGCTTTTGAAATCTGTTGCTCTGACAGTTACAAAATGTTTGTTTTCTGTACCCCATGCAAAGATTCTCTAGAGTTTTATTTGCAACTTGTCAGTTTCTTGGCCCTGTATTAAGGTTTTCTAGCTTTGTAAAACCCTTTTGTTCTTTATCTGGATTTCACTGGTTTGTTTGCTTAGCACCAAACATACCTTATAACTGCCGCACAGTGAGATGGCACTGTTCAGTTTAGTTTTCAAAATTCCATGTGCTGCAGAGAGAAAGGCAAAAATAGTTTATTCTTCCCAGAGACTCTTCGAAACATCAGTTATTTGGTGTAATGCAAAACAGTTACCTTGACTCCACCATGTTTTAATGCTCCATTCAGAAGTTTATTGTACATCACATTTTTGGTTTGTGTTTGGCAAATTGCAGCATATGGTTTGGTGATGTGAGGTTGTCCAAAGATTGTCCATCTTTATTTATATATATATATATATATATATATATATATATATATATATATATATATATATGTATATGCATGTTGACTGGTTACACACACTGTTTAAGTTTCAGGCACCACCTGAGCCAAAAGGCCTGAAGTTTTGATAAAAATTGAGATACAGTCAGTGATATTCAAAACAGTGTCAGATTGAACAAGATAAACATATCCCCAAAGAGAATAGTAATTATGATGCATTACATGTGTTGTGATTGACAGAGATCTTGTATTTACAACAGTGATAGACACCGTTAACATAACATAACCAAATTGCCAAGTGTTAGAGTGACGTGTTAGTAGGTTAAGTTGTGTGATGAAAAACAAGATTGGGTTTATGGAAATGGAGGAGTAAGAGTAAGAAAAGTTTAAAGTAGGGAAGGCTAAGATGGGTGGGAGGATTTTCATGCACAGATATACTTATAGGTACAGCTTCAGCTTAAAAGTGTCTCCAACTTTTCTGGTATTCAACAACTTCAAAAATTCCTAAGTTTTCCTTGGTTTACTCTAATATTTGGAGATCTGTTTAGTCCATTGTAAAATATTTTTATCTGATTAACTCCATACCACATTATTACCCTTTATGCAGTAATTGCTTTTTAGAATTACACCATTTAAATGCTTGGCTTGTTAGTTTACTTGAAATTGTTTAAGTAATATTAAATAACTAAGGTGTCCTTCAGCAAAGTGTGATGGCGATTGCCCAATACCTGGCCCAAGCATCATAAAAAATGAATAAATACATAGGTGGCTTGGTAGAAATTTAGAAAATGAAATTTAGAAAAATAAGAAAAGTGTTATTTGCAAGTTGTGTAATTAGACATATGCATGCGTGTGATATATATATATATATATATATGTATGTGTGTGTGTGTGTGTGTATATATATATATATATATATATATATATATATATATATATATGTGTGTGTGTGTATATATATATATATATATATATATATATATACACACACACACACACATTCATACACATACGTATTTTTTCATTCTTTGAACTCACTGTCAGTCATCATCCCCCTACATGGCTAATCAGCATATTTCTTCCCCATCACTTTGGGCAAGGGATAGCTGAGAGAGGCCATGATTCAGATAGCAGTCGGGGTGATTTGAGTTTTTTTCTTAAGTTTCTGTCAACCCGGATGAATGCACCCTTCGATGTGTAGGGGGAGATATGTACAAGGGGATAACAGCAGAGGATGTCTCATTACTTCAGTAAGATATATTTCCTCCAGGCATCTCTGTGGCAGCCTAGGAAGTATGAACACTGAGCTTCCTAGGCTTCACCAGGAGGTTACTACCTTTCACTGTGCCTCAAGTGCATGCTGCACGTGGAGTGTGTGCCTAGCCTTGAAACCTTCTTCTCTGTCACTTTCACAATTAGCATAATGGAACTGAGTGACTAACTTAATGTAAACTTTCCACTTTTGAAGCTTGATGTACTCAAATCTTCATTGTCATCATGTGGCTGCCAAATTACAAAGACCAGCACTAGAATTTTCTACTCCCTGGAAGGGAAGCAAAGTATAAAACACTGAAGCAAGTGCCAGAAGTTTAACCCGGGCAGCTGTAGATGTAAGAGGGGGAAAACTCATGTCTTGCTTTGCTACCCAGAGGGTTGAAAGTGCTCAGTGGATGGATCAGTAGGAAGGTCCTGAGCAGAGCCTTAGGCCTTTGTTGAAGCACCACCAAAAGCTTAAGAAAATCAAGGGCAGGTCTCCGTCACAATCTCCTTGGAGACATACCCTTTGTGGAAATGGCTGTTTAATCCCCTGCATGTTGTGTACTCTTCTTCATCTCTTGAACTCTAATTTCCACACATCAGCTACTGGAAGGCAGTTGGGGGGGACCCTGAAGGAAGTGCACCAGGCAGGAAGCAGCTTCCCCCCTGTTTGATAACTTGAAGCATGCTTAGGAAGTGGCTTCTCGAGTCCCCTGACATAATTCTGTCAGAACCAGCCAATGACTGATTCCCATGTTTTCTACATCCCCCAGTCCAGCAAAGTTCATTAATTTCTGAAGATGGTCCATTGGATCTTACTGTTCTAGGATCTGTAGTTCATTTGTAGAGTTTATTCCTTTGTTTGAAGTCTGGTGGAGTATTTCTACTTGGTGCTGAGATGCACCCTTTAGGATTATGGCCTGTTGACAGATCTTTCAATTGCATGGACTTTAACTGTCAGGCATGACCCTGAGTGTAGGCAGGTGGTCACCTGAAGTTAGTCTCCTGCTCTAACATGTTCAACCTCCATACGTCATCTGTGCATGACCATATCCTATCCGAATTATTTTCTACAGGGAGTCCAGTGGCTCTGGAGACCATTATCTCAGAGAGACTGCTACAGATAATGACTCCAACAACTCCCCTCAAGAAGAAACAAAAGGACCAAAGTGCCCAAGGACTGCAACAAGCAGCAACCACTAAAACTGTAAAAAAAAAAGAGCACTTGGAGGTACCAGATGAAAGGAGACACCACTTCTGAAGTTATAAAGTTGTGAAAACAATCCTTTATCGACACTTAAAATCAAAATTAAATGAAAATGCGGTGATTTCGTTAAGCGTTAATGAAGGATTGTTTTTATAACTTCTGAAGTGATTCCTTCTTTCATCTAGTGCCTCCAAGTGCCCCCCCCCCCCGTTACAGTTTTAAAAATAATTTAAAACTGAAGTCCGTCATGGAACTGTCTTCTTGCCCCCCCCCCCCCCCCATTTCCAGAAATATTTCAGTGGTTCATCTGGAAGGATCAAACTATTGTTATCCAGTCTATGGAGCCCATTATTAAGGACGCCTAATGTGTAAGAACATTGCCAAGTGCTGGCTTGCCAAATAGTTCCTTAAAGTGCTTTGTGACTTGAATTTCATGACTGATGGAGTTTGCACTTTCCCCTTTAAAGCCTTCTAGCTCCTCATCTCTGTGGCAGATCTTTTGGAAAAGTTTAACCTGATGGACATTATTTCTGCTTGTGAGATCTTGGAGCTTCATACCATTCTGTGGAGAACCATAAGTAGTATTTTACAAATACTAAGTTTCCCTTTAGGTCATTCCCCATTTATTACTGAAGGTAGTGTTAGAAATGTCCTTAAACCACTCCATCCATCTTTTTTCTTTTTAGGGACGGAGACGAGGGAAAGAACCTTCAGACCCTGGATGTGTGTTGTCCGCTTATGTTTTATCTAAAGTTGGTGCATGAGTTTATGAAGACAGAACAGCTGGTCTTTCACCATCAGGCAGTGAACCATCTGCTGGAAACTGCTGCTGTCGAAGGCTACTGCACCAGAGATGTGGTTGTTTCTATTACTTGCTTTATTAATGTATCTATTGCAAACATTTGTACAGTGGCTACTTGGTGATTGGTTTATGCCTTCACAAAGCATCATTGATTGGACTTATGACTTCAAAATCTGGACTCCTTTGGTACCTAGATAATTCATGGAATTGGCTTTGAGTTTCACTTTATCATTTTTTTTTATTCTCTCCTTGGTGGTTGTACTGCTTTGAGTTTAAGCCAATCATGCATCCACCAAAGTAGATCCCTGATGTTTGATATAGCTGATAGATTACTGCAATATTAGGTGATCGAACCTTCTTCAGTGGGTCTTAAGTAGGTCGCAGGTAATCTGCTGTCATCTGATCTGCATGGATGAACCATATATCCATTGGCTGCTTTTGGACATCCCTGCAAGATTTGAGTAGATTTTTAGATGTCCTTGTAAAAGGTGCATATGAAGTGTTGGATCCTTGTTTTTTCTTGGTTTTCAGGAGTGCTCACTCACTGAGGGGAACAGTAGCAGGCACAGGATTTTACAGTATTCTCATACCTCAGCATGTTGTATCTTGGCATGTATGTACCAATGTAGCCCTTCGCTCCGTGAGCATGGATACTTCAAAGAAAAGAACTGGATGGTAAACTGATTAATAGACCCACCATGGAAGGTAATACTTACCAAAGTGTCTGATATCTGCAAATTTCTCTGTAGAAAAAATGAAAATGGTGCCTTTAATGCTTTTATGAGGCTTGTGACAAATGATTCTGGAATAGAAATTGTGCAAGACTGACCTCTCTGGCATTCAGAAGGACCTTTGAATTTTTAACAGCTAGCCAGTCAATAGGGATATTTGTATGGAGAAACCTAAGTGTAAGGGTCTTTCCCCTAGATATCTTATGCTGTGAGTATACTACACAACTAAACTTTTCATATTTGTGTTGACAGCAGTTAAGATTACAGGTGCCACAATCATTTCATCTGGTAGTGTGAAGTTAAAATTTGTTTCATAGTGGTTAGTAATGTTCTTTTGTAGAGCCCATCAGTGCTTTGAACATGAACTGCTGTGTAAAAAATATCCAGACTTACTCGATGTAACTTTATAAATCCCATATTGCCAGCCTTCATATGGATTAATCAAGTCTGGGAGGCAGGGCTGCTAATGGAGTTATCCTGATGCATATTTATTAAGTGGGCTTTAAAACTGCATTAGACATCCGGAGCCTTTTGCCATTTATGGAAACAGTGGAGCATGTAATGATAATGCGAGTCCCAGTGGGAGATGAAATTCAATTTTACTCGAGTCCTTCATTTTGCAATAGTTATTGCTGAACTGCTTGAAAAGAAGCAATCAGCAATAAACATCTTTGTCAGTTTTCTGTGTTGTGATGCGTCTGGACATACATGCACACTCATGTGTTTCTTTTTAGTATTTGTTTTCTTTTGTCTTTATGTAATTATATTTTCTTGACTGTTTTGTAAATGTGGCTGTCTGTTACATGCAGATTACCACTGAAGGCAGCCTGTGTTTTGAATGCACTTGTATATTAGAAGAAAACTGGAAAATGGATTTACAGTGGAAGAAACTTTTGATATTTATTAACTGATGAATTTAGACTTCCCATTTTTACTTTAATGAGCTTGTCTGGGTTTGTATTTTGATTTATTTATTAGCCAAGTAGGTGTGCCATGATCTGTGCGCAATGGCAGTTGCATGAGAACTGAAAAATAGAGAGGATTATGCACATCAGTACTTTTTTTCTGAACATTGCCTATAATCCAGTAACCCCGTCTGATAAAATTTGTACCATATTCCATCAGAACTGTTTTCTACAATGAGTCCAATAACTAAGAATTGTTGAAGAAACTATTGGAATATCCCACGTATGTCAAGTCTTTGCTAGTTAAATAGATAACATAGCAAGTACAGTATTGCATGAACTTAAGGTAACTACATCCAGATTTAGAGGGCAAAAAGAAGAAAACATTTGTGTATTTACTAATTGCAAGGATTTTCACTTTAGTACCAGGGATTCTGCTGGGTAATAGGGTTCATTGATTCAGATAAATTATTTTTGTATGTATGTATGCAACAACAGAATGGGGGAGAGAGAGAGTGTGTCTGTCTTTCTTGTCTGTGAATTATTTATTTATTTTTTTATTGGCCGAAGGCCACCCTGTTATGCTATGCTTTGAACGGGAGTTGTGCCTGATGTGTAGATTACAGCATGTGCAGACTGTTAGGCTTTGTGTATTTTGAAAGAATTGAATGATTTAATTGTTGTGACATTTGTTAGTACTTTGCATAGTACTGGTTTTCAGTATACAAAAATCTTCCAGCTTCATCTTTCATCACCTCCTTCCTATATTAGTACTTTGTCTTTCTGTTTAGAGTCATCTACAACCTCTGTTCTTGATTGGGCTCCACAATATTCCGTCTCTTTTTGTATTATGTGCTCTTTACTGACACTGACCAAGTCCAAATCTCCTAAAATAATTCAGGTAACTGTTAACAAGAAAAGTTCTCTGTTTTTAATGCTATTTGTTTTTACAGTCTGACCAGGTAATCTGTTATCCCCGTTTATTATGCTGTATAACAGTGTATCATCAGCTTCTTGTTTGCGTTAACATGTCAGTCCCCCAGTGTTATACTGTGGAGCTCTAAAAAAAAAAAAGGCATTTTCTTTTCAAAGAAGGTATAAAGGCAGACACATCAGACCAGTGTTTTAGTAATTGTGTAACTTGCAGAACAAAATAATTTTAAGGCCAGCAGCAGTTTCTGCTGTTTGCTTTGGGAGATTTTTTAAATAGCTAATTTTATGTATCTATGTATGTATGTATGTATGTAATTTCTGTTTTTATGTATGGGTTTATAAAGTTTTGTGGGTAAACTATTGTTTGCTTTTATGTGCATTGACTTTATAGGTGTGTTGCTTATGGGATTATTATTTATTATCATTACTACTATTATTATTATTATTATTATATCATTATTATTGTTGTGTTTAGACCTGTCGTTTATAATTTAAAAGTACTTGGAGTCTTTGTACAGAAGTCTGTGTTTTTTTCCTTCTCTGCCCCAGTGCTTCTTGATGAATCAGTCTTCACTCAAGTGAAGGATAACTGGGAGGGGCCGTAATTCAGACATCCATCAGGGGTGGTTTGAGAATTTTTTCAATGAAGTCATAACTCCCTCCCACACACATATAGAGGCTGTCCAAGGCTGTTTTGGCAGACCTAATGGCAGCTAAAAATAAGTCTGAAGTAACTGGAACAGCTTATGCATGTAATATGTGATGCTTTCTTGGTCCATTTTGAAAGATCCTGCAGGTTTTGTAGTTAGTCTGCCTGGTTAGTTGGTTTACATCTTTGGGCATGATAACTTTATACATGGTTTTGAGTGCTTACTTGAACTAAAAGCTAAGGGAGACCTTCTTGCTGGTCAGCCACTAAGTATAAAAACATAGTATGTAGCCTCTGCCTAGACATCCACTAAAGAGTACATTCCCGAATATGTTGAAGTGATGGGGGAGCTACCAGGTATTTGAAAAGATTTGTGTGCAATATCCAGAAACTCATTAATATTTCAGGAAACTTGTATGACTTCCTTGGTGGTGTAAAAAGTATATATTGAACGACTAAAAATCTTTATTCTGCTGACAGAAAAAAGGGTTCCTTGCTCATAAGTTCACAGGTAAGTAGTAGGCTAACTGCCCCATGTGGGCTATTTTAAGTCTAGCTATTTTCCCTTTTGCATCTTGAATTAATGTATCCTATTTGGTGTTAAATTGGCCTTATTCATCCCACGGTAGATAATTGTATATTATCCTAGTAATAATAGCTGGGGTCATACCATAGATAATTTGATGGGACCCATGCATGAGATAAAGCATTTAGGAGCTGCCTGTGTATACTGGTAGTAAGGGGGCAGTCTTGGTGTAAATTTTTCTATTACCTGTCCATAGATCCAAGTTGCGCTTGAATATGGACAAGATGAGCTTTTTGTTTTAGATGGATTGGGGAAGTAGGTTACAAAGCAGTGCTATCCTCTGTGAGACATACCTGTCTCTCCAAACTGTTCTGAGATTTACCTCTCTCTCCCAACTGTTCTGTTCATGTTGCAGAAGAGATTTAGATCCTTGGACCACTTATTTCTAATGACATTTAACTTGCTAATATACACCAGGTCCATCAATATTAAGTGAGAGGTTGTTTTATATGCCAGACACAGGTCACCTCTTAGGCTGTAGGATACAGAATATTATGGCAGAGCTTTGAGGTGGTCCACATAGGACATATTGTTTTGGCCTTGTATCCTTTTAGTACGGTACCTCTGTGGGCATTCCAGTTGTGGCATGTGTCCAGAAAGGCACATAGCAAAGAAGGAATTGTTCAATAATTTATTCAATAATGGGCCTAATAAGGGCTGAGTAAAGAGGGACGACGACATCTCTAAATCTTGACACAATCCATAGAAGGGCTTTCTTACAACAGTGGGCACATGTTGGTTGAAAGTTAGGTCACTGTCCACGCAAGTTTTTCAAATCCCAAAGAACTAGGTAAACTCTTAGTAGTGTTTTTGTCAATGTTTTAGTTTCCCAGGGTAGATGACTTCCCAAAGGATATAGTAATGAATTATTTGGCATTTTGTTTCAGTCCATGATTCTAGCACCAGTTATTTGTTTGGGACAAACAATCCTTCAGAATAGCAAAGTCATTTGGGAATTCAGTGACTGCTCCTTGCTTGCAGTTATCTGCAAACTTAGTCAGCCAGAGCCCTTTTATATTGGCTTTTACTTTAGAGAAGTAGGTGACAAGCAGGATAGGTCCCAGCACTGAACCCTGGGGGCATCTGCTGGATACAAATTTCTTTGTGGAGATATTTTGTCTCCTGCATACTTTCTTTGAGCCAGCTGGCAATCCATGGGGGTGACACAGGAGTTTATTCCCAGTTTATTTAGCTTTTCTACTATGCTTTAGTGGGGGATTGTGTTAAAAACTATGGCTAGTTCGAGGTATGAAATTTGTACAGTTTTACCTTCATCCATTGCTTTGGTGACCTTTTCAAAAAAAAGTCTACTGGGTTGACTAAGCATGACCTGCCCTTCCTGAACTTAAACAGGTGCACTGTTTGGATTCCCTATGTTCTTATTGATTTAGGTCCATGATAAGTCTTTCCATGGCTTTGTACATGAGGCTGGGTCATACATAAAGGTGTGTAATTGCCTGAGTCTGTACAACGCCCACCGTTGTGCAGGAGAATTACTGTACTGTTCTCCGTTCGGTTGGTACAAAAAACCTGTATGGAAGCTGAGGTTGAATGGTGGTAGGGAGTGGCTAAATCATGCCTCATGCTATTAAAGATGCATCCAGAAATATTGTCAGGACTCATCAGTGTAGCATTTTTTTTCTTTTGATAGCAGTTTCAGGACTTGGTCCTATGTGATAAATGTAGGCGAGTTGGGCTCAGTTATATCTTGTAAGATAGAGGGAGAGAAAGGTAAAGTTGGAGCTGAATATATCAGTCAGTAGGTTCTGTATATCCTCAGCCTCAAATAAGGTAACATAATTTACAGTCAGTTCCCTGCATTGCTGCATTGTACTTTTGAGATTACAAACTTAATTTAAAAAAAGTCTGTGCAATTGTCTTTGTCTTGAGTGGCAATTTTAGCTTCATAGGTGTTTACTAGGCTAATGACCACAAGGGCCTTTTTAAGCCTAGACATGCATCCCAAGTCTCTGACATGTTCTGATACCCCTGATAAGTGTAAGCATGGGCCTGGAAGATTAACCGTTTACATGTTACCTGTTTGCATTAGAGACATAGGTGCCAAACCAGGGATGAATTTCCGGTTTACCATCCAATTGTCCAAGTTGCACTTGAATTGCGGTAGGGAGGAACTCTGCTTCACATGGATGGCGAGCCTATTCCATACACTGGGTAGTCTCTGAGATACATACCTCTCTCTAGCAGGTCCTAGTTATATTACAGGCAAGGTTTAAGTTTTTAGATCTGGTAATTCTGGTACTGTTTGTTTTGTGGATATGCAGGAGGTCTATTAGAGTGGGGTCTGACAATTCCCTGTATGCCAGGCATAGATCTCCCCTCAAAAACCTATAGGAGACAGAATACAGAGATGGGGCCTTGAGGCGGTCTGCATAGGGCATATTACTTTTGCCCTGTATTGTTTTAGTGAGGAACCTCTGTGGATGTTCCAGTTGGATATGCCTGGTTAGATACATATCAGAGGGTGCGTTGTACTCAATGATAGGTCTGATGAATGCCAAATACAGTGGAACAATGACTTTTTTTGGACTTAGATGCCATACCTTTGTTTATAAGTTGTGCAACATAGAATGATTTCCTCACCACTGTAGACACATGATGATCAAAGGCTAGATTACTATCTGTGTGTCCCTAAGTCCTTGACTACTGGGTCAACTCTAAGGGATGTATTAATATGATAGTTGCAAGTGATGGATGACTTCCCAAAGGATACCATTATGCATTTCTTGGCATTTATTTTTAGTCTATGGCTCTGACACCAGTTATTTGTTTGTGTCAGCCCCTCCTGGAGAACATTGTGTTAGTGTGAGATTCAATGACGGCTCCTAATTTGCAATCATCTGCAAATTTAGTCAGCCAGAGACTTCGAACTTAACTTGGGTGGCCTTTATTAAGCCCTTGAGTTGTTTGCTTCAATGACGAGGGCTGTATCATTCTGGGAATCACTCTTACTTTTGGCCAGAAATCTTCCTTTTATTGTACAGCTTGTCGATAGTATGGTTCCACCATGGGGTGTTGTTTCTGGGGCTTGCCTTGTGCTTGTTCCTATATGTTACTGCTTCATCTCTGCAGCCATTTACATGCTGCAATAGTGTGGTGGTGAAAATTTTTGCATATTCAGCAGAGTTGACTAGGTTTGATGGGGATATGGAACTTACCAGCTTATCACTTAAGAGTCGGTAGTTTGTCTAATGAAAAGAGTTTCCATAACCTATACCCATTCCTCCTCTTCTGTCTGCTTTTGAGTATGTGGTACAGCCTGCAGTTTCCTGATAGTTAGCCTGCTGCCCCTAAAATGTAAACTAGGGTGTATAAAGTTCCCCAGTCTTTCAAACTGTATGCGCTATTCCCAAAGCTGACTCGGCAACTATAACTTTAGTTGATCCCACTGCTGCTAAGCACTTAATTCTACCCCTCTCAGTGATACGGATGGGAAAATTACTAATAGGTATGGGGAAAGCAGTGTGTACTTCTGCAAGTTTGATTTTTCAGACGTTTGAATTGGGCTGTCATGTCTCTTCTGAAAAGTTGTGAATGTATGAGGAATGTTTTATCTGCAGTTTTTTTCTTGTGAGGAAAAATCTGCTTTAATTAACTTAGTTTCTTTTATAGCACAGGTCACTTCTCATTGTTTACAGTGTATGTATATGACTTTGATACTTCTTCCAGGGCTTTGGCCAATGGTACTGGTGCTGGTTTGACGAGGTTTACATGGCTGCATTCTCAGAACCTCCCAAATGGTGTTAAAAATGAGATTTTTAAATTCTCCGTTGGCTAGAGATTTAGTATTTGGCCTCTCTGCCACAGAGGTGATGACTAAACCCTGCCAGACAAATGCTTAATAAAATAGTATAGTCATTCTTAATAGTTTCTTTCAGCAGGTTGATTACTATGGTTGCCTTTCTCTGAGCCCTCTCAAATGCCCCTGCTTCCTTGTTGCCTTTCTATGAGCCATCTCTAATCCTCCTGCTTCCTTGTTCCTGTATAGCCTGTGTTATTGTACATAATAATCCAAATACCATCTCATTATATTCCATTACAGTGGAATAAGTCTTCATTATAGTCCAGGGATACAGCCAGTTTTGCTGACATTCTCAAAAGCTTCTCAATGTGTGCATTTTAGCTGTAATTACTAGCACCAGTTCACTTTCTTTCTTTCTCATAAGAAGCATCCTCATTGTCTCCTTCCTTGGGTTATCATGAGCCAGGTGTAGCACAATACACTAATCTACATTGGATTTCATTTGACATTTTTCTACATATGCCATTTTCAGTCCGTCCTGAAACTACTTCCCCTTTCTTGTACTGTAGCCTTTATCTTGATGTCATCCCCAAATGGAGACTGGTCTTGTTCTTTACTGGACACCCTTTGTACCCAAACTTAAAACCACCAGTCAGCCTCTCTTGTCAGCTTTCTACCCAATCCTTACATTTCAGCTTACATATAATGGTCTGTTGTGTGGTGATGAGAGAGAACTTTCTCAAGTAAAAAATAAGTTATGTACTCACCATAACGTTCCATCTGAGTAGATACTTCATTTGTCTGCAACCTGTGGGTGTCGGATCCGACCTCGGATCCGATCCTGCAGCTTTCCAAGCTCCAAGATCCGAGCTCCTAGCTCCTCCCCCCTACCCATAATCCCCTACTACCAACCATATTACCTCAGATCGTTTTTGTTGCCTCACCAACTTGAGACAGAAACCAACTCCGAATGATCAGAAAAATTCCCGACAGGTTCGGGGGATGGCAGGGGGGGGGTTGGTTGCAGAAAATGAAGTATCTACTCAGATGGAACCTTATGGTGAGTACATAACTTCTTTATCTGAAGTAGTTGCTTCATTTGATCTGCAACCTGTGGGACAGAGTCCCCAGCTAACCTACAAGAACCTGGGTGGTCCTTACGGAAGGATATTCCGAAGCACCGCGGAGCCAAAAGAAGCCCTACTCCTGGAAATCATATCCAGTTTGTAATGAGAAATGAACGTATGAGATGAGGACCAGGTAGCTGCTGAACAAATATCGTCTACTGGAACTCTAGACCAAAAGGCTGTTGAGTTAGCTACAGATCTTGTGGAATGAGCACGGACGCCAACCGGAGCTGGCTTCCCAGATGAGGTGTATCCCAGCATAATGCACTGACGGATCCAATTTGCTACAATCACTTTAGTAATTGCCTTGCCCATGGCTGACTTTGCATAAGAAACAAACAACTGGTCCGACTTGCGAAACTCTCTAGTCCTGTGCAAGTAAAAACGCAGTTGTCTGTGTACATTCAATTTGTGCAACGTGTATTCACCTTTGTTGTGAAAATTTGGGAAAAATACAGGAAGATTTATTGATTGATTAATATTTGATTCTGTAGCCACCTTAGGCAAGAAAGACGGATTAGTCCTGAGGGACACTGTATCCTTGTGAAAGATAAGGTACGGAGGTTTGATGCACAGAGCTTGTAATTCTGAAACCCTCTTGGCTGAAGTAATAGCCACCAAGAAAGCCATTTTCCAAGATAAGAACTTCAATGGAACCGAGGCCGCAGGCTCGAAAGGTGGTCTTGTCAAGGCTTGCAAGACCAGAGTGAGATCCCACGGGGGAACCACAGTCTTAACAGGTGGTTTCAAAAGAAAAACACCTCTTAAGAAGGTTTTGCACAAAGTTGTAGATGCTAAGGAGCCTATCCCATCCCCCACATGAAAATGGGAGATGGCTGCCAACTGCACCTTGACTGTGGAGGCACTTGCTCCCTGCCTAAAAAGCAGGGAAAGGAAGTCCAGAATAGTCGGAATAGGGACAGTAAATGGGTCCCCAAGTCTTTGTCTTTGGCCCAGATGGAAAAACGTTTCCATTTACTGTTGTAAAGTTTTCTGGTAGACGGTTTATGAGCCGCCACCTGAATGGCCTTAACGGGGGATGAGATACCGGGAGTCCTAGCCATTAATAGAACTGGATCAACTAAGCAGCAAGTTTGAGATTGACCAGGTTTGGGGTATGGCATCTCGCTGGATGCGAGATTAGGTCTGGACTGGGATCCAGAATCCATGGAGGAGCCACACTGTGAGACTGCAGAAAGGGGAACCAGATCTGTCGAGGCCAGAATGGGGCTATGAGGATAACTCTGCTCCCCAACCGACAGGCTTTCTGGATGAATTTCATCATGAGTGGGAGGGGGCGATAAGCATAAAGGAGTCCTAGCCATTAAGGGAACTGGATCAACCAAGCAGCAAGTTTGAGATTGACCAGGTTTGGGGTATGGCATCTCGCTGGATGCGAGACTAGGTCTGGACTGGGATCCAGAATCCATGGAGGAGCCACACTGTGAGACCGCAGAAAGGGGAACCAGATCTGTCGAGGCCAGAATGGGGCTATGAGGATAACTCTGCTCCCCAGTCGACAGGCTTTCTGGACGAATTTCATCATGAGTGGGAGGGGGGATAAGCATAAAGGAGTCCGGGAGGCCAAGCATGGACTAGAGCGTCTCTGGGGGTCTCCCCTCTGGGGGGAACTATCGCGAAGTACTCGCTGCATTTTGTGTTTAAAGGAGAAGCGAAAAGATCGCAGCGAGGCTGACCCCATTTGTGGAAGATCTGCTTCGCAACAGACGGATTCAGAGACCACTCGTATGGAGTGAGGAGCACTCGACTTAGCTTGTCCGCTAATATGTTAGCAACGCACATTCCAGGACGGTCCATCAGAAAGCGGTTGGTGGAAATCGCCCATTCCCACACTCTCATGGCTTCTCGACACAGGGGATAAGATCTGGTCCCTCCTTGTTTGTTTATATACCAGACTACTGACATGTTGTCCGTCTGGATTGCAATAGTCCCTAGGGGAAGAAGGTCGTGGAGAGCTTGCAACGCCCAAAGCACCGCCCTCATCTCTAGGACATTGATATGCAATGCGGTCTCTAGGGAAGTCCACGTGCCTTGAACGGATCTGCCTGAACAATGCCCCCACCACCCGAGGCAAGAAGCGTCCGTGGTCAACGTGGCTTCGACTGGGGGAATCGCAAAGGGGCCTCTCTTCTCTGAGTTCCTGTGCCTGTAACCACCACAGAAGGGAGTCCCTGCACACCCTGCTCAGGGGTATTGGCGTGCATAATGGGTGGATCGACAGGGACCATTGGACTTGAAGGGCCATTGTAATATGCGCATTCGCAGATGGGCAGGAAGAGAGAGACCGATCGCTGCTGACATAGACCCCAGTGCCCTCAGGACTAACTCCACCAGACCAGTGCCCTCAGGACTAACTCCACCAGAGGAGCAGGGCTCCGAAGAAGGGCTAACACCTGATACGACAAGCTGTTCAGCCTGACTGATGTTAGAACAACTCTGGAGATTCGTGTATCTAACCTGGCCCCTATGAATTCTAGGGCTTGAGTGGGGCACAGGCAGGATTTCTGCTCATTCACTGAGATGCTTAGGTTGTGGGCCAAAGACGGAGCATAATCTCTCGCCACACAGAGCTGATGCCTGTTGGTCGCGGTGAGGAGCCAGTCGTCTAGGTAAGGGAAGACCTGAATGCCCTGGAGTCTCAGGTGGGCTGCAACCACTGCCATGACCTTGGTGAACACTCTGGGGGCTGAGGTGAGGCCGAATGGAAGAACCCTGAATTGATAATGACTGGCTCCGAGCCGGAAGCGGAGGAACCTCCTGGATCGTCTGTCCATTAATATGTGGTAATACGCATCCTTGAGGTCTAATGAGCACATCCAGTCATTCTCCCGCAGAAGGGGGAGAATTGATTGGAGAGTGACCATCCGGAACTTTTCCTTGGGTATGAACAGGTTCAGAGCGGAAAGGTCTAAGATGGGTCTGAGGTCCCCCGTTTTCTTTGGCACCAAAAAGAACCTGGAGTAATAACCCAATCCAGACTGATCTGGGGGGACGGGCTGGATGGCTCTTTTTCTTAGCAGCTTTGAAATCTCCAAAGCCGCTGCCTCCCTCTGATCGGGTGGGACATCGGGGAGACGTCTGGGTTTGGGGGGAAGGTTTATGAATGGAATGGAGTATCCTCTGGATATGATCCAGAGCACCCATCGATCTGTTGTAAGGGACTCCCAGTTTGACAGGTGCTCCGACAACCACCCCCCGACTGCCTCCAGAGAGGGACAGTCAGGCAAGCCCTCAGGGCTGTTGCGCGGGTCTGTCCGAGAAAGGTTCTCTAGACCCAAAATTACACGGCCCCCCTCTGCCTCTGGGCCGGCGTCCACCTTGTCCTCCTCTGCCTCTAGAGGACGAGTGGTCCGCAACAGGATGGGATTGCTGAGACTTACGGAACCACAGCTTCTTTTGGTCCCCTCTGATTCCTGGAGAAGGATCTTTGGGGATTAGAGAACCGGACTCCGACGGCAGACAGCGTCTTCCCGTCCTTTTCGCTTTGGACCAGTGTGTCGCGAACAGTTTTGCCAAACAAGGCAGAACCGTCAAAAGGGGCGCTCACAAAGGACACCTTGAAGGGATCCGTGAAGTCGCACAGACGGAGCCAGGAGAGACGTCGCAAGACGACCCCGGCTCCGCTAGCTCTAGCGGCTCCCTCCGTTGCATGGGAGAGAAGCCGCATAGATGTATTGGAGATGGATTTTAGAGTGGCCATTCGAGTCTCAAAAACCTTCTTGTCTGGGACCGACATGGACTCCGGGGGGGCTGCAGCGTATTCCTTAATCAAGTCTCGCTGTAGCCTAATGGTATGTGCCATATAGTTCAGCGCCCTTATGGAAAAGGTTGCTGAAGCAAACATCCGCTTCTCAATCCGGTCAAGCGCTCGAGATTCCTTATCCGGTGGGTGAACCGAAGAACTCTCCTGTGCGAGTTCTTTCTTGGTGGCCGCCACCACCAACATAGCATCAACGGGGGTTCCTTTGGCCCAAGACGGTCTATCTGTGGGTGGGCTGAGGACTTTATCGGGGCACCTAGGGATTGGCTCCACGGTGTCGGGCTCCTTCCAAGCCCTGGTGGTAATTAAGTCCACCAGGGGGTCGGCCGGAGGGGACACCTAGAAGGTAGATGGGCCTGCCTCAAAGACCTCCAGGAACACGGACTCATCAAGGGAGGGCTTTTGGGCTGACCACCCCTCCTCTGATATGCAACATTTCCATGATGTCTCCAAAGGAGACATCTTCAGGGGGTGACCTTGGGGAACCCTCTGTATCATCTAAGTCTGTGTCTGTGGTAACGGACTCGGGGGAGTCCAGGTGCCTCCTTTTGCACCGATGTTTCCGAGGGACCTCCTCGGTGGGACTGTCCGAAGAGGGCTCGTCCACGGGTTGTTGTTCCTCCACGGGAACTAGCTGGAGGGCTTGGGCAGGCTG
Source organism: Protopterus annectens (assembly GCF_019279795.1). Classification (NCBI taxonomy): domain Eukaryota; kingdom Metazoa; phylum Chordata; order Ceratodontiformes; family Protopteridae; genus Protopterus; species Protopterus annectens. The sequence continues at coordinate 970,720,661 of NC_056744.1, forward strand.
TCCTGATGGACGGATGATGGAAGACAGACCCTTATACAGTGGGGGTACGGGTGGATCCGAAGCCCGGGTCAGGGATCTGGAGGACCTCGACAGTACCCTCTCCTCTACCTCAAAAGCCGAAGGAGAGCCACTCTCGCCAGCCTCTGAGAGCAATCTCCTCGGATCTGAGGAAGGGATCGGGGTTGGAGCTGATGCAGTCGGCGCCGAGGCAGAGGTGTGCTCCGATGCCAACAGCGCCGAAGACACAGCTACTCCCTCAGATCCGACGCTCAGCCCTCCGCCCCGAGAGCTCAGATCCGACAAGCTCGAAGGTATAGTCGGCGTCGAAGAGACCACAGCTATCGGCGCCGACAATTCCCCGGGTCCGAAAGGGCCTGGATCTGATGACTCCGAGACCCGAAAACGAGTCGGAGAAGGAGTGATCGGGGCAAATATGGGGGCCGCACTCCCCCCCAGAGGGGGGAGAGGCAAGAGCATCCCCATCTGCATTTGGGTCTGCAAGAACCAATGCATCATCCGATCCATATCCGCCTCGGAGATGCTTCGGGTTGACCTGGATGAAGTAGTAGAGGCGGGCCGCCTCGAAGATCTCGAGGGAGACCTATCCTCTTCCTCCGGCTCCGGCGAAAAACAGGACGAACGGCGCCGAGAGGAGGGAGATCCGGAGACCCTCGAGGGAGACTTGAGCAATTTCACTGGTGGAGCCGAAGGATGAGATTCGGCCCGCCTTTTGTGGGACTTATGTCCTTCCTTATCCTTGTGCCTCTTCTCTCTAAGGGAAGAGGCACTAGTTTCCCCAGAGCTCAAACCCGATGAGGGAGGTTGAGTCCCGGGTAGAGCTAAGGGGATAGACGGCGCCGAAGCTGCCGAAGCAGCTGGAGCCCGAACGGGAGAGGAAGAAAAAGCCAACTCCTGGGGGAGCTTTCCCGCCAGGATCAGCTTGTTCTTCCTATCCCGAAGTGCCCAGGGGGTTAAAGGCCGCGCAAATCTGGCAGGCCTCTGACAAATGGGCTGCCCCCAGGCACAAAACGCACTGAGTGTGGCCATCAGCTGGGGAAAGCTTGTGGCCACACTCAGTACATTTAGAAAAAACGGCCTTAGGCCCTTCAGACATTATTCACACACACACCCAAACACTAGGAGGGGGAGGGGAGTGAAGATAAGCTAGTAATTAAATTAACAAAAAAAGGGACCAAAACTAGCACAAGAAGTAGAAAAAGGGACTAACACACGCACAATGACAACTTGTTTGAAAAAAAGTTGGTTTAAAACCAGCAATGATCTCACCCAGCCAGGAGCTCTTCACAGGGAAGCTTCTTTAGCCGCGGCAAAAAACGATCTGAGGTAATGTGGTTGGTAGTAGGGGATTATGGGTAGGGGGAGGAGCTAGGAGCTCAGATCTTGGAGCTTGGAAAGCTGCCGGATCGGATCCGAGGTCGGATCCGACACCCACAGGTTGCAGATCAAATGAAGTAACTACTTTAGATCATACGTTACTTCAAATGGATTAACCTCGTTATCGTCCATGAGTACCCAATTGTAGAATTAAAACAAGGTGGCCTTCCAGGCTGTAAAACCATGGTGGTATGTCTTGTAGTTTGTTTCTAGAAGTTCCACCATAGTTTCCATCAGGATTTTTTTCCATAATTTTTCCTGTCACTGTGGTGTGACTTGAGTTGTAATTTCCTCTGTTGGTGATGCTCTCCCTGTGTAGAGGAGTGACACGATCAAAGCCTTTCTCCAGCCCTCTGGGATTTCTTCAGCTGCCAGAAACCTATTTAACCCTGCTCCTATGAGAGGCTTTATCAGGCCTGTGGTTAGATTTTTTTGGGTTGTATGTCCAATAGTCTATACACTTACACATCTGATTCTGCCCGGTTAGTTTAACTAGGTCTGAGTTTTGTGATTTTTCTTTTGCAGCCCTTTCCTTCCTGTGTTTGCTAGTTTTTCATCATCTTTAGCAGTTCATTCATGCATTTTACTTTTTAGTAAGTATTTACGTAATGCTGTGTGGCCCTATTTTAAGACTTCTCCTAGTTCTTTGTTTGTGATTGCCCTTGCTTTCGTTAGTTGCTTTTTTTTTTTAGGTGGTATATTTGCCTTCATGACTACTGACTGCCAAGCCTTCTTTCAATCAGACAGTACTCATTCATCCCTATCCTCTAGGGATTCCACCTGGAGCAGAGGTGAGAAGCATCCAAGTGGAGGGGGCATTATTCAGGCAGCCATGAAAGTACTTTGAACTCTTACCAGCATCCTGGCAATGAAAGTATTTGCATAGCTTTATCTCATCCCTCGGGGCAGGGGGAGCCATGCATGGCATCATTGCACTGGATGACAATGTCCTGCCCTTGCACCTGCATGCTTCTGCACACACTCCATGAAGGCTGTGAGCCGTTGGTAACTTGGCAAGCCTTATGTCCCCCCCCCCAGGCTGTCCATCTGTGTTGGCACCCTCCTCCAAGGTACTGCAGTGAGTACAGCCAGCTGTCCCGTAGGATATGAACATCCATCCTGTCCACTAGGGCTGCCAAACACCCAAACTGCTAGTCAAACTACAGTTGACTGGCCAGTAGCTTCATCCCCCCTGCACCACCTTACTAAGGTCTGCTAACCTAAGTCTGACCCTAATCCCAACCCTACACCGTACCTTGGTAAAAACATTTTCATAATACTGTCACTGAACAAGACACTCAGACATGCATTGCATGCACAACAATAAATCTGTCTCCTTCCCTAGCTCTTATTGTAACCCTAAAAGTCACACATACCTACCCGTAATGATGAAACTTTTGGTATATCTGAAAGTTTCAGCATTAAAATCCCAAACCCACGCACACTCTAGTTTCTTTCTTTCAACATCTGCAGTGCATGAGAAAGCGTGCTTTTCATGACTTTTCCAAGCAGTTCATTCTGTTGACTAACTAATGGTTCTACAGAATGAAGTGTACTCCGTTAATGATGGGCAATATTTGTATAGGTTTAATTTATTTAACAATGTGTTTATCTTCAAAACACATCTGACTTTATGAAGAAAATCTTAGCGAAGCAATGCTGAATGTGAGGGTTAAATCATAGCAGTTGAGAGGTTACAATACTGAAGAGAATCATTTGAAGACATGTTGTCTCGGAACAAAATTGCATTTGTGTCATTGTATTAGAGTCTATGAAGATACATTACTAGCATCATATCAGGAATTCCCAGGTGTCATGTTTGAAAATTTATGCAAAACATCATCTGGCGTAGCAGTGACTCTGACATTTGCACTGAAAGCATGTTTGTGCAAAATATCTGTCTGGACACATTTCTTGCCAGCATAATGGTAGTAGACTGCTGCTGATAATGGTTTAGTAAAAGTTGCATGAAATCTGTTTTATCTGTTCACATTGAAAGCATTATTGCATCAGAATCCATGGAGAGGGAGTTTGGCCAGCTTCACGTCATCTGTCTAACCGTGATTGTTTTTAGGAATAAAATATGTTCTGGCTGACTAGTAGTTCAGGCATTCACTTAAAGTAATAATTTGTCATCGGTTGATATTGTCTGAAATACCAGTGGGATAAAATTTTTAGGTGCTGCATCAAGTACAGTTGAATGTGTGCTCCTGTTTAGTATAACGTCAGTCTAACTGATGCTCCTGAACTGCAGAGCAAAGATTTTTTTGTGTGTTGGAGTTCAGTCATTTTTTTCACCAAAGACGACAACTGCTCCAGAAGGTTGCACACACTTGTAGCTGATATTTATTCATGTATTATAGGCCCTGTAGGATTACACCTGACATTGTGTAGCTTTCATTCATTCAGTTAACCTTCAATTATGCACTTAATCGCAAGGTTGCAGGGGATCCAGATCCCCATTCTCTGTACTCTGTGGATACAGGGCATAGAAGCTAATCTTAGACGTCTGCAGGCAATTTGGTGGATTACCATTGAATTTTTTGTAGTTTGTGTAGTATGGAGTGACTCTGGACTTGCACCCTCACACAAGGTTGACACCTTTTGAAAGATATAGAAGTTGGTCAAAAGCCACACCCACTGCTGCCCCCCTTACGCCACTCATTTTGACAAGTATGAGGACATCTACCATTTAACGAATGGTAAGTTTAGGACACAGTTTCAAAGTCCCACTGCTTGGATCTTTTACGTTCTGGAATATTTTCACATATATCGGCTATACGGTAAGACCATGTTGTGCAAGATATCTTTTTTCAGTCTTCTAGAGTGTTTGTGTTTTTCTTCTGGTAATGCAACTGGGACGCTGCTGAAGGGGTGGAGCTACCTACATAGGAGTTTGCAGATGCGTATTGCCCCCTGCAGAAAATGCTGTGATGGTAATGCACCTGTAGTTTAAGTAGATTGTTTTTCAACAAGTTTGACTCCTACTGTAGTTTGAAGTGGGGGTTGTGTCATAGCAGATCCATAATGTTCACTAATTCTCAATTACTTACCATGCTAGCAACAAACATTTGAAGAAACTGTTAAGTACAGCAATTAAGTAAACGGAAAATATTCTGCACATATTAAACATGGTTTTACAAGATCCTTCTTGTCTTGGCCATCAGTGCATTTGTTGATAGTATTATACTGGCTAAATGTGGTAATTAAAAAAAAAAGTTATTATGAGGTAATAAACAGGAGGAAGAACAGAAAACCATTTCCTTTAATGTTTACTTTACATTTTTTCTTGCTGCTGTTCATCATGTGTACTATACTGATATTTGTAGTGGAAGCAGAAAGACCATGCCTATTTATTACTCTTATAAAAAAATTACTTTGGCTTGCTTTTGTTGAGCTGGAGCTCAAAGATGATTGTGTTAAGTAGACCAATTGTCTGCTGTTGATCACCTTTTAAATTTCCAAGTTTTTCCTCTGAAACAAGCCTAAGATTATTACAGACAATAACGTAATACTAGGAAATCCAAATGAAACTATACACAGTTTGAGAGAATCTGCTTCATATTTCTTTCGGAACTCTGAGGGACTCCTAATCCTTTAGAAGCATCCATCAAGACTGAATTTCCTGACATAAACTCTGAATCCCAGATGGTCAGAATCTGTTCCTTACAGCTGGCAATCTTTCAGGCCTCAAAAGTCAGCAAGCATATTTCTTCACTCTACTTTTATCCTGTTCATAAAGGAGTGACATGGGGGCAGTGTTTAAGATCTCTGCTTTACAGCTCCAGAATACAGTCCTGTGCTGTGGTCACTGCCACAGTGGAGTTGACGCATTTCCATGGGTTGCATTTCTGGGAGGGAAAGGGAAAAATCTTGTTGGAAAGGAAATATTTGAAGTTTTGCACTTGGTACTGAAATGTACTTGCTAATGATCGTACTAGGGTAGAAGGTGAAAAGTTGTTTTCTGTAAGACTATGAAATGTAACTCCAAAAGTGTTCTCTGTTTAAGTGACAAGAATGCACATGGTTTTCATTTCAGTCTATTCTTTTTGCACAGGAAATGTTTTAATGGATTCTTTGCGATGGACAACCTAGTTGTCCACATTTTGGAGCCACTCTGGCCACTGTTTCTTGTTGGATAGTGTAAATGTTTTAAAATGGGTTGATGCCATGTGAAGGAGTGCTACATGTAAAAACTTACTAGAAGTAAACTGTTAGTATAATAATGTAACTGGGTACTTCCAGTGAGAGATGCCTACTCTCGCCTTTACCCTAAGTCACATTTTTTAACTTGTAAGGATGTTTGTAATCCTGAAATTTTTGAAGGATAATCCTTGGGGCAGTAGAGTGACACAGCAGCTAAGAGTTAGTGTCCTACCACAAAGAAACCTCATCAGCCAGGGGATATACTGATTAACTGTGCATTGTGTCTACTGCCTTCCTCCATGTGGCCTTATGGGTTTTAACTAGGTGCTGCAGTTTTCTCTCTCAGCACAAATGCATATGTAGTTGAGCTGGTACTCCACTGAACTGCCATTTGCTGCAGGCCTTGTGGATATGCAGTATCAAGTTTTTGTGTCTGTCTGTCTGACTTTTTGTCTGCTGTGTACTTGGCACCCTGTCTAGAATTAATTTCTCTGCTTTGTGCCCATTAAGTGGTAGGACAGATCTCGGCACCTTCTCTCAATTTGAACAGGATGAAGCAGGTAATCGGAGAACAGCTATCATGTTAATGAAGTGCAAAATGAAACTAGTGCATGAAATGACCCTACAAACTAGTAGAAAGCCATAACAGTGGATTTAGTAGGTAATTATAGAAGAGTGAATCAAGTGTAGCAATAGGTAGACCACATTCCAACCCTGGGATGAGAACATTTATTGTAATGGCCCTTAGGTATACTCAGTAATCACTTTTCTTAAGATACCCTTTCACATTCTCACTACTGATGCATTTTAGATTTCTGCAAGGTTCTTGAGATGTTTGTTGCTCTGTGGTTCTGAGTGTTTTAGCAGCACACATTATGATGCCTCCATCTTGTACCAAGTGCTCTGTGTGGTTTACTTATTTCACTGCTCTTTGTGCTTGATAACTTCTGAATTAATTAGGCCTCTTTTTAGTAATATGAATTTCTCATTAATATTTTGAAAAAAAATTTCTCTTAAGGCCTGTAATAGTTCACTCTAGTTAATGATTCAGAAACAGAAAGACGCATTTGAATTGTTAAATGTGCGGATCCCCCAGGTTAACTTTGTTGCCATCAGCACAAGTGGCAATGAGGAAGCTACTGAAGTCCTTTTCACGTCTTTCAGATTAAGAAATCTGTTGGAGCAGATGTTTCATTTTAATGTGATAAAATATACAGAATGTAATTGGACTAAATATATTCTGCATTTTGGGGCTTTTCAAGATGATTGACTGCTCACTGTTTTGCAGTTTAATTTCAGCTCTCCCGGTGTGAAAAAGGAAACTGCTAGGTAAGGGTCAGTAATTCTGCCTGTTTAGTAAAATTCATATGTTCTTTGTGTTTCACTGTTGCAGTCATCACGTATGGGTTATCCCTGTTTTGGTAGCCCTCAGCCGGCCCGAATTCTAGAGTCAGTTTTTTTTTGCATCAGCTGCTGTCGCCTGTAGACTGACGTCAGGTTGTCAGTGCTATAAAGCAAGGTAGCTGACACCATTACATCAGTCTTTCTTGCCGTGGAGCCCGTAGCAGAAGCAGTTGGCACGAGTGCCGGTCGGTTGCTGCCAGAAGTCCAATTTCAGCAGAAAACGTCTAAAGCCAAGTACTCCGTTGGGGACCCTTTTTTTTTCTTGCTCTGACCGATGTCCGAAAAAGTTAACAATTGTATCGCCTGTGGAAAGCAGATCCCACACAGAGACTTTCATTCTTACTGCATCACTTGTTTAGGGCCAGACCACGATGCCCCTCATTGCTGGTTCTGTGCCCTGTTTAATGCGAGAACCAATCACCGTAGAGCTCTTTTGTAGACAATTATTTTCGTATTCCATCTTCTTATTCCGATTTGGCATCAGTCAGCCAACAATCCGCCGACAGTCTGAAAAAACGTAAAGAGAGACAGGGCCACACAAGGCTAAGCCTTCCGACGACACTACTGCTAAGCAAGTTGCCAGTTCTCCAGAATTCAGTGAGGGTTTTTCGCAGCCCCTGATGCCCGACTTGTTTTCTATGCAGGCCTCTACTGAGACCCTTTCAGAGTACAGTACGCTGCAGAAATCCACTTAGTCTTCTGAGCATTTGGCTGTCTCTGCGTCAGTTGGGTCCGGAGCTGTGACACAGGCACTGGCTTCCGAGGAGGCTGTTTGCACTACCGATGCTTGACAAAAAAGTCTTCTCTTCCAACTACCATTTCTCAGAGACCGACGGATTCTTTCAGGCCTCGAAGCCAGGCCACTCCTAGAAAAGCTACTTCTAGCCAAAATCTTGATACTGCTCTCCACCCCAAGCTCAGACGCTTAAAATGCCGGAGGATCTCATCTCCCTTTTCCGAGGTACTCAGGCCCCCACTCCAAAAAGGAAAAGGCTTCCTTCTCCAGAAATTGTCAGACCAAGAGTCTGAGGAATCTGATTATTCTGCCTTTGAAGAGGAGCAACAGCCCTTAACTGCTTATGAGGATTCAGATGCAGAGGAATCCATCCCCTCTGACTCTCCTGCAGAGGACCTCTCTTTCAGGGAAACCCTTCACTCCCCCAGGGAACATTTTCAATGGGAATCTTAGGACTACCCACAGTCAAAGAAATGAATTAGAGAGTTTCTGGACCTGCCCCAGCACCAGACCCCTGGCCATTCCACCTATTCTAGAAGTGGTGGATGATGTTTTCCTTGAATCCAGTTCAGCCCCTGATGTCCTGCCTCCTGCTCCAGCTAGACCTGACGGGTACTACAGAGTACCGGATTTTCACAAATACCTGCACAGGAACCCTGCTGCAGACCCTAAGGTCATTACACAGGGACCCAAAGGAGCTAGGGCTAGTTTTGCCAAGAATCCTCTTCCTTTTGACAAAGACTCCAGAGCTCTGAACACATGGGGTAAAAAAGTATACACCTCTGCAACTGTAGCTATTAGAGCACTCACTTGTCAGTTCCATATGTTAAAATATCAACAACACACTTTAGAACAATTAAAACAGAAGATTGCTACCTCTCCTGACAGTGCCAACACAAAGGAGCTGGCAGAATTACTACACTATGCTGGTCAAGTGGCCAAGCACTCATTACAATATGGATAGGATGCCATAGAAGCCTCTAGCAGGGCAGCAGTGACAGGATCTGTTATTAGAAGACATGCATGGCTAAAGGAACAACCTCTCCCTGATCATGTCAAGTCTAAACTTATTGATGCAAGATTTCTTTCACGTTCAACCCCCCAGATTCAGCAGGAACTTCCCCTCTAAGTACTGGGCCTTCTCTGCACCCAGCAGACATGGCCAAAGTAAACCCTGCAAGGACAGGACATCCAGGCCCCTATCCCAGGGCCAGCAGAGAAGCAAACAATGGACCACTTCCACCTCTAAGGCAAGGAGTTCTAAGCCAAGCTTCTATGGTAAGCACTCACAATGACTCTCCCTCCTCCCTCTGCCCTCCTTTCATTCATCTAAATCTAGGAGGAAGGCTCAACCTCTTCAAGGACAATTCGGTCTCTATAACCAAGGACCAATGGGTATTAAAAATAATTTCTCAGGGATACAGATTCTCCTTCAACGAACTTCCTATTCCAAGAGGGTACCCAGACCTCCCCCCATACCGGTGGGCAGAGGCATTAAAACAGGTAAAAACACTAATATCCCAGGGGCAGTAGAGCCTGTTCCCTCCAGTATCAAACAGGAAAAGGTTTGTACTCCAGGCTGTTCCTTGTTCCCAGAAAGGAGGGCACTTGGCACCCCATCCTGGATCTGTCCAAACTGAACACCTCTTTGGTGGTCCCCCGATTCAAAATGTTCGCACAAAATGCCTGGTTGGTCACACTAGACCTAAAATATGCCTACCTCCACATCCCCATCAGGGAATCGTGCAGGAAATTCCTGCGATTCAGAGCAGGCAGTCAGCACTTTCAGTTCTCTGCACTGCCCTTTGGCTTATCTACTGCTCTCAGAGTATTCACCAAATGCTTGGCCCCGGATATAGCATTCTGCAGACAGAGAAATATACAGATTTACCCTTACCTGGACGACTGCCTCTTTCAGGCGAACAGCAAAGAAAAGTTGCTCTAGGATCTTCTCTTTGTCAAAAAACTCCTAACTTTCCTAGGGTTCACCATCAACGAGAAAAAATCAAAGCAAAACCCCACCAGGAAGATTGTTTTTCTGTGGGCTATGCTAGACGCAGCAACCCTAATGGCTTTCCTATACCCAGAAAAGCAGAGCTTTCTGCCTCTCTATTTCACCAAGCTGGCTTCCAGATGTCACCTCACTGCGAGAAAGTTCCTGCAAGCCCTGCGATATATAGCATGTTGCATCCTTCTCATCCATCTCGCCAGGCTTCACATGAGAAAGCTTCAGTGGTACTTAAAGAACCTTTGGTCTCAGCACTCTCACTCCCTAAAGACCACTCTCCCACTGATCCCTTGCATAAGCGACAAATTTCTCTGGTGGGCAGAGGCCTGTGCTATGAACAAGGGTCTTCTCTTCATCCTCCAACTTTCCGGCCAGACCATCACCACCGACGCCTAAGACATAGCTTGGGGAACTCACCTAGCAGGCAGGTGTACCCAAGACCTTTGGAATGCACAGCAGCTTCAGTTGCACATCAACCAGAAAGAAATGATGGCAGTGCAAAACACTCTGACTTCCTTCCAACCCCATTTCAGACCAGGGGTCCTCTTTATAAAAATGGACAGCACCACAGTAATGTGGTATATCAACAAGCAGGGGCACCCAATCTTACCCCCTGTGCAGGTTAGCCATGAGTCTCTGGCTTACAGCCACCTCCATGGGGCTGCGCCTAATTGCACAGTACTTACCAGAGACCAACAACAACACACTGTCAGATCACCTAAGCAGAAACTTACTGGACCCCCACGAATGTCAGCTCCACAAAGAAATCTTTCTGCAAATCACCCAGGAGTGGGGGACCCCAGAGGTGGACTTCTTTGCCTTGCACCTCAGCCACCAGCTGCACAAGTTTTGTACCTGGGAGTATCACCTCCTAGCATGGAAGGTGGATGCCTTGACCTTCCCTTGAAGCTTCCTCTTTGTGTACGCATACCCTCCTCTGTCCCTTATTCCCAATGTTCAGAGGAGAGACCAAAGGCCATCCTCACCACTCCAGATTGGCCCAGACAGCATTGGTACCCCTTACTACGCAGTCTGACCTTATAGCCCCAGAAGCTGCTTCCCCTAAGGTCAGACCTCTTGACCCAGGAGAGGGGGAAGGTACTGCACCCAGACCTACAGACTCTCAAACGTGCAGCATGGCTGATGCACTAAAAACTAATAAGAAGTCACTGTTAAGCAAATGGGTCCTAGACACCATCACAGAGGCCACATGGCCCAGCACAAGAAAATCTTGTGCCTTGTGCAGGAAATTGGAAAAGATTCTGCTCCTGGAAACAATCAAAAGGGGGCAGTACCTCCCAACTCTCCATCCGTCTCAACCTGGATTACTTACTTAGCAGAGTTGCTCAATAGTGGCCTCTCCTTCTCTATTAAAATCCATGCGTCTGCCATCTCTGCCCATTGTGATTCAGAACCACCCCTCTTCTCTCATCCTTTGATTAAGCAATTCCTCAGAGGGCCTTCTAATTTCAGGCCTCCCAGAAGACCTCCTACTCCTCCCTAGGACCTGAATTGTGTGTTGGAGAAACTAACACTGAGAAACAAAGTCAACCAAAGCACTCAGAGGTCCGGTATACAAATACAACTCCACGAAGTAAGATAGGCAACTCAATTTATTTTAACGCTTCCAAAGTACATACATACAGGACTTCATCAGAAAACATTTTCACAAGTGAATTCCCTCCATATATACCCCCCCAAAATAACTTAATAACATAATTACTCAATTAAAGTTTATTAAATAATTAAGTAACCAAAGTTAGTTTAAAATCTAAATAAAACTTGAATTTAAATATATATACTATGTATATTCACCCCCATACTTGCAAGCCATCAGGTACTAAAAAGCATTTTAAAACATTTTAAAACAAAAAAATATATAAAAAAATTATATATATATATATATATATATATATATATATATATACACACACACATACATATATACACACTATGAAATAATTAAAGTAATTAGGAATAATTAAATGTGATATTGAAAACCAAACAAGACTGCCACATCCTGGTTACATATAACAGCTACAGCTCTTCTTTAAAACTTTTCTAAAAAACTTTATAAGACGTATTTAAAGCTTGGTGGATCTTAGTTTAAGAACGGGAACCAAGGAAACATGGTCATTAAGTCCTGGGAGCCTACTGGCTTCCAACTTCAGTTGCCAAAAAGCTCCCTGAACTCTATAGTTGTCTCCCAAGGACCTCCTCAGGGGTCCAATTCAACTTTCTCAATGACAAAAAAAAAAAACATAAACTGCCTCGGTACAAACTGTGCTGTGCTTATATAGGACGTTATCATTGTCTTGTTTTTTTTAATGTTAAGATATTCATATATACGTCGCTTAAATTTCCTAATGGTCTTTCCTATATAGAGGGCTATCGACATATGTACCAAAATGTTAGTATTTTTAATTAGTTATTTAGACCTAGAAAATGTATACTTTAGCCTGTTTAGTAAAGGATTAAAATTTGTGCCAAGTACTACAAGTCATATCACTAATGTTTTAATTGATTTAAAACTTTTTTTGAGAAAGAAAAACCTTGAACTTGTAATACAAAATGGATCCAATATAAATTTCGTTAAGAAGAAGAGTACATTTAACCTACCATTCCTCCTCCAGCTTAAGAAATTTGAGAGACAGGTTGAAATGGAGCTCAGAGTTTAAGCAATCCAAGTAGACATTACAACCTGAGTAAAGAGGAATATGTTCTTTTAGATTCTTTAAGGAAGAATGAATATGTTAGGGTTATGAAGCCCGATAAGGGGGGGTGGTGTGGTTATTATGGACATTATTATGTACTCAGGGAAAATGTTAGATATGTTGAATAACATGGATAGATACATTAGATTCTCCCATAATGAAATTAATGTAGCCCATAAGAAGATAGACTTTATGTTAAGAGAAATGGTGAATGAGGATTTGATTAGTCAAGATGTATATCAGTATTTAATTATGGATAAACCCAAAGTTCCATCAATTTTCAGAACCGAAGGTCCACAAGGATGTAGACAACCCAACACTCAGACCAATTGTGTTAACTACTGGGTCTAAAACCTTATCCCCTAGCCAAATATTTGGATTTGAGGTTGAAAAGGTTTGGTCTGAGAAGGTGGGCATCCTTAAGGATTCTGGTTGGGAGGGTGGCCTAATGGTTAAGGTGTTTGCCTTGCAAACACAAGCTGCAGGGTTTGAGTCTCACAAGGGATAATTGGCTAGGCTTAAAATGGCTCACAAGGGCAGTTAGCCTAGTACTAATCTATAAACCTATGAACCTATAGGATTTCCTGAGGAGTATTAATCACAACTTATTCCAGGATGGTTTAATTTTTGTAACCCTTGATATTCAAAATTTGTTTAATGTTATACCCCATAAACTAGGACTCGAATGGTTTGAGGATGCGCTTAGAGTAAAAAGTAGTTTTGACAATGGGTACTATACTAGTTTTAACAGAGTTAATGGACATAGTACTTAGACATAATTTCCTCTACTTTGAAGGTGAGTTCTTTAGGCAGTCTAGTGGGGTAGCCATGAGGGCCAGTTGTGCCCCCATGTATGCCAACCTAGTTTTGTCTACATGGGAAGAAAAATTTATATTTCACTCAGAATATTCTCAGCACTGGAGTTATTATCGACGTTACCTAGATGATATTTGCATTTTTTGGACTGGACCTGAGTCGATACTTACGGAATTCATAGAATATATGAATGATATTACAGAATTCCTTAGATTCACCCACATTATTTCTAACAAGACATTACAGTACTTAGATGTTTTAATAGAAAAAGTACCTGAGGATAAAAAATTTAAGTCCCATGTGTATAAGACATTCTCAAACTCCTATTTATTTTTTACTAGCGCTCACCCTTTTAGTCAAAAGAAAGGAATTTTAAAAGGGCAATTTATTAGGAGTTGCAGAATTACTTCATTGGATGGTCACTTTGATATAGAAAGTAAGAAACTGAAAGATATGTTTGTGGAAAGGAAGTACCCATTAGATCTAGTAGATGAAGTTGAGGGTGAAATTAAAAAAGAGAGGTGAGGTAGGCTTGGCCCTATTTTAGGAGTTTTAGAGCAAACACCTACTCAGGAGAAGGAAAATGGGCCCACAGAAATTAACTGGAGTAGTAACTTTGTTTTGAACTTCAGTAGTAATGCTTATCTTATTAAGGATGTTGTCTCCAAGAATTGGGGAAGATTTGGTAATTATTCAGACTTGGACCAACTATTTAAAGATCCCCTGAAATTCACTTATAGGAAGGGTAGGAATATTAAGGAAATGCTAGAAAACCATAACGTTAAACAGTGTAGACAAAAGAAAGGCACTTATAAGTGTGGTTCGTGTACACAATATCCATATGTCTTGCAGAGAGAAAGTGTGAATTTAAAAGATAGGAATGCAAAGTTGGTAAATGCACACTGTAATTGTGATACCATTGGAGTTATGTACATTGCTGTTTGTAAAGCATGTGGATCTTTCTATATAGGAAAGATCATTATGAAATTTAAGAGACGTATATACGAACATCTTAACGACATTAAAAAACAGGACATTAATAATCCCCTATATAAGCACAGCACAGTTTGTACTGAGGCAGTTTACGTTTTTTTATCATTGAAAAAGTTGAATTGGACCCCCGATTAGGTCCTTGGGAAACAAATATAGAGTTCACTGAGTTTTTTTGGCAACTGAAGTTAGAAGCCAATAGGCTCCCAGGACTTAATGACCATGTTTCCTTGGTTCCCATTCTTAAACGAAAATCTGCCAAGCTTTAATAAGTCATAAAAAGTTTTTTTAGAAAAGTTTTAAAGGAAAGCTGTTTTATATATATATATATATATATATATATATATATCAATGTGTGTGTGTAACCAGGAGGTGGCAGTCTTGTTTGGTTTTGAATACAATTATTCTTAATTACTTTAATTGTGTTTTCATAGTGTATATATATATATATATATATATATATATATATATATATATATATATATATATATATATATATATACATACACACACACACACCCACACAGTTTTTTATATATTTTTATGTTTTAAAATGCTTTTTAGTACCTGATGGCTTGCATGCATGGGGGGTGAATATACATAGTATATATACTTAAATTCAAGTTTTATTTAGATTTTAAACTAATTAACTTTGGTTGCTTAATTATTTAATAAACTTTAATTGAGTAATTATGTTGTTATTTTGGGGAGGAGTAATTATGTTGTTATTTTGGGGAGGAGTGTATATGGCGGGAATTCACTTTTGAAAATGTTTTCTGATGAAGTACTGTATGTATGTGGACGAAAGTTGAGAGTTGATCTTACTTCGTGGAGTCGTATTTGTATACCGGATCTCTGAGTGCGTTGGTTGACTTTGTTTCTTGGTGGCATTTACAAGGCACTTTCCTCCTTGTTTTAGAAGCTAACACTGCCTCCTTTCGAGCCTGCCACTTCAGCAAAATTAAAATACCTCTCCTGGAAGACTGACTTCCTACTAGCTATCACCTCAGCCAGAAAGGTCTCAGAACTTCATGCTCTCATGGCTGTCGAGCCCTTCATAATTTTCCATGCAGACAGTCTCCCTGAGGGCTAATCCCTCCTTTATGCCCAAGGTGGTATCTGATGTGACCCTTAACCAGGCCATACACCTTCCCACCTTCTTTTCCAATCCTCAAAACAAGGGGGAAAGAATTCTGCACTCACTAGGCATGCACAGACAACTCAGTTAATGTCTGGACCACACTAAGCCATTCAGAAAAGCTGACCAGCTTCTTGTAAGCTGTGCCCCAGGGGCAGAGGGGAAACCCATCTCCAAACATACCATTTCAAAATGGATTTCACACTGTATCCATTTTTGCTGCAGACTATATGGGAAGCCCATCCCTAAGTCGATCCGTACCGACTCTGCTAGGGCAACCATCCCTAAGTCGATCCGTACCCACTCTGCTAGGGCAACCTCCACTTCCACTGCCTTTCTCAGAGGAGTACGTACCAGGAACATCTTCCATACCTTTACAAAGCATTACCACCTACCTCTCTTTTCTAAGTGTATGGCAGGGTTTGCCTCTCTAATTCTGCAGGGCCTCCTGACCAATACCTAGGACTCTATCTATCCTTCCACCCTTTACCTCTGCTTTGGGAATCCTCCCACAGGTGAAGACTGCAACAGTGAAACATGAAGAACATAGTACAATTGTGTACACTTGCATTAATGTAAATGTTCGTGTGTATTCACTGTTGCAGTCCTGGTTTCCCTCCCTCCATCCCCCATTTAACATCTTCCCCTAGGGGACACATGCTTCCCAAGTTGGGTCTTAGCCACCAGGACCACTTCTCTCTTTTCCCTTGTGCTTCTGACGGGTTAGGGTAAGAAAAACTGATGTAATGGCGTCAGCTTCCTTGCTTTATAGAACTGAAGGCCTGACATCAGTCTACAGGTGACAGCAGCTGATGCAAAAAAAATTGAGACTGGTATTCGGGCCAGCCAAGGGCTACCACAGCAGGGATAACCCACAGATGATGACTGCAACAGTGAATACACTCAAACATCTACATTTATGGTAAGTGTACACAACTGTACTTTTCTGCTAGTATGTACACTGCTTGGATGCCAGCAAAGAAGAAATTGGCATGAAAGAAATATCAGCTAGAAAAGGTGAAGAGGAAACAACTGACTAGGAAACTCCTGCAGCTGTTTGGCAAAAAGCAATTCATGATTTCCAATAATTTAGAGGAAAAAATAAGACAAATGCACTCATGATAATTAAAATAACTGAAACATTGAAGGAATATGTCAACTCAAATAACACAAGGTTGAAATAAATGGAAGAAGGTTTAAACAACTGTTATGATAAATTAATAACTTCAAAAATCAGAGGTTGAAATGAAAAGGCTGCTTAAGTATAACACCGCTCAAAAGAGATGTATCAAAAAATGCTAGAGTTTGGGGACAAAGCATGCAGAGAAAAACCCTGAGGTTTTCTGCTGTATTAGAGAAATTGGAAGGAACAGACTGTATTCATTTTATGAAAGCACAAATAAATAACTGGACTGGTATTCCACAGCAGGATTTGTTTACTGAAAGGGCGCATTGTATGTATGCTCCAAACCTGGCCATGAGAAAGCAGCCAAGACCTATACAAGTCAAGATACAGTCATACCAGCAGAAAGAGTTGATCCTAACATAACTGTGACAGAATGGCAAAGTATTAAACATTGGAGACAGTAGAGTGTTTGAGAAAAATGATATTTACTGTTCACCAGGCAGAAAAGGCAGATATTTATCCCAAGAATCATGGATGTCTAGAGTAAGGTGTAAGAGTCAGATTTTTTTTTTCTGGGGATCAGTTAATTTTTGATGCAGAATGGGCCAAGGAGGAAATGCAAAAGTTTGTCCAACAAAAAGTGAGCCATCAAACAGAAGGGGACCCTGCCTGTTATTATTCTGAAAATAAAATTCATAGATAAACTTTGCCAGTGAAACATTTTCCAGTGTTCCAAAGGAAAATGCTTGAGAGAGAGAAAAAAGCACAGGAGTCGACATTAAGAATCAGGGGTACCTTGGACTTCAGTGAGAGTATGGGGTTGGGAGATAGCGATGAACAGGAAGAAGACCTGGAACATTGAAGTTAGTGAATAAATGTGAGACTATAAAGCATCAATCTCATTTGTGAAATATGGACTTAAAAGAAAAATAGGCTGTGGAAATTAGATTTCTGGTTGACTTTGTTAAACTTGTGGGGGAACTGACATGCATGTATCCCCACTTCATGTCACTGTTTGGAAGGACAATAAAAGGAAAAAAGAGAGAAAAGAGTAAGTGTAAGTAAAACAATTTTTGTTCTTAGCAGTATTTGTATAAAGCAATTCTTGATATCAGTTGCGTAGTATAAATTAAAACATTGTTGGTGATTGTGTGTGATAAAGATACTAAAGTAAATGACATACTGTAAAAAACATAGACTGGACAAAAGCATGTTTGGGTTAATAGGTTGTAATCTTGGGCTACTGGGGTGGGGGAGGGGTGTAAAAGTGCACTAAATATAATATATGTAAAGTTGAAATGTTTTCTTTTACTTTTGCATAGGTGAATGTCTGGATTTATGCCCTTGGTTTAATCTAATGACATTTTTTTGTTTAAGTTAGTGGTTGTTTTTTTATGTTTGTTTTGTAGTGAGAGACCACAATGTCACGAATAATTTTCCTTTAGCAATTAAATATTCAGGTTAGTATGTTCTCTTGTATTTCCATGAAAACAAACTGACTAAAGGCAATAGATTGAGAGGTCTCGATATTGTAAAATCAAAAGGTACAAGAATGAGCAGCTCAGGAAACAATGAAGTTTGAAATTACTGGATGTGAATAAGAGAGAGCTTTTTTCTGGTAACTAAATACTTTAATGCATTTACTAGAACAATGTATAACTTAGTTTTATTTAAAGATATCCAGTGCACTTTTCTTAAAGCTTATCACATTTGGGAGGGGAATAAATACAAGACAAGAACATATAGCAATTAGTGTAAGTAAGAGCACAAGCTGCAACTTGAGATTTTATCATGGATAACCTTAATATTAGGTTAGTTTATGCCTTTGGGTATAGCTGTCAATCTGGGACAATTGTTCATAACAGTAGGGTTAAACTTAATTTTTGCAGATGTACATTGTTTTGTGTGTTTTAAGTTAATAGGTTATGGAGGTATTCTGAGGGTGTGTTTGTTTTTCTTTTGTATGAGGGTGTTCATTAAAACAAAAAAATCATGTAAAATGTGACATAGGTTCAGGTGGAGATTACAAGAAACAACTGTATAAAGGATCAGCTTGCCAAACATTAGTGGGTGCATGTAGCACAAAAGCTGGAAATAGACATTTAAAAATGCTTTTGCTTACAATTGGTGGGAATAACTTATCATAATGGCTACACTAAACATATTATTTTGAAACCTGAAAGGCCTCAGAGGTGTGGACAAAAAGGTAATAGTACTGAATTATGTTAAGAAATTCAGAGTGCTATAGGAAACTTTTGGAAAGAAGTGAGCATGCAAATTTGGAAAATAAATTATTTCAGTATGGATAATCAGCCGAATATCAGGGACAAAGAAAAAGAGGAGTACTTATAGTAATTGCTAGAGGAGGTCTAATAGTGATAGAATAGGAAAAAAGTAATTGTAGATTTGTGGTAGTAAGGGACTACTGGCAAGGGAGGAGGAGGATTATGCTGACATGTATTTATATTCCACGTAAAACTGTTAATGTTCTTCGTGTTTCACTGTTAGTCATCACATTTGGGTTATCTGCTTGCAGTAGCCCTCAGTCGGCCTGATTAACAAAGTCTTGGGTCCTGCGTCGGTTACTGTCCCTTCTTCCATGATATCAGGCTATCAGGGGTATAAAACATGCAGCCGACGCCATTACATCAGTCTTTCTTGCCGTGCGGTGCCTGAAGCAGAAGCAGTTCGCAAGTGCCGGTCGGCTGACTCCTGAAATTTTTGTTTTCGAGTTTCTGAACCAAAGTTTTCAACTAAAAGCTAAGTACCCCATTGGGGAAACTTTTTCTTGCTCTAAACCGATGTCAGCACCAAGTGGATGGCCAGATCTACCCCCAAATCAGTGTGCAGAGGCCCAAAAGCAAGTACTTTCTCTCTTAAGCATGGGGGGCTATTTAATTGGTACCAGAAGGGGAAAAGGGACAAGGTTTCTACCCAAGACTTTTCCTGGTACCCAGAAAAGACAGTTCATGGCATCCTATCCTGGACCTGTCTACTCTAAACATCTTTTTGGTGATTCCAAAATTCTAAATGCTGACAATTCACCAGTTGCTCCCTATGCTAGGCATAGACGCCTGGTTGGCAACACTAGATTTAAAGGAAGCATACCTGTACATCCCAATCAGGGAATCTTGCAGAAGATACCTACGCTTCAAAGCAGGCTGCATGCACTATCAGTTCTCTGCACTGCCCTTTGGCTTATCTACTGCGCCCAGGGTATTCACAAAGTGTATAGCTCCAGTCATTGCATTTTGCAGGCAAAGAAATATTCAAATATACCCATACCTGGACGATTGTTTAATTCAGGCAGAAAGCCAGGACATACTTTTGAATCATCTGACCTTTGTACAAAGAGTGCTAACTTGTCTGGGGTAAACCATAAATGAAAAGAAATCACACCTGTTAGTCTGTCAACAAATTATATTCCTGGGAGCAAGCTTGAATACAACTTCCCAGATGGCTTTCCTCACGCCAGAGAAACAAATTAATTTGACAGCCTACTTCAAACAACTGGCCACAAATACCCTGGTATCTGCAAGGCAAATACTACAAGCCTTGGGGTTCATGGCCTCCTGAATTCTTCTAATTCCATATGCAAGACTGCATATGAGGAAACTATAATGGTATCTAAAAAGCCTATGGTGTCAACATTCTCAGGATCTAGAAGCAATGATTCCTATCATACCTTGCCTATGCCTAGAGTTTCTTTGGTGGGCAGAGGCCTGCCACCAAAACAAGGGACTACCATTCACTCTACCCCCTGAGCCCAAACCCTAACAGATGCATCAGACTATGCATGGGGGGGGCTCACCTGGCAGGAAGTGCATTCAGGGCAAGTGGAACCCAAGTCAAATGCACCTGCATATCAATCAAAAAGAAATATTAGCTGTACAGAATGCTCTGACCACCTTCAAGGACCATATTCTTCCAGGACAATTAATGGTAAAGACGGACAACACCACTGTTATGTGGTACATAAACAAGCAGGGGGGTACACATTCTTACCCCCTCTGTAGGCTAGCCATGGCATTGTGGAACACAGCCCTGAGCTATCAAGTGCATCTTCAAGCTCAATTCCTGCCAGGAAAACTAAGTACACTGGCAGACGAACTAAGCAGAAACCTCATGGACCTACATGAGTGGAAACTGGAACCAAGGATTTTCAACATGTTGACAAGCAAATGGGGGAGCCCAGATATAGACCTGTTTGCCTCCCCCCAGAACTATCAGTTAGACAAATTTTGGACAAGGACTCCTCACAAACAAGCTTGGAAAGTGGATGCTCTGTCCTTCAGCTGGAAAAACCTATCAGGTTATGCCTTTCCTCCTCAGCCTCTGCTCTCCAAAGTACTACTAAAGATTAAACAAGACAAACCAAGGACGATTTTGATTGCACCAGACTGGCCATGCCAACACTGGGTACCCCCTCTTGTGCAGTGTGTTGGCCCCATGGCACCTGTCTCTGATTCCTACCCTATTGTCTCAGCAGGAGAACCAGATCCTGCACCCTCAGCTTCAAACACTGAACCTAGCAGCCTGGCTAATTACCTCATCTCTTCTTTACTATACCTCAGTAAACCAGTGTTGGATATCATTTTAGAGGCAAGGAGGCCTAGTACTAGAAAATCGTATGCTGAAAAATGGAAAAGATTCTGTGCCTGGAACCAATCTCAAGGGATGAGCACAGTAGTGCCCAATTTGCCTCAGCTTTTACAATACTTAACTGAGATGCTTCACAAGGGGCCTGTCTTTCCTCCTCCATCAAAATTCACACCTCAGCCATTTCAGTTCATTATAACACAGAACCTCCCCTCTTCTCTCATCCACTACTCAAGCAGTTCCTCCAAGGGTCCAAAAATTTGCGACCACCCACGAGAGCTCCAATGCCAGCCTTGGACCTTAACTTTGTATTGGAGAAACTCACTCTTCCTCCATTTGAGCCAGCTGCTACGGCAGACTTAAAATTCCTTTCTTGGAAAACAGCTTTCCTTTTAGCAATCACTTCAGCAAGAAGGGTATCTAAATTACAGGCCCTCATGGCAGTGGAGCCTTTCATCATCTTTGATGTGGACAGGGTGTCCCTCAGGACCAATCCCTCCTTCGTGCCCAAGGTGGTATCCAATGTGGCCCTTAATCAATCCGTTCATTTGCCAACCTTCTTTCCTAATCCACAGAACAAAGGGGAATGGATACCGCACTCCTTAGATGTGCACAGACAACTTAGATTTTACTTGGACAGGAATAAACCTCAAAGGAAATCTGACCAACTGCTGGTGGCATTTGCTGCAGGGGCAGAGGGGAAGGCTATTCCAAAGCAAACCATTTCCAAATGGATAGGCCATTGCATTCATTTCTGCAACGAGCACCATGGAAAACCTATCCCACAGGGGATCAAACCCCACTCAACCAGGGCTGCATCTACCTCTGCAGCCTTTCTCAGAGGTGTCCCTACCAGGGACATCCTAGAAGCTGCTACCTGGAGTTCTGTACATACTTTCACCAAGCATTGCCATCTGCCAATTTTTTCTAAATTCAGAGCTGGCTTTGCCACTGCAGTCTTTGCAGGGCCTTATAGCTGGTCCTAATGCTATCTAAATTCCTCCTCCCATCCTTAGCTTTGGGAATCTACCCAAATGTGATGACTGCGACCGTGAAACACGAAGAACATAGTACGGTTGTGTACACTTATCATAAATGTAGATGTTTGAGTGTATTCACTGTTGCAGTTCTGGTTACCCTCCCTCCAGCCCTCTTACTTCTTTTGGCTATACCTCTGCTCTCCTTTACTATGTTCAAAAGCTTTTTGGTGTATTTGCTTTTTTGTTGGAGGTATAACCTTGTATATTTATAGATTTAATTGCTTCACATTAGGGGCTGCACCTGACATCTGGGGCAAGAAAAATTGATGTAATGGCGCTGGTTGCATGTTTTATACTCCTGACGACCTGACGTCATGGAAGAAGGGACAGCAACCGATGCAGGACTCAAGACTTATTAATCAGGCCGACTGAGGGCTACTGGAAGAAGATAACCCAAATGTGATGACTGCAACAGTGAATACACTCGAACATCTACATTTATGGTAAGTGTGCACAACTGTACTTTATGGAGCTTAAGAATTTTTTTGGAGAGATAATCAGCTTTCAGCAGAGAATATTGCTTATAATTGTGAACTGGAACTCAGTTTGCAACCATGAAGATATATTTGGGGGTCCTTGAAGGGAAAATATAACAAATGAGGGTAGATTTTTGAAGAAATTTATGAAAATATTTTGTATGGAAGAAGTTACTTCAGTAGTATGAACTCTGAGGGAATTTACATATTATTCCCCAAGGAAGAATAACTGGGTTAGACTAGAAATGGAAAAGAATAGTCTCAAGTGCATTGTAGTCCTTGCTACACTGGACGTCCATTTAGTTGTCAACTATCAGCTTTCTGCATACCTGAATCAGTCCGTGGCATAACTGCTTAAGCATTTCATTTAAACCTTACCATGACTGCTCAGGAGTGCTGCATAGCATAAACACGTGTGTATGCGTCTACATCCTGACATTGTTAGTAAACTTGCATTACAAAGTTGACATACTTTGATACCTGTGGAAGGAATTTAACCCACAACAGTCTTCTTGTGCATTTGGGACTCCACCTGCTCATTTGACTACTTTACTATGTGGTACTGGGCCCAGCGGTACTTCCTGTACTACGCGATACTTTTTGAGCATAGTTGGATGTGAGTATGCTACATTTCACTTTCATTAGTCCCCATGGCATTCCTCAGCATTGGTAGAGGGGTTGTTCTTCCACTGAACGCAAAAGGCACAAAGGAATGGAGTCGGATCTTTGTGAGAGCCTTGCATTATCATTAATGAAGTGACTTTGCTCCATTGCATTCAAATTCTTGCACCTTCTTGGAGCACAGGAAGTGTGTAGTGCTAGAATAGAGGGTGTCTGTTCTTCTCCCAGCGGGAGAACTTTCAAATAGTGGGGTTAGGGCTGAGAAGTTGCTCCAACAAAAATGTAGACACAAGAATATGGACATCTTAAAAAGTTGGTAATTAAGTAAGGGGCCATAGTGACTTGCCAGTCTTGTAGAGGTCTGAAGGTACCTACCCCAATGAGTCTCTGCCTTGTCCACCCCTAAACCTACCACCTTCTATTATTGATTCCTTGTAATTCTTAGCACCACTGGAGGCAGAGTGTGGTATTGATTTTCACTCTAAGTTTTTTTTTTCCTTGATGCCCAGGCTGAACACTGGTCCCCAGGTATCTGCAGCTGGCATCAGTCTAATTCATATTCCTTGTGTGTCTTTAATAGTTTTCATGTGATATCCTTACTAGATATCCTTACAGTTTTGATAAGAAAACTCCTGGTGAAGTTCTGGCAGTTGTACTTTGACATCAAAGAGCAGCAGTGATGTGCAGTTTCTGTCTCTCAGTAGACACAGACGTCCAAGCAGTTGATAGTCACACTAATAATGCTTGCTTAGTGTAGCCCCTTTTTGATTACAGGAAGTTCTTCCGACAACATGTGGCTCGATTGCATA
Source organism: Protopterus annectens (assembly GCF_019279795.1). Classification (NCBI taxonomy): domain Eukaryota; kingdom Metazoa; phylum Chordata; order Ceratodontiformes; family Protopteridae; genus Protopterus; species Protopterus annectens. Next base: position 970,744,679 of record NC_056744.1, read on the forward strand.
TTCAACACCCCCTGTTCAACACCCCCTTCCATGTACCTCTGGGGTTGCCCACCCAGTCAAAATGACCTAATCATCTCCCCCAAAAAACAGCAAACATTAGATTTGAATTTGAATGAGGAGGACTTGGTCAGTTGCCCTTTTTCTTGTGGTACGATACAGATGATGAGACCATTTCAATAGACTTCGTCCAAAAGAAATGTTCTGCAGAAAAACCATGAACTTAATGAAAGAACATTTTAAATATGACACAAAGGAGGTCTTGTATATCAGTAAGAGATATTTAGAATTCTTGGAAATAGATGAACCAAGGCCATCTGTACATATGTAAATTATATCCTGCCAAAGGTATAACAACTGTCCAGCTTAAATTGTGAAGCAGCTTGAGCGGAGCTGACCAAAAGACAAGTTTGGGGGCAAGGACCTTCAGAGCTTTAATGTCACTGAAGAGTATGCTCCTGCGGGGCTTTTGAGGATCAGCTGTTGGCTTGTGCTTTCCATTGCTGGATGGATAAGTTCCATTTTGGGAAAACAACTTATTTTTTTCTTAAATTTATTGATGTTTTATTACTTTCCTCTTCAGGAAAGTTGTTTTAAATCTAGGAGTGTTGTGTTGTAATGGACTGTGTGTAGACTGTAACATACTTTTGAACAGAGCACTCGGTTTTTTTTTTTCTTTCAGTTTAAAAATAGTTTTCACTAACTGAAAGCATGTAGCCACAGTAGAGTCACCCGATTTATGCAGAGAAATTGTGTTTATTTTTCTGTAGTTGGGGTGGAATATTGTTTGAAAGTGCCTTTTACTTTGTTTTTTCTGTTACAAAAAGTAAACTTTTATGGACTGGTGGTTTTAACAGCATTTGCTACTCCTTTCTACCCGGGAAAGAGGCACCATTTTTGGCTTGACAATGGAACAGTCTACTTGTCCCAAGGTAGGTCCCTCTTCTAGCCACAAAAAGAAAAAGTTAAGCAACAGCCTTTTGCCACCACAGCAGGCTAGTAATTTGCCTCAGCTGCAGGTGGGTGACTGTGCTGTTGCCATTTGTTGTACCGCAGACCACTTATCGTTTACCCTGGATCCCTCTGGTGTAGCACCTATAACCAATATGGTCTGGGGGGTTGCCACATCCTCTACTGCTGTTGGTGTCCCCTCAAGAGAGAACCACTCTTGTTGGTCCTGTGAGAGGGAATGGGAAAGGCTTCCCTGTTGTGCCAGAATTGTGTACCCATCCCTGGGGAAAGGCTACTGCCATTAGTAACATGACTGGCCATTTTTACCTGTCAAAAACTAACAGAAAAGCAAGCATCTACTCTTCCTCAAATTTCTTTAGAAAGGATACTGAGTGTGGCTGTAGCTCAGGGTTTAATTCAGGCTTTTGATCCTTCTTGTATGTAGTGTCTGGTAAAATAAAAGAGAGAGTCCTCTTTTCCTGAAGAGATTCAAGATTCTGAATCTGAACAGGAATGCAGGGATGTATTCAAGGTTTACTCCTCAGATTTCTGATTCATACTCTGAGGAGAGCTCCATTTCTTATTCTGCTTGAGGAGGGTTCTTTTTCTGTGACACTATTGCTAGAATGTGCCAGTATTTTCAGTGGGACAACACTGGGGTTTCTCAGTCCCTCATAAAATACAATGAACTCTTACAGAAGGATTTTCCAGAACCTATAAACATTCCTGCCAGCTTTCTGTAAAAAGGTAGGGAGAATGTATAAAATTCCTTAGTCCTTTACATTTTTATATACTATTCTGAAGCCTGATCCAGCAGCTGTAGCCTTAGTTGAATCCCACTCCTGCTTAGTAAGCACTTAGTTAATTCTAATCCTGCCCTTTCTGATAAGGATGGGAACATTATTTATAGCTGTGGGAGAAAGGTGTGTAGAATTTTAAATTGTCAGGTTCATATATTGAAGTTTGTTCTGCCAAATTGTGAAAGAAGAGGAATGTTGTATATGCAGTTTCTTCTTGTGAGGAATAATCTGCTTTAAATAACGTAGTTTCTCCTATTGCACAGGTCACTACTCATTGTTTACAGTATGTGCGCGCACAGGTCATTACTCATTGTTTATAGAGTGTGTGTGTGTGTATCTATCTATCTATCTATATATATATATATATATATATATATATATATATGGGTCCATGTCAGATGGACGAAAGCGCACTTCAACGAAGATCACATCGCTGAGATGACTCCGCCAAGACAAATTCCTGACAACGGTAAGTCACTGTATTACGGAACGGAATACATTCCCGTTTCTGTAATATATTCAAAAGCCACATCACAACATGTATAGCAAGGGGGCAAGCCCACCTGCACCCCCCCAATGTGGGGGCTGTGCCCCCCACACCCCCTACTTAACTATACCAACTCCGAGATCGCACTACAGTGGGGAATAGGACTAAGTCCTAGTCTGCACTACTTACCGTTGTCAAGGATTCGTCCCATCGGCGGAGTCATCGTGGTGATGTGGTCTTCGTTAAAGTGTGCTTTCGTCCATCTGACATGGACCTATATATATATCTATCTCTCTCTCTCTCTATATATATATATATATATATATATATATATATATACACACACACACACACACACACACACACACACACACACACACACACACACACACACACACACAAAATCTATAGCCACTGGTACTGTTTTAAGGAGGTTTGCTTAGCTGCATTATCAGAATCTTCCAGATCTTAAAATAAGATTTAAAGTCTGCCTTGGATATTGATTTAATGTTTGGCCACTCTGCTGCAGAAGTTGTCAAAACTTGTGATGAAAGGGGCAAGATGATCTAGGGAATCTCTAAGATTTTTCAGCCCTTCTTTTCCAGATTGTCCAAGGGATTTTCATTTTCCTCTTCCATTTTTGGCAAAAAATAGAATAAATAGTCTTAACAGAATTTAGATAAACAGACATTTTAAGCAGGGTTGGCAAGAGAGTTCCAAAAAGAAATCTCTAACCTCCCAAAACCAAGGGCAATCCAATATGCTTGGGTGACTGTTCTTGTGAACCACTCTCACCCTGTTCCCTTTTTTCTTCCTGAAAATCTCAGTCTCTGTTTTTCTTTTTGGTAACAGTTTGCTTCAGACTAATGGGTTCCGAATATCATTCATCAAGGGTACAGTTTGCCATGGGATGAAATTCCTCATTTCCATGGTGTCATTCCTCATACTATAGATCAGACTTTTTTTTGTTTCCATCAGTTCTTCATCAGATGCTGTCCCAATGACTGATAGAACCAGATGTTTTTCATGTTTCACTGTTGCAGTCCTCACATATGGGTTATCCGGCTCCTGGTAGCCCTCAGTCGGCCCGAATACCAGAGTCCTTGGTATATGAAGTCAGCTGCCGCCGGTTGTAAAACTGATGTCAGCATGTCAGGTATAAAGGGAGGCAGCCGACACCATTTCCTCAGTCTTTCTTGCCGCAGAGCCCGAAGCAGATGCAATTCGCAGTAGTGACGGTCGGCTGTTTACCTTTGTTTCGCTTTCCGACTACCAGGTTGAAGATGCCTTCAAATAAGTACCCCATTGGGGATCCTCTTTTCTTGTTTTAACAAATGTTAGATAAAGTTAATAACTGTCTTGCCTGAGAAAAACAGATTCCGCATCGAGATTTCCATTCCTATTGTATAACTTCTTTGGACCTTGAGCACGACGTCCCTAACTGCGATCTCTGTGCTTCCTTTTACCCACGTACCATACGGCGTAGAGCTAAGATTTTGTATAAGCATTTTAGAGTCTGGCCTAATTTCGTCGGTATGGTGTCTTCTGGTCTCCCGACTTCGGATATACCTAAGAAACGCAAAGAAGAGGACCGCAACAGGCCCAGGGTTAAATTAATAGACGACGCACCAGTGAAATTGGTTGTCAGCCCAGCGGTACTCAGTGAGGCGCTTTTGCATCCCCTGCAGTCCACAGAATTTCAGCCGCAAGCCTCTGCTGAGACCTTTACCGAGTCCTCCATGCCACAGGCTGTTATTTAGTCTTCAGACCCTCCACCTGTCGCCACCTCAGATGGGTCTGGAGCCACTTTGCAGGCACCAGCTTTTGACTCCTCCTTTTTTCGACATGACCAGAACCAGACCAACTACCTTAATTCAGACTTTTGTAGTTACTGGGCCTTCTGAGTCCCTCCAGATTGCTAGTAAACCTTCCAGCCGCAAACGTACTCACAAGCAGGCATCGGCCTCCCCTCCTATACCTCAGTCCTAGTTGGTAAAGATGGCTGGTGATGATCTTTCCCTGATTAGGGGCTCTCATCCCGCCCCCCTTTTAAAGAGATCTAGGGAATTAAATCCTGATGTTTTATCTGTCTCAGATTCTGAGATTTCCAGTATGTCTGCTGGTGAAGAAGGAAATTCTCAACTTTTTTCTGGCTTTGAGGATTCTAATGCTGAGGACTCTAACCCTTCTGCCTCCCCTCCAGAGGATTTTTCCTTTGGGGATACGTTGAATACTCTTAGGGAGCATTTTAAATGGGAATGTCAGGATTTTACACAGTCCAAGAAAAGAATCAGGGAATATTTAGATTTGCCACAGCATAAGCCTCTGGCTATACCTCCAGTTTTGGAAGTTGTGGATGATGTTTTCATGGAAAATTCTTTAACTCCTAATTCTGTTCTTCCTGCCCCCTGAAAACCAGACAGGTATTACAGGGTTCCTGAATCTCATCAATTCCTTTTTAAAAACCCTACTGCTGATCCAGAAATTATTTCTCAAGGCCCCAAGGGTGTTAAGGCTACTGTTGCCCTGTGCCTTCTGATAAGGAATCTAGGGCCTTGGACAGGTGAGTAAAAAAGTCTATACTTCTGCAACTTTTGCCATTAATTCTGTGAATTGTCTTTTTTACATGCTTAAGTATCAGCAGTATACTTTGGAGGCTATTAAGGCTAAACTTGGAAATATTCCTTCCATGACAGAGAACAAAGATTTACAAGACTTACTGAATTCTACCACTTTAGTTAATAATTCACTTCATTGTGGTTTTGACACGTTTTGGAGGCTTCCTGCATAGCAGCAGCCATTGGTTCCGTGATTAGAAGGCATGCTTGGCTCAGGGAGCAGCCTCTTTCTGAACAAGTTAAATCTAAATTGCTGGATGTTCCTTTGCACAAGGACAATCTTTTTGGTACTAAAGAAGTTGGAGGATAAAGCAAAATCTATGTAAGCTGTAAAAGATTTTCTTCAGGTTCAGCCTCCTCTGTTTAATAGCCATTATCCTCCAAGAATTTGTCTTTCCCTGATCCTGGCAAGCAGGGTCGCTCTAGGCCTAGGGGTTTCAGATCTTCCAGAGGGCAAGCTTCTGCCCCTCAAAGGGCTAAACAATGGCATTCTTCTTCTGCTAAATCAGGGAGTTCTAAGCCAGCTTCCCAAAGCAAACCTTCTCAATTACTCTGGCCTTTTTCTGCCTACCTCTGTGGACCCTGGGTTTCCTTTGGGGGGGAAGGTTAGCCAGGTTCGCAGAGGTATGGTCTACCGTCACAGACGACAAATGGGTGCTCAATATAGCAAACCAAGGTTACAAGTTTTACTTTCACACCTTCCCTGTTTTACAAGGATACCCAGATACCCAGAACTGTCAGGGCAGAGGTATAAACTCAAATTTCTTCTCTACTGACTATAAGGGCTAGAGAACCAACTCCTGCAAATCAGGGTGGCCTAGGATTTTATTCAAGGCTTTTTCTGGTACCCAAGAAAGGGGGCACCTGGCGCCCTATTCTGGATCTGTCCATTCTAAACACTTTTCAAATTCAAGATGCTCACCCTTCAACAGTTGCTACCAATGCTGGGCAAAGATTCTTGACTGGTAACTTTGTATCTCAAAGAGGCTTATCTGCACATCCCAATAAGGGAAAGTTGCAGGCAGTTCCTTTGCTTCAGGGCTGGGGAGTAACGCTTTCAATTCTCTGTAATGCCCTTTGACTTATCTACTGCTCCCAGAGTTTTTGCGAAGTGCCTGGCTCCAGCCATTGCTTTTTGCAGACAGAGAAGCATTCAAATTTATCCTTACCTGGACAACTGTCTCATTCAAGCAAACTCCGCAGAGCAACTAGAAAAGGATTTGGATTTCGTGAAGAACATTTTCACCTCTTTGGGTTACACTCTCAACGAAAAGAAGTCAAAGTTGGTTTCTTCAAGGGAGATTATTTTCCTGTGAGCGAGTCTGAATACAGCGACCCAGATGGTATTCCTCCCTCAACAGAAGCAAGAAGATCTTTCCGCTTACTTCAGGAACTTGGCAAGTATGACCCAGCTCTCTGCAAGGCAATTCCTGCAAGCACTGGGGTTCATGGCTTCATGTATTTTGATGATCCCATATGCAAGGCTGCATATGAGAAAATTGGTGTCAACACACACAGGACTTAGACTTGATTCTTCCCCTTATTCCCTGTGTACAAATGGAGTTCCTCTGGTGAGCGACAGCCTGTTCTCAGAACAGGAGTCTGCCTTTCCGCCCACCACCTGCCAGCCAGACTCTCACCACCGATGCCTCAGATTTTGCATGGGGGGGGCTCATCTGGAGGGCAGGGGCATACAGGGGACTTGGAGCACCCAGCAGATTCATCTGCACATAAACTTGAAAGAATTGATGGCAATGCAGCAGGCCTTACTGGCTTTCAGGGATCTACTCTACTCTGGGACTCTGCTGATCAGGACAGACAATACCACAGTCATGTGGTACATCAACAAGCAAGGGGGGACTCGCTCTTACCCCTTGTGCAGACAAAGCATGAGACTATGGTCCCTAGCAGCATCCGTGGGTTTACATCTAATAGCCCAGTATCTTCCAGGGAGGCTACACACCTTGGTGGATCATTTGAGCAGACCTGTTCTGGATCCTCAGGAATGGCAACTGAATAGGGGCATTTTCCATCGCATCACTCATCATTGGGGCACCCCACAAGTGGATCTTTTCTCCACTCACACCAGTCATTTCCTTCCAACTTTTTGCACCAGGGAGTTTCACAACAAAGCTTGGAGGGTGGATGCATTGTCCTTCCCCATGGACACATCTCTCAGTTTATGCATTCCCTCCTCTGCCTGTTCTTCCCAGAGTGCTACTAAAGATAAGGGATGAAAAACTAAAGGCTATTCTGATAGCTCCAAATTGGCCCAGGCAGTATTGGTATCCCCTCCTTCATAGCCTTTCCCAGGCTCAGCCTTGGCATCTTCCCCTGGTACCAGATCTGTTGGTTCAGGGAGGGTGAAAGTTCCTTCATCCTCATCTTCAAACTCTGCATTTAACTGCCTGGCTAATACTTTAAATCTTTCCCAACAGGTGGTTGAAGTTTTTCATGAGGCCAGGAGGCCTAGCACCAGAAAATCCTATGCAGATAAATGGAAGAGATTTTGCTCTTGGATGCTAGCTAAAGGAGAAGACTCTTCTCACCCTTCTCTTTCATTCATTCTTGACTACCTAGCAGGATTCCTTAATGTGGACTTTCCTTTTCTGCAATCAGAATTCATGCTTCAGCAATTTCAGCTCATTGTTATTTTGGACAACCCATTTTTTTTTCACCCCTTGATGAAGCAGTTCCTGAGGGGAGCTAGTAATCGTAGACCTCCCAGAAGAGCTCCTACACTTGCTTGGGATCTTAATTTTGTCCTGGAAAAACTTACTCTGCCTCCCTTTGAACCAGCTGCCTCTGCAGATTTGAAGTTTCTATCCTGGAAGACTGCTTTCCTTTTAGCTATTACTTCAGCTAAAAAGGTATCTGAGCTGCAAGCCTTAATTGCAGTAGAGCCTTTCATTATTTTTCACTCAGATCTTGTTTCTCTGAGAACCAATCCCTCCTTTATGCCTAAGGTGATTTCCAGTTTAACCCTTAACCAGTCTATTCACCTGCCTACATTTTTCAACAATTCCCAAAATAAAGGGGAAAGGATTCTGCACTCTCTTGATGTGCATAGACAGCTGAGATTTTACTTGGACAGGACTAAATCATTTCGAAAATCTGAACAATTATTAGTTAGTTTTGCTCCTGGGGCTCAGGGTAAAGCTATTTCAAAACAAACCATCTCCAAATGGATTGCTCATTGTATTCACTTTTGTTAACTGCAGCATGGGAAGGTTACCCCTCAGGGTATTAGGACCCATTCCACTAGAGCAGCCTCTACCTTTGCAGCCTTTTTGAGAGGTGTACCTACTAAGGACATTCTATAAGCAGCTACTTGGTCTTCTGTCCATACTTTCACAAAGCATTACAATCTACCTTTGTTTTCTAAATCCAGGGCTGATTTTGCCTCTGCAGTTTTGCAGGGCCTCCTTACCAACCCTTAATCTGTGATCCTTCCTCCCCTCTTTTGTCTTCTTACTGGGCTTTGGGAATCAACCCATATGTGAGGACTGCAACAGTGAAACATGAAGAACATAGTACAGTTGTGTACACTTACCATAAATGTAGATGTTCGAGTGTATTCACTGTTGCAGTCCTGGTTTCCCACCCTCCATTACCCCTTTTTTTCCTAAGGCACAGACTACAGATTTTTATTTTTTGTATGATGTGTCCAGGGTGCTACCATTCCTGGGTTAGCCTTCTTTTGGGGGCTCCTGACAGTTAAGGCAAGACAAAACGAGGAAATGGCGTCGGCTGCCTCCCTTTATACCTGACATGCTGACATTCGTTTTACAACTGGCGGCAGCCGACGTCATATACCAAGGACTCTGGTATTCGGGCCGACTGAGGGCTACCGGGAGCCGGATAAACCCATATGTGAGGACTGCAACAGTGAATGCACTCTAACATCTACATTTATGGTAAGTGTACACAACTGTACTTTTCTCCTTCACGGGGGGGTGGGGGGGGGGTTATTCAATGATGTTCCTAGCTCCAAAAAAAAAAAAAAAAAATACTTGGAGACCAGTTCTTAATCTTTCATTCCTAAACCTATTTGTGATAGTGCCATAGTTCAGAATATCACTGCAAAGCCTGTTACCTGTTCTTCCTGGGTAAAAATTCCTGGTAACACTAGACTCATAAGATGCCTACCATCACATCCCTATTCAATCAGACTTCAGATATTTTTTAAGGGTTTGTATGTCTGGATCATATTATCAGTTCTCTGTCTTACCCTTTTGGACTGTCCACTGCACCAAGTGTGTTCATAAACTATCTCCAGTCATAGCTCATTGCAGGCTACAAAGTATCAACATTTTTCCATATTTAGACTACTTGCTTATCTTTGAAGAGTCTTTTAACATCTCAGGAATCTGTCTTGGATGAGAGATCTCCTACAAAAGCTGTGATTCCAAGAGAACAGTCAAAAGTCTTTCTTGTCTCCTTCATACAGGATTGTGTTCATGGGATGTTAACTAGATACCTCAGTTCTAAGGTACTCCCCTCACTTTGGTCACTGTGAGGAGAATACCTCAGGATTTCGGGTCTCATGGCATCTATGATTCTCATGATACTTCTAGCAAGACTCTGCATGAGAAAAATACAGTGGTATCTGAAGTCTCTTTGGTCCGAGTGTTAACGGCCTTTATCTTTTCAAATCCCTGTGCTGAGGTTGATCAGAAGAAAAACCTTTTGTTGGAGGCAACAGATGTCCTTAAATCCATGTCCTGCCTTCTCTGTCCCTGCTCCAAAGCAGGCAGTCACCACAGAAGCTTCCAACTTTGCTTGGGGAGCAGTTTCAGGTGGGATAAAAGTGCAAGGGATGTGGGACACCAAACACAGATGCAAACGCATAAATTTCTAGGAGATGCTTGTCCTGGTCAAGCTGCTCAACTCTCTGAACCATCTTTGGTCCCCGGGACTTCCTTCAGAGTGTTTTCAGACAACACCACAGGAATGTCGAACATCAGCAAGCAAGTGGGAACCAGATCATACCAGCTTTGCAAACCAGCCATGTTAGCTTGGCATATAGCTTAACAATACAATCTCACTTTACATGCTTTCTGCATTCTGTCAGAGCAAAAATGTGTGGCAGACAAACTGAGCAGGACCAGGGCCGACTCATGAATGGACACTAGATCAGAGGGTCTTCCAACATTTGATCAATCTGTGGGGAGTTTCTCAAGTAGATCGTTTTGCCTCCTCTTTAATCAGTCAACTGACAAGATTCTGTTCCAGGACTCTAAGCAAGAATGTCTGGAAGACAGATTCATTTTCTTTTCTTTTTTTCTTTGCACAGGAATGCTCATTTATGCTTTTCCACCCGTTCCACTAATATCCGGGGTATTTCAGAAGATTCAGAAGGAATTCCCCAGAGTCATTGTGGTGACTCCCTTATGGCCTAGGCAACTGTGGTTCTCCTTTCTTTCGGAAATGGCCAGGGGCAATTACCATAAACTTCCTCAGAGACTGGATCTAGTCAGACAAGAACAGGAGTGTTTGACACAGTCCACATCAATCATTTTCAGTTGACTGGCTGGATGATAAGACTGAAGATGTGCAGCAGATACCAGTGGAGGCAAGAAAGTCTATTACTAGAAAGTCATATATTAGCAAATGGAAGAAGTCTACTGGTTGGTGCCAACAACATAACTAGCACGATTGGGCTAGTGGTTCTCTGGTTTTACAATATTTGTGAGTTACTATCCTATAGCCTTTTTTATTCCTCTATCACGTTTCATTTATCATATGTTATAGCATGTCTGCCCCTAGATCCTCCTCTTTCAAGGCAGTTACAACTCTTTATACATCTGGGACTTTGTCTGAGATGCTTTAGAGCTAATACTTATTGACAGTAAAAAAAAAAAAAACAGTATTGAGTCTAAGCCAGCATACTTCAGTGCTCGTTTAATGCACCAGTCTCGGTTACAGAAGTTTCTGTTCAGTCACAGGCTTCACAATTTCTTGTGCAAGATGTTGGAATTCAAACCCCTATTTTGTCTTTTATATATTTATTTTACATTTTGACCGGGGTAGTCCGACTGGATACATGTCCATTTTCAGTGGAGGCCCGGGGAGAAAAGCTCCAAACTTACAGAGAAGCAAGTTACAGTATATGCACAAACATATTGTATTAACATACAAGTTAGTCTCACATTTCAAGCTTATGAAGAAATTGTAGATGAACGCCAACAACGTAACAAAAGTCAGAATGCTGACACAGAAGAATCACTGCTCGTTCAAAAGATGAAAAGTATTTAATATATAAACTTCACAGATAACACATACATAGGTTAAGCGCTTTCAACTGTGCTTAAACAGTCTTCATCAGAACAACTTCCTAAACAAAATGTACAAGTTATATACTCCTCCATATTGTTCTTGATTGCTTAATTGATCATATTACCGCCAAAAATTTTTAAAAACATACTACCTGCTTGTAAGATGTATGTACACACTGTTTACTCATTACTATATAAAATTGCACATTAATCTCCTACTGATACTATAATTTGTACCTTATGCTTAATTTATATATGTATGTGCGGCATGTGTGTAAAATACACAAATAATACACCAAAATATGCATTAAAACATACATGAATATAAAAAATAAATCACATATTTTTTACTAATGTATATCCTATCCTAATCCTCATATATATTCTCATCTTAAATCTTTTACATGGCCCTAATGAATTTTAAAAACTAACAGACACAGTAAATGTACATGAAACTGTAATGTTAATATACTGACATATGAAAAAATATGAAAAAATATATGTTCAAATAAGTAGCTACTGTGACAAATATACACCACTGTGGCACTATAACTATATATGTCTTATACAGCATTAAGTAATAATTCAAGGTGATACAACCATATTTACATCAGTCAGGAAAGGAAAGAAAAAAAGAAGAACTAAATACCCTATATTACAATTGTTCAAAATACCCTATATTACAATATTTCAAAATACTGGGTACAATTGTTCAAAATACCCTATATTACAATATTTCAAAATACTGGGTATTTTGAAATATTGTAATATAGGGTATTTTGAACAATTGTAATATAGGGTATTTAGTTCTTCTTTTTTTCTTTCCTTTCCTGACTGATGTAAATATGGTTGTATCACCTTGAATTATTACTTAATGCTGTATAAGACATATATAGTTATAGTGCCACAGTGGTGTATTTTTGTCACAGTAGCTATTTATTTGAACATATATTTTTTCATATTTTTTCATATGTCAGTATATTAACATTACAGTTTCATGTACATTTACTGTGTCTGTTAGTTTTTAAAATTCATTAGGGCCATGTAAAAGATTTAAGATGAGAATATATATGAGGATTAGGATAGGATATACATTAGTAAAAAATATGTGATTTATTTTTTATATTCATGTATGTTTTAATGCATATTTTGGTGTATTATTTGTGTATTTTACACACATGCCGCACATACATATATAAATTAAGCATAAGGTACAAATTATAGTATCAGTAGGAGATTAATGTGCAATTTTATATAGTAATGAGTAAACAGTGTGTACATACATCTTACAAGCAGGTAGTATGTTTTTAAAAATTTTTGGCGGTAATATGATCAATTAAGCAATCAAGAACAATATAGAGGAGTATATAACTTGTACATTTTGTTTAGGAAGTTGTTCTGATGAAGACTGTTTAAGCACAGTTGAAAGCGCTTAACCTATGTATGTGTTATCTGTGAAGTTTATATATTAAATACTTTTCATCTTTTGAACAAGCTTATAAAGAATACAGTTTATATACAGAAATATATACAAATGTGTTGCAGTTTCTCTTATCAAACTTATAGGTGCAGCTTATATACAGAGCATCTGCAAAGATATTACAGTTTCTCTTTTCAAACCTTTTAGTGTAAGAGGTTAGTTGCTATGAATAAGAAATTGCAGGGATATGGAAGTAGATGAGGCTTTAGTCAGGGTTAGGGCAAGGACATAACCAGTGAGTTTTAAACTACTGAGTTAGATTTTTTTTTAACTGATTAAAGGAGGGGTTCAGAGTAAGGTCAGATGGGAGTGAATTCCAGGTTTTGCCTACTGAATTTGTAAACAAAGATTCTTCAGATAGGTCGTTAGCTTCAACAGATTGAACCAAAAGTATTGTAGTGGAACGAAGAGGCTTAGCATTTTTGTAGGGATGGATAATGTTTTTAAGGGAGGGTGTTTTTTTCTGGATGGTTAATAACCTTGAATGCTACAGTAAGTTGATTAAATTGAATTAGTCTGGGGAGTTCTAGCCAACCTAAGAGGTGTAGGATTTGACAGTAGTGTGTCCTATAGGGAGTTCCTTTGGCAAACCTGGCAATTTGATTGTAGCAGCTAGAGAGTTAGCTGAGATCAATTTTGTTCAAGTTAGTGAGTATTTGTGAGGCATAGAGCAGAGTTGAAAGCAGATGGGTACGGGCAATGGCAGTCCTAGCTAGAAGGGTGAGAAAAGGTTTGCTTTTGTATAGGGAGCCAAGTTTTTTATTAACTGTTTTAATTGTTTGGTTTACATGCATGTCATATTTGATGTTGTTGTCTATTATAACACCTAGGAGTTTGGTATACATATCTGGTGAGATTATGGTCCCATTGTTAGATGTTTATAGTAAACGAAGGTTGAGAGGATTTGCAAGTCGGGGAGAAGAGTAATAGCTTTGTTTTATTAGTGTTTAATATCAGCTGTTTTGAGATCCAGTTTTCCACTGTATTAAAGGTTTTCTGGGTTAAACTAAGGAGATCTGTAGGGTAGAGGCTGAGTAGATCAGGGTGGAGTCATCGGCATATTGTATACAGTTTGCATCTGGGATTACAGTGTGGAGGTCATTTATAAAGAGGGAGTAAAGAAGGGGACCTATTATGTAGCCTTGAGGGACACCAAGGGTAATGGGGAGAAGAGTGGAGAGTTTGTCCTGCCATGGACAGCCTGCTGTCTCCCACTAAGATAAGATTGAAACCATTGTATAGCATGGTTGTTTAGGGATATTTTATTTAGGGTAAGTAAGAGTTAGCTGGTGGTTAACGATGTCAAAGGCCTTGGAAAGATCGAGAAACAGGGCAGAAGATAGTTTGTTGTTGTTACAGTTGGAATTTATGACATTAGAAAAGGAGAGGAGGGATGAGGTGGTACTGTGCTGTGGTCTAAATCCATGCTGGGAGTTGGCCAGAAGATTATTTTGAATAAGGTAGTGTAAGAGTTGTTTATGGATACACTTTTCCATAATTTTAACTAGAGGGGAAAGGATAGCTGTTGGTCTATAGTTTGACAGTTCAATGGAGCTGCCACCTTTATGGAGTGGTATGACATGGGATATTTTCCAGGTAGAGGGGATAGAGACTTCAGTTATGGTTCTGTTTATCAAAATAGTGACAAGGTATGCTATGACATCAGCAGCATTTTGCAGGTAGTCTGCAGGGAGGAGGTCAGCTGAAAGGGTGGTTGGTTTGAGTTTTTTAATTAGGGCTCTAATGAGTGAAGTCGGAACTTTTTGGAAGCTAAAGGAGAGATTGTCACTGGGTTTGATGGTTTCAGCGGTAGGACAAGTGGGTTTAAGTTTGCTAGCAAGGGCCTGGATTTCTGTGAAGAAACTGTTGAAGGTGTTGGTAATGGACTCTGGCGATTTTTGGGTAGGGGCTGAGGGAGTTGGAGTAGTGGATTGCCCTGGGTGGAGGAGTTTGTTAATACCTGCCCAGAATTTCTGTGGCTTGTTATGGTGTTTCTGCTGTAGAAATATTTTTTTGTCTAGTAATATGGATGTTTTTGTATCATTCCTATATTTTCGAAGTTTGAGTTGATCTTGTGGGGCTTTAGAAGTGCACCAGGTGTTCAGGCATTATTTATTTGGATGATCTTTAGTTTAGTGAGCCAGAGGGCAACTTTTGTTTTAATTCTAATAGAGCGTGCAGGTGCATAGTTGTCAAGGATGGTCAGGAATGTGTTATTAAAGTGTGTTACTGCCTCATCTAGTGGTAGTTGTTTTAGAATTGACCAATTGCATAATTTAAGTTCTTCTGGGAATTTAGTATAGTTGAAGTTTTTGTTATTTCTTATTGTTTTATATGTGGGTAGATGTGGACATTCAGATTTATTCCTAATAGTATACGTTAAGAAATGGTCACTTAGATCTTCAGGGAGAGTACCTGATTTGTACATGTGGTGGGGGCTATTAATTAGTATCCAGTCCAGGATACTTTCTTTATTGTTAGGCTTGCTGGTCCTAGTACTGGTTGTTGTAGTTTGTGTAAAACCATGTAGGTTTATGTGGGTGGTTGGGGTGTCTGCAGTGCAGGTATTCTAATCTATATTGAGGTCCCCTAGAACAATGGTTTCTTGGGAGTAGGCAATGGATAGCCAGTAGAGGATGTCTTCTAGGGTCCCTGAGTTATTACCTGGGGGAATATAGACACATACTATGTTTATACATTTGTTTTTATTTATTTGTAGTTTGGAAATCATAATTTCTGCTTTGTTAAATATAGGTGGTTGAAGGTTGTCTAGAGTAACATTTAAGGTAGTTTTATAGAGAACAGCGATACCTCTCCCTTTCCTGGTAGTACGATCTAGCCTGAGTATATTATATCCTGGAGGTAGAATTTCATTACCTGGCGTAGTTGGTTTTAACCATGTTTTGGTGAGACAAAGTATATCGGGGGAGTAGGTTGTCAGGAGGGCATGGAGGTTGTGGACCTTATTGTTGATGCTTCTAATGTTTAAGTGGCAGGTCAGTAGTGAGTTTTTTAAGAAAAGATCTTCTCTTTCTCAGGCTCATCTTCTCATCCTAAGGTGTACATGAAGGCATTGTGCAAGAGGGAGCATATGGGCTCTCTCTCAGGAGTCCCCCCCGCCAGGTAGCTTACATCTCTACATCAAATTTTTTATTTAATGTTTTTTAACCAGTTAAGAAGACTGGTCTGAAAACCGTTTTCACCCATAACCTTGGCCAAATTTTATTTATTTATTTATTTTTTATTTATTTTATTTTACATTTGTTGACCGGGCTAGTCTGGCTGGATACATGTCCATTTTCAGCAGAGGCCCGAGGAGAAAAGCTCCACTATATACTAGTACATAAAACAGCACAGTAAGAGACTGGCATTTAAGTAACTACAGAACTAATGTAAAAGTAAACAATTTACAGAACAGTATCAATTTGAACAGAAAAAAAAAACAGAAAGAAATGTCACGAGGATCCCCAATCCCATACTCTTTAGAGAAGCAGGAATTGGAATGAAAAAAAAAAAGTAAAACAAACATCGAGTCTAATACATTATTTACAATATTTACAGATATAATCAACATTTTGTGCCAGAGCAAAACAGATTTAAAGCCTAGACTTCTACAGAAGGAAGCAAATACAAGGGTTCAGTAGAAGGTGAGATAACAGTTTGCAGTAATATATGTGCTGTAAATGAGGAAGTGAAATTATAGGAATAGTAATATCCAAGAGGATACCAGGTAAGCTGCAAAGGAGGAGTAGGAATAATGAGAGAGATAGTGGTAAAGAATGGATGTATAGCAACAGGCTAAGGAGAGAACTATAATGGAAGTTAGATGCTGGGGTCAGTCAGGATTTGAGCAAGGGCAAAGCCAGTGAGATTTAAAGTATTTCTTTAATTGTTTCTTAAAAAGTTTTGATGAGACTAAAGAAGTCAGCTCAGTGGGAAGTTTATTCCAGTGTGAACCAATAACATTTGTGAACAAGGAGTCACCAGATTTATTGTGTGATTTGAGAGAAGCTACTAACAGTTTGTTAGCTGAGCGAAGGGAAGTAAGATTCCTGTATGGGGCAAGAAGGTTGTTGATGATGGGTGTATTAGTAGGGAAATAGAGAATTGTTTGTGTGATAACTAATTGATGTAGAAGAATAAGATTTTGAATGAAAATGAAAAAATAAATAAAATTTTGACACAAAGAATAAAACTTTTATAGTATAATTTAATAAAAATGTACATATAAAATGATATAGATAAAATTTAAGGCAAGCTCGACAGTAATTACTACTTGTACAGAAAGGTACAGTTTCAAGTATATAAAGTGACAGCGCAAGTAACGGTGCAGGTGGTTTTGGCAGCACCTAAGCTGCGATGCACATTCATGAAGTGGAAAAAAAGTTCCCTTCTCATATTTTTTCCACCTCCCTCCCTTCCATTTCTGTTGTCTTCCCTCCCCTCTTTCTCCTTTTTATCTTCTTCACATTAGTATTCCAAGATGATGGAGAGTGCTCAGTCAAAATGGCACTAGTGGAGAATGGTGATGATACAAGTGAAAGCTAACCTGTATCTCTGAAGAAGTTGCATTTGTTTTCCTTGCCAGTATGTGAATAGCATTACCATTCACTGATTCAGCTGGCTTAGACTGACAAACTTTGCTAAGGATTACAAGATGGCCTTTATTAATATCCTAATTTATGGACCAGTGTTTTTTTTTAGATTAGAAATAAAGGTAAGTACGGAAAATATGAGGAAGGCAAGAGTGTCATTGCTGTCAGTGTCAGAATTTCATTTATCAAAGGATATTCTTCAGGAAGTGAAAGAGCCCACATGAGATGTTCCAGTATAGGTAACAACACAATAAATATAACTCCTGGAAGAATGCTAATAACCAGATGAGTTTCCTAGTGAGCTCATATGCCCCTGCCTGATGGTTCTCAGCAGTGCTTGGGCAGCTGCTTGACCTCCTTATGGGTGGTCAGCAATAGCCTGAGACCTTGCCTGAGTGCTGTTCTCTGTAGGTTATTGGAAGGCATTTGCCTCTCCACTTACCTGCATGGAAGGCCATCATCATAGACAGAAGGCTTAGGATTGTGATATCAATAGGTTACAGAATTCTGTTTTTTTTTGTACTCTAGTGCTTCTGTCCCAGCCTAGATGAAGAACAGCACAGGCAGAGATCCTAGCCCTCTTAAACAGAGAAGCCATCCAAAGAGTCCCACCACACTGTAGAGGTTTGCAAACAATCCACTTTTGAGGATCGGCTTGGATGTTTGATGCTGCTTGCAGGGAGGATAGGTATGCTCTTTCTTCGGGGGGGGGGGGTCATGCTCAAGGGCACACAAGCATGAGTTGATTTCCCTGGTAGAGACCAGGAAACAGCTATGCCGTGACTCCTGTGGGTGGCTAGAGCAGTCCTGCTGATGTCACCCCCTTGTAAAATTGAAAATAGAGGTAATCCAGAAAGCTTGAGTTAAGTCTGGTATTCCACCTGTGAACCAGAGGGTAACAGGGACCAACAAGAAACTGAGTGTAAAGAATTAGTCCAGATAAAACCACTTTAGCTAGTGGGGCTAGGAGACGCTCTGTGCTCCCCTGTGGGATGAATAAAGACGTCTTGCTGAAGTTTCAAGTAGTTTATTCAGTTAAGTAGATAGAAACTCATACTGCCTATAGAGGGCAATGGGAAAGACACTTTCTCTCCCTGGTGCATGTACAGAACAGGAAAATTCATCCATCTACATACTTAACTGAATAAACTACGTGAAGCTTCAACAAGGCATCTTTATCCTTCTCATAAGGAGGGCATCAGAGAGAAAGTCCCCTTGTGGAAATGAGGAAAAGAGCAGTGTTGGCTGTCATTGCATAACCTACCTATGGGCTGTTGCTAAGTGGGCACAAGGGCATAGGAAGAAAAAACTGAAAAAATTCACTAAACATCCAAATGGCTGCTTGTCTAATGGCCCTTTTCTGCTGACTGCCTCACTTGGCGATGGGGGAATGAATGGGCTGATTGCCTAAGAGGGGGCTGCTGATAACTGTATGGCATCTGGAGCAAAGAGAAGCAAAAAAAAAAAATTGTACTACCTACAGAGAACAAGGAGGAAGACGCGTTCTCTCCCTAATGCACTTATACCTTCTACTCTGGTTGTGTCTTGAAAATGGGCTCCACCACTTCTCCCCATCTTCCACTTGTTTAATTTGTGGTGGAGTCTAGTTTTAGTGTTTGCTAAATTTTAAATTAGTACCTCACTGAAAAGCCAGCAAGTCATAATAAGCCCAACTTTCCCCTTTAGCCTTGGCGATTTCTAACGAACCCCACTGCCTCCATAAAAAGTAAAAGTATTTCAAGTCCTGAACCACTGCAAGTCAGCAGTATGAACCAAAGGGGGTGTGTAATATGCAGACAATAACAGTAAATCAGGAAAAGCAGCTGATGGTTTTAGTATTTGTCATCATGATGTTGCTAGGTTTTATTGCATGTCTCAACTTAAAATTTTTAATATGATCAGGATTGAATGCCAAAGCTTCTTTCACGTAAAATTTGCACCTCTAAAAAAAAAAAAAAAAAAAAAAAAAAAGAGGGAGAAAGTCCACCAGCAAATGCTTAGGCACAAGTTAACTTGTCTTATGTTCTGAATCACGCTTAATGGACTTTCATATTTACACAGATATCATTACACCCAATAAAAGATTAACCAAAGTAGGAAAATAAATTCATGTCTGAGCACTTGAGTATTTCATGAATTCGTCATGTACAGATATGATTCTGGGCATGTTAAAAAAAAGAGTTATATACTTATAACTTGGAATCTGTGCTATCCAGTGTCATTATCCATCTCGTATGGGGTTTGATTCCGAGCCGGCAAAGTGAGTGACAGCTCCTGAGCTCAAGTTCCTCTCCTCTATGACTTCCTGTTACCCATAATCCTCAGATCAAGTTTTCTAGGTAAGTATCTGGACAGTGACACTGTCCACACTCAGGAACATCAGAACCAAACAGACCATTACTCCGAGAATCCCCTGGTCACCAGAAGGAAGGGGATGGAGGGTGGGAACTTGATAAATATTGACACTGGATAGCACAGATTCCAGTGGTAAGTACATAACTCTTTATCTGATGCTGTGCGTGTCATTATTGATCACAGATGGGTCAGAGTCCCCAGCTATCCCAAATCCTGGGAGGTCTCACGGATGGGCATGCTGGAGCACAGAAGAACCAAACGAGGCTCTACCCCTAGATACCAAATCCAACTTGTAATGTGTTACAAATGTATGGGGGTTTCACCAAGTGGCAGCAGCACAAATGTCATCCAAGGACGTCCTGGCCCAGAATGCCGAAGACATAGCCACTGACTTAATAGAATAAGCTTTAATAGGTTTGGAAGATCCCTGCGATTACTCTTGTAAATGTGAACTATACAAGAAGCTGTCCAATGAGCAATCAATACTTTGGAAATGGCCCTGCCACTCCTGGCCTGGGTGAAGGCTACAAAAAGCTGATCCGACTTTCGAAAATTCTCAGTCCTCTTTAAATAGAAATGTAATTGCCTATGGACATCCAGGCAATGTAGTTGATACTCCCCTTTGTTTGAAAAGTTGGGAAAAAAGACAGGGAGGTGGATAGATTGATTTAGGTTGGTTTTGAATCTACTTTTGGAATGAATGAAAGATTGGTTCTAAGAGAGACCCTATTCTTGTGAAAACTCATGAAGGGAGGCTTTCTGCAAAGAGCATGCAATTCAGAAACCCTCTTGGTGGAGGTAATGGCCACCAAAAAGACTGTCTTCCAAGATAGAAACTTAATATCATACTTTGCAGCAGGTTTGAAAGGAGGTTGTGTCAGCAACTGCAGCACCAAGAAGAAAACATAGGACTGTTGCTTAGGTGGAATTTGGAAATGGCTGCCAATTGTAGCTTAATCGTTGAAGCATGCCCCTTGTTGGAACAGAAAAGAAAGGAAGGACAGAATGTCTGGAACTGGAGCATAAAAGGGATCAATGTCCCTCTGACGAGCCCAAAGACAGAACCTCTTCAATTTATTGGAAGAAACCTTTTTAGTGGAAGGGTTCTGAAATGCCAAAATAATATCCTTCACCGGGGAAGGTAACTTGATTCGACTGATGATCATTGGAACTGGAGGTACCATGCTGTCATCTTGAGTGATGTCAGGTCAGGCAGAGGGAAGTCCCTATGGATGGGAGATGAGATCCTGGACTGGATCCAATATGTAAGGTGGATATTTCAGATGAGACTAGAGGAGGGAGAACCTCATCTGACGAGGTCAGAAGGGGGCTATGAGGATGAGGTGAGTCTTCAGGTGACGAGCTTTCTTTAGAACTTTGGAAATGAGGGACATTGAGGGAAAGGCATAGAGGATTCCCAGCAGCAATCGTGAATCAGAGCATCCCTGGGTGACTCCGCCGGTGGGGGTTTCAAGCAAAGTATCTGCTGCATTTGTGATTGGCTGGAGATGCAAGCAGATCGCAGCACAGAGATCCCCATTGGTCAAAGATCCAGCTTGCCACTGACTGTTTCAGAAACCACTCCTGGGGACTCGGGATAGACCTGCTGAGTTTGTCTGCTAGCACGTTCGAATTGCCGGGGATATGCATTGCAGGAAGAAAGTGCCCAAAGGCCATCACCCATTCCCGCACTGTCATGACCTCTCTACACAGTGGGTAAGATCTTGTCCCCCCTTGCTTGTGATGTATCAGACTACCGCCACATTATCTGTCTGAATTGCTACAGTCCTGAGAGGAAGAAGGTCCTGGAAAGCTTGCGACATTAATAAGACTGCTCTCATCTCGAGGACGTTGATATGCAACTTGGTCTCCGAGGGGGACCATGTGCTTTGGATTGTCCTTTCCTAAAAATGCAACCCCACACCCCAACAGTGAGGCGTCTGTGGTCACTGTCACTTGGGTTTGTGGTAGGTAAAAGGGTATTGCTAGCAGAAGATTGTCAGATAGGAGCCACCAACTCAAGTGACGCCTGCATACCCGCGATAATCGTATTGGCTTGGACATCGGTGAAGGTGAGCTGATCACTGTACCACTAGGGACCATTGAATCTCTTGTATGTGATGCATGGCGAGGGGAACCAACTGAATAGCCACCGCCATCTACCCAAGGACTTGAACGAGATGGTGAGGGACACTGTCCCAATCCAGTAGGAGGAGAACCTGCTCCCGGATCATGTCTACCCTGCACAGGAAAAGAGCTGCAGTCTCCAACACCGTGTTCAGAAGAAACTCCAGTGAATTCCAGCTTCTGGCACTGAGTAAGGTCTGATTTGGGAAAGTTGATGACAATGCCCAGATTGTGAAATATGCTTAGAGAGAAGTCTGTGGCTAGAGAAAGAAGATGCTTTGTGGGAGCCGTGAGGAGCCAATCTTGTAGGTATGGAAAGACCTGAAAACCCTGCAGCTAGAGATGGGCTACTTCCACTGCCTTACTTTTGGCGAAAGCCCAGGAGGCTGAGGTGAGCCCCAAGGGCAGGGCTCTGAACTGATGATGATTGGTCCCCAGTGGGAAGCGCAGAAATCTCCTGCAGTGCCTGTCTATTTTTATGTGCTAGTACACATCCTTGAGATCTATCGAGCATATCTAGTTGTCCTTGCGCAGAAGTGGAAGGATGGACTGAACAGTGACCATCTGGAACTTCGACTTCTTGACTGATAAATTCAACTTGCTGAGGTCCAGAATGGGAAGTAGGTCATTTGTTTTTTTGGGCACTAAAAAGCAAGAGTAAGTACCAGATTTTTCTTGTCCTGTTGGGACCTTTTGGATGGCCCTTTTTTGAAGGAGGTCTTGCACCTCTTTGAAAGCTAACTCTCTTCTCTGAGAAGGGTTCTTAGAAGCCCTGATTCTGTGGACCCCCTCTGCTCTTGGATGGCATCTGCCATCAGATCCCCTTCCCAGGCCAGTAGAAGAGGATTCTCAAGAAGCATCCTGGAAGGAAGACTGCATCCCTCAGAACCATAACTTTTTGTACCCCTCTGAGTCTTAGAGAGGGAACATTTGGGAGTAACTTGATCCCCACTGTGGACAAGGTCTTTCTCTCTTACTCACTCCAGGTCAACGTTTCCTTTACCAAGGGACCAAAGAGAGTAGATCCATCGAACAGCGCATTGGTAAAGGATGCCTTAAAGTTGCCTGCAAACCCACAAAGGCAAAGCCAGGCATAACGCCTAATAGCAATGCTTGTACCCGCTGCTCGTGTGGTGGTCTTGACTGCGTTTGAGATCAACCTCATCAACTCATTATCTAGGGAAGTGAATGTAGAGAGCTTCGGAGGCATCAACTCCAAAAGGGAAGAGGAAGTTCCAAAACCAAATCAGTTTGCAGCAGTGTAAAGTATGCCATGTAATTTGTAGTCCGGCCATCGCTGAGGCATACACGTGCTTCCCAAAACAGGGTGGCTGCGGCAACTACAATAGCATCTACAGGGACACCTTTATTCCAGAATGGCTTGTCTTTGGGGGGGGGGGGGACTGAGAAACTTATCTGCCCTGTGTCCGGCTCCTTCCAAGCCCTGCTGGCAGTGAGCTGGACTAACTCATTAGCAGTGGGAGATGCCCAGGAGGAAGATGAGCCCGCCCCGAACGCCTTCAGGAACATGTATTCTTCGGAGGATGGGGTGGGGGAAGACCATTCCCCCCACTCTTTCAGGATCTCAAGTGTGTCACCAAAGGACACCTCCTCAAACGGTAGTCTGGGGGGACCCCTCCCCTTCCTCAAAATCCGTGTCTTCATGAGTGACTCTCGAGGGGAGACTAGGTGGCTCCTCTTGCACGTCCTCTTCGGAGGAGGCTCCTCCACCATGGGCTCCGGGGAGGACTCGGAAGGGGATGGTATCCCTGTGGGGGTAACGTCCTTCTGAAGGCGATCCCAGGGGGCTGACCCTGGACTGATGATGCAGGCTCACCACCTGAAACAGCACTAGACAGGGTTGGGTGTAGAACCAAGGAAGAGGCTGCTGACCAACCGGAGACTGTCCTCTCTATCGCTCAGAAGGTAGATGGACTGGAACAAGCCCCACCCTCCTTCCCACCAGCCACAACTGACTGGGGTGGGAGGGGAGACCCGAAAACAGTACCGACATCCCCAGATGATATCGGTCCCGAGCTATCCAGGGCAGAGGTCCCCAAGGGAAGGGAAGGGAACGGTTTGAAAACTCCAGACCAGAACCCCCCAGTGGTCTCTGGGGATCTCTCAGACCCAAGGCAAAGTCAAGCCCAAGGGCAAGGGGGTTGAGCCAGCCAGGGACCCGGGCAGCGTGGGAGTGGGGGCACTACCTGACACAGACAGCCTCTCCTTAGGCAAGCTCTGATCCCGGGGTGCAGAACTTCTAGGATTTGGATGGGAGGAGAGGAGATCAGAGGTGGGTGAAGCACCTCTCTGCAACTGGCTAGAGGACAGAAGCAAGCCTATTTCCTTTTGGGCTTTGAGAAAGTTCCATATCATCTGGTCCATATCAGATTGGAGCAAACTCCTAGTAGGCCAGGAGAAAACTGAAGAATGGCTTGAATGAGTGGAGTGTCTGCAGTCCCTAGATGAGGACCTGCTAGACTTCCTTGGATCCAAGACTCTGGAAGTGGCTGGGGGATCAATAATAACCGGCTCCAAGGGAGCCATAGGATCCGAAGACCGTCGGATCCGAGCATGCAAGGTTCACTGCAGATGGATCTGACAACAATTTTGATTTGATCAGATCTGAGGACCTCCGAGTCTTCATGGAGTCTGATCTGGCGAGACTGTTGGAGCTGATGACCCTGGAGCTGAAGCCCTTGAGGCTGGACTCTGATCTGGGACAAATGGATCCGAGAGCCTGAGCAGTTTAGAAGGGGAGTCCCAAGAGGAAGGCGGCTTCCTCTTTAGATCTGATGGGCCTTCGAGGGGGAGCCCGAGAGCAAGGGACCCCCTTTGGCTAGCTCTTTAAGCAGCAACTTATTCCTACGGTCTAGGAGAGCCCTTGGATTGACCCCTGCACAAATATCACATTCATTCTCCAAATGGGGCTCTCTTAGACAATAGACGCACTCCTCGTGCGTGTCGGCAGGAGCTAGCTTCTGACCGCATGAGGAGCAACATCTAAAGCTAGAGGGTTTGTCAGCCATAACAAAAAAAACACCAGGACAAAACCACTCCACACACGTACACGCACAAAACACTCACACAAACAGGAAAAAAAAAGGAAGGGAAAAGGATGGGAAAACCCTAACGGCCAGTGAAAACTAATGGGGGGATACCTACTACTAACCCTAAAAACTACTGAGCAGTAAAACCCCTACTATATAGAGGGAAAAGGGGATAGAGAGAGACAGAAACAAACCTAAGAAAGTCACTTATCTCAACTAGTGAGCTCGAGCAGCAGGGAACACATTTATTCACTAATCGCGGCATACGAGATCTGAGGATTATGGGTAACAGGAAGTCATGTTAAGGGAGGAGCACGAGCTCAGGAGCTGTCTCTCACTTTGCCATCTCGGATCAAAGACCCATCTGTGATCAATAATGATACGGATAGCATCAGATCTGTACATTTCACATCTGTTCAGCATGCATTACCTTTATACTTGTTATATTTGCCCTCATTGTTTTTGTTTTTTGCTAAGGAGAAAAGAGGAAAGATGTTTGGCCTAATTCATATCACCTGGTTGAAGAACAACATTTTAAATAAATGAAAGCATTTTTCTTTTGTTTTATTGTTACATTGCTGAATTTCCATCCCCCAGCCACAGGCACACTTGCCTCTTAAATGTAGACTAACAGTTGATTGCTGTAATCTATGGCCTATGCAGATACATATTCACTGTTCACATCAGAGCTCAGAATGACAGCATTTCAGTTGATTATAATTTTTTTCCAGCACTGCTGCTGTATTTCATTTGTCATTTTTCAGGGTGAATGATTATGATAGAGGTCATAATTTGCCATAGTCTATTTTGAATCTTGTTGTACAGAATCATCTTTGAAGCAGTAGGTGACAAACTTATTTGTATTGATTCATGATGTGATCTAAAAAGATTTTTTTTTTTGTGAAGTTGGTGCAAAAGTAAGAAATATGACTCTTTAATGAAGATTATTAAATGTAGATTTAGAACTTTAGTACGTTTAATTCATATCTGGCCTTGCAGCAGTACCTGTGAATATTACTGTTTTCATTTGTTGTAGCTTGCTCATTTTTTTAATAGCTAGAGAGGTAATTATATACTAGTCGCATTGCCCCCCCCCCCATACTTTTTTGCAGTTATATACTTGCTAACCATCAGTCCTGTCCCAGCTACAGAGGAACCATCCTTCAGGTTGCTAGAGGTAGTTACTAGGGTTCTCATTGGTATTCTGGCAAGGAGAGTATTTCTCTTTTAAGCCTCTAGCCCTTCTTCCTTTGGTGGGGAATGCATGACCAGCATCTCTGTGGGGGTCAGTGTGCCTTCTCACGCGTACTTGCTTCTGTGCACCGGAGGCTGCCAGACTCGCAACTTGTTGTGTTTCACTCCTCCTCTTTCTCCCCTCTGTGAAGATGCATTGCGCTATTTGTGGGTTTTGTGTGTTAAATGGTTCGGGGTGTACCACTGCATATTGTAACTGAACTGTTAAAACTCAAGTGGCCAGCATTAACAGATTACATTATCCGTTATTGTGACACCTTTGACAGGTACTTAACCCACTTTAAATTATAAGGCATTTTTTTTAAATCTTACAAATGCAAGCAATTAGTATCTAGGTTACCTGACATGTTGAAAGAAAGCCTCATGTAGTAGAGCTCACTAGAGTAATGTTTTAGATCTTGGGTCATGATGTCAGTAGTCAACCAGTTTTATATGAAAATGTTGAATGACAACTTCAGAGATGTTTCACATGTGCAACTTATGGCATTAAGCTTGTATTCAGAAATAGTGATCTCAGAGGAGGTGTTTACAAGTTTGGTGGTGTGGAGGCTTTGCCACCCACATACAATGCCTATTTCGTGAGGAGACATTTTTACTTGTGTGGACTGTTCTGAGTGAAGTTTACCTTTGAACCAGTTTCTGGATGAGAATTTCTAGGGTTTTGTGCTGCTGGATCTTATTTTGTTGATGGTTAAGTGTGACTGATAGTCAGGAGACTGATTTTATGATTCTTAAGAAAAATTGTTTTCATAAGATGAAATCTGTGAGTTACATGATTTTTAAATGTTTTTTCCTGTCGTTAACCTAATATGTTAATTTTCTAGTGCATCTATACAGATACAAAGTTAAAACAAATTTGTAACTGCAGAAGTGTCAGTAAAGCAAGCTAACACTTTTATAAGTATTAAATATGAGAAGACATACGTGGGGTTGATTGCTCTGGACAAAAATGTTAAATTCTGTGAAAATCCCACGTTTTTCCAATACTCAGTCCAAATTCAGGATTTACACTTTCCTGTCTGTTACTGTTTGGATTTAATCGGCAAGTGCATTCCAAAAGGTATTATGCTGATGTGATTTATTTTTTGTGATGTGAGGATAGCAGAATGTCAAGCCTGTAGGAAGGATTTCTTGGCTAATTCTGATTGTGATTTAGTTATGATGGATTGTTGTATACAGTGTTGTAACAGTATATGTTAAGTTGTCTATCTTGCCTTCATTCTTGCTGGTTGGGTTCGGAGCTGTTCCTCGGCTCTGACTCGGCCATCTTCAAAAGCTCGAGATCTGCTTACTGGCTCGAGGCCCCCCTGTGTCCCATGATGCCTGGCGCTAGATACCCAGATCTCGTTTGCCGCTTCTGCTACGAGGTTACGTTTACTGGCTCAGGTCGTATATTTTCTCTTTATTCACTATATTTAGGATTTTTTTTTTTGTACTTTATTAAATATACGCTTATTGTCATAGCTTAGCTGTAGGTTCTATGGTAGTTTGTTAGTGTCCCCCCCCCCCTTAAAAACTTGTTTTCTCCTTAGAGAGTTTTCCTCTCCCTCCCCCACTCCCGTTTACCTTTTCAAAGTAAGCCGTTTTAGTTAGAGGCTTATCATTGTTTTAATTTTTAAGGTAGTCAAAGTTCATTAGAAATTGTGGTAGTTGTAGGTCTTATATTATATAGTGTGTGTGTGTGTGTGTGTGTGTGTGTGTGTGTGTGTGTGTGTGTGTGTGTGTGTGTGTGTGTGCGCTGTTAGGGTGTGGTAACTTGTGTGGTTTGTGTATATTTTGTTCCAGTTACCTACTCTCCTTTATACTTGTTCTTTGTAATTGATTTTCCTTCACAGGAATGTCTAAAGACACCAAAGTGTCAGGATTCAAGAAGTGTGACTCATGCTGTCAGAAAATGTCTCTGACAGATGGTCATACTTCTTGTGTTTATTGCTTGGGCTCCTTGCACCTGCAGGACTCTTGTTCAGTGTGTCACTCCTTTAGTCCAAGAGTCCTGCAGGAGCGTAGGAATAAGCTTATCCTTAGGGGTTTGCTTAAACCCGAAGGATCACCAGCCAAGACTCAGTCAATGAAACCTTCTAGGCCATCGAAGCCGTCGGCTCCCAGCTCAGAGCCGTCGCCAAGTATGGCTTCTGCTTCAACTTTGGTTCCGGCTGGAACCGAAGCACCTATCTCCCAGTCGGCCCTGACTCTTCCGTCGGAAACGCTCCAGGTCACCATCCTTGGAGTCGATACACTCTGCTCCAGGGTCACCCTTACTGCAATCTGGGCGTAGTCATCGTTCCCACTCTTCTCGTTCATCTAGGTTATCTGGCCGTGATTTGGAGAGAGTGGTGAGCAGGCTTTTAAAGTTGCAGGCCCTGGCAAAAATGCTATCCAGCCCCCCTCATCAGGGCTGTTTCTCCTATAGTTCCTCCTTCAACTCAACCCTTGAGTTCGGAGCCGGAGCATGCTGTGGCTGGAACCGTGGGTCCGTCGGCACCGATACCGCCCCTTTCGGTTCCGTCGTCGGCTTCAGTCTCTTCCATGGTGCCTTCCTTGGAGGGATTTGGGCGCCGGGACTCCCTCGTCGGCTCCGAGGGAGCGAGTGGCATCGGACCCTTGTCTGACCCCTTTCTCCCTCTCGGAGCTTCTGCGCAGGTGAGTTCGGCTCCTACATCGGCTTCGGAGCCGTCTCTCTCGGTGCCTGGAAGGATTCCGGTCTCTTCAGAGCCAGAGCCTTCTCTGGTACTGGGAAGGGGCGCCTTCGAGGTCATGAGGAGTGTGCTGGCATCTGAGTCAGCCTCACGGTCAGCCTCATCGGCTCCTCCCCCCACGGTGCCTTCTCCTGCCTCTGCCCCTCCTCCATACCCCAAAAGTGGGGAACAAGCACTCCAGGGCACCCCGTTGGGTGTATTTTCCTCTTCCGAGGCCTCCCCCGTTCATTCAGAGGAGCCCCCTTGAAAGAGGAAATGCAAGAGGAAGCATGTTGACTCCCCTGAGTCTGTCACTTCAGATACTGACTTGGAGGAGTTAGAAGGGTCCCCGAGATCCCCCTCTGAGGACGTCTCCTTCACAGACATCCTTGAAATCCTTAGGCAGAGGGGGAACTGGACTACCCTTAACCCTTCCGAGGATGAGTCTGTATTCCTGGACGTGTTTGGTTCTTGACCCTGCACCTCCTGGGTGTGTCCGCCTTTTGATCCACTGATGTCGGTGGTGGCTGGAAAGGCGTGGTCAGCTCCAGACTCATTGGAACCAACTCCCCGTAGGCCCACAAAATTCATCACTGCCCCTCAAGACAAGCAATTTCTGACCAAGGGTGTTCCCATGGATGGCATGGTGGTAGCAGTGGCCACTAAAAAGGAGTTGGCTGAAATTTCTTAGTCTGTCCATCCCCCTAATAAGAAATCTAGGACAATGGACAGATATGGGAAGCGGATGTTTTCCTCAGCGACCTTTTCCATGAGGTCTCTGAACTATTTGTGCCATTTTACCCACCTTCAAAGGGATCTCCTTAAAGAGCTAGGAGATACCCTTCAAGATCCATCAGCTGCGGGTGCTCAGGCTAAGATTGCCTCCCAGCTGGTGACTCTAAATTCTGTAGTAAACTCCTCCATGCGGCTTATCTCTTATGCAGCCGATGAGGCGAGTAGGGTCGCAGGCACAGGTGTGGCTTTGAGGAGACACGCTTGGATGCAGTTATGCAACTTTGCGGAACCCTTCAAGACGTCTTTCACCAACACCTCCTTTGATGGTTCTGCTCTGTTTGGACCACAGGTGAAGGATACTCTTACCAGGTGTGAGCAGGAAGGCAAGACTCTCTCTGCCGTTGGAGTCCATTTTTCCACTCCTTCAAGACCGTATCCCAAGGGTCAGAACAGTGGGAAGATGTGGTTCCGGAAATCCCAGGGAGCCATGCCTGACACACATGGAGAGTTCCCCTCCAGGGGCAGAGGAGGGAACAGCAATAGACGCCGCCATAGGGGCGGGGGGGGGGGGGTCTGCAAAATCAGGGCCAAAGAGAATCCTTCTCTGACAAGCCCTTCCAGCATCCCTGAAGTGCTGCCTGACTGTCCACCTTCGGAGGCAGTCGGGGGAAGATTATTGCTGTACCCAAAAGCCTGGCAAAGTATAACACAAGACAAATGGGAACTTTCTATCATATACGAAGGCTACAAAATTCCCTTCTTTCGCACTCCACTCTTTTCCAACAAATCCCTTCCAGATGTTCCACCCAATCTAAGGGATCAAGCAGTTCAAGAAATTTCAAAACTGCTAAGAAAAAGAGCCATCCAGTCAGTCCCAGCAGACCAACAAGGATCTGGAACTTACTCAAGGTTCTTTTTGGTACCAAAAAAGACAGGGGACTGGAGACCCATTCTGGATCTCAGCAGACTAAACAGGTCTGTTCAAAGAACGAAGTTCCGGATGGTCACGCTACAGTCCATTTTACCCTTTCTGGGTCAGGACAATTGGATGTACTCCATAGATCTTCAGGACGTGTACTACCATATCAAAATGCACAGACACTCCAGAAGATTCATCTGCTTCCGGCTGGGAGCCAGTCATTATCAGTTCAGAGCGCTGCCCTTTGGTCTCACTACAGCCCCCGGGGTGTTCACCAAATGTTTGGCAGTAGTCACCGCTCACTTGAGATGGCAAGGATTCCAGGTATTTCCATGTTTAGACGACTGGCTCCTTACTGCAACCACCAGGCATCACCTGCTGCTAGCCAGAGACTACACCATCCAAACGTGCTCTACTCTAGGCATCACAGTAAATTTTGAAAATTCTGCATTGTCGCCTTGTCAATCTATCAACTTTATATGCGCAAATTTAAACACAAAGGACATGTCAGCGACTCTCCCAGCAGACAGAGTTAGCCATTCGATGGCATGTGCAGGTCTTATTAGGTTGCAAAAAGATTCAGGCCAGATTTGTTCTAAAAACATTGGGTCTCATGGCAGTGGCTATAATATTAGTTTCCCTTGCACGTTTTCACATGAGGATTCTTCAGTGGATGTTGTTCACACAATGGTCCTTCCAGCATCTCCCAATGTCTCACATGATAACGATCACACAGTCATGCAAAAACCAGTTTGTTTGGTGGATGGTTTCCCCATCATTACACCAGGGCAAGACCATTCGTTCTTCCTCCTTCAATAGCTACGGTGACCACGGACGGCTCTCTGATCGGGTGGGGGGTGGAGCATTTTCAGGGCAGAACAGTCCAAGGCACCTGGCAGCCTCACGAGTACCATCTGCATATCAATGTCTTGGAGATGAGAGCCGTGCTTTTAGCATTGCAAGCTCTTCAGAATTCTCTTCCCACCGGGACCATTGCAATTCAAACAGACAATATGTCAGTGGTATGGTACATCAACAAGCAGGGCAGAACCAAGTTGTACCCCTTATGTCGAGAAGCACTCAGATTTTTGGCAGTGGGCGATCTTCCCAACGGTTTCTGATAGCAGCGCACATCCCTGGGAAGTCCAACGTTATAGCAGACAGGCTGAGCAGAGCAATTCTTATGCCTCATGAGTGGTCTCTCAATCAGACTGTGGCTGACAAAATCTTCCGCAAATGGGGTCAGCCTTGCTGCGACCTTTTTGCCACCCCCTTCAACAGCAAGTGCGACAATTTCTTCTCTCTCCTTCCTCTCCCCAGACACCTCCCCAGAGACGCTCTAGTTCACGATTGGCCCCAGGGACTTCTTTATGCATTCCCTCCATTTCCACTGATTCCCAAACTAATTCAGAATGCTACCACATTTGGATGCAAGATGATCCTCATTGCCCCTTACTGGCCTCGACAAATTTGGTTCCCTTTCCTGCATCATCACCTTCTGGAGCATCCCTGGACCCAATTCCAGAACTCCTGATCCATCAATCGGGTGGGCTGCACCAATCTCTTCAATCTCTCCAGCTCACTGCTTGGTTTCTCCACTTCCGACCTTAGCCAGGCTTCCCAACATCTCTCATTCGGTGCGTGAAATCATCTTATCCACGCATAAGTCGACCACTAGGAAAACTTATGCTAGCAAGTGGAAACGTTTTTCCTTATGGGCAGAGAACAGGAAGATAGATCCCTTTCAGCCCCTGTGCACCATATTTTAGAATTTCTAGCAGAACTTTTTCGAACAGGATCCTCTTCTGCCACGATTAGAGTTCAGCTAGCTGCAATTTCAAACTTTCATACGGGCCTATCTGATTCCAGCATCATGTCCCATAAGCTTTGTAAAGCCTTTCTTAAAGGGACCACTCTACTCAGGCCCCCAGTAAGAGATCCTCCGCCTCCGTGGGATCTGAATTTGATTCTAGCTTCCCTGATACTGCCCCCCCCCCCCCTTGAACCAGCAGCTTCCTGTTCCTTGAAGTTTCTTTCTTGGAAAACCCTTCTTCTGGTCGCAGTTACGTCGGCCAGAAGAGCTTCTGAACTTCAGGCTCTTTGTGTTCGTCCTCCTTACCTAGTTTTTCACAATGATAGAGTTTCTCTTCGGACTAACCCTTCCTTTCTTCCAAAGGTTACTTCTGATTATAATTTGAATCGGTCCATTGAACTACCTGTGTTCTTTCCAAATTATTCCAACAAAGCAGAATACAAGTTACATCAGCTGGACGTCCATAGACAATTATGCTTTTACTGGCATAGAACCAAGCAAATCAGAAAATCAGACCAGTTGTTCTTGTCTTACGCTGAGGGAAAACGAGGCATACCGCTGTCAAAAGTCACCTTATCTAGGTGGTTGACTTCTACTATTACCTTTATATATCAGTTAAGAAATAAAGAGCTTCCTGCTAAACCCAAAGGTCACTCCACCAGAGCTCTAGCTACTCTGTGGCTTTTCAGGCCAGATTGCCAATGGAAACTATTTGTGCGGCAGCTACATGGGATAATTCACATACCTTCATTTCACATTATAAACTGGATGTGGCTTCCGGAAGCAGAGCTGATTTTGGTTCCACTGTTCTGAAGAGTATGTTCCAATGAGCCACCCAGGATTGAGGTGCTAGGGACGCTGTCCCAACCAGCAAGAATGAAGGCGAGATAGAAAACTTAACATTAAGAAGTTATGTACCTACCATAACGTTCTATGTTAGTTGTCTTCTTCTCGCCTTCTTTCTCGCGTCCCACCCTCCATCCCCCTATCCTAGTAGACCGAGAAGAGTTCCTTAGGTTTGTTGATCACTGGCTGAGTCTTTTCTGGCTATTACTTCTGTCAGTCTCTCCAGTAGGTTCCTGTATCCTGCTAAATTTACTGTATTATTATAATTGTTATTATTATGTCTGTAGTTAGGTTACCAAACGAGATCTGGGTATCTAGCGCCAGGCATCATGGGACATAGGGGGGCCTCGAGCCAGTAAGCAGCTCTCGAGCTTTTGAAGATGGCCGAGTCGGAGCTGAGGATCGGCTCCGAACCCAACCAGCAAGAAAGAAGGCGAGAAGACAAATAACATGGAACGTTATGGTAGGTACATAACTTCTTATTATTGAAGTGACTTGTGCCAGCTTTTCTTGTTTATATTTGATGTGCTTTGGTATTATTTGGGATATAGCAGTGAGTGTGTTTTGTTCATTATACGTCTGCATTTTTTCCAGTTTAACTTTTTTGTTGTCTTTTTCTCTCCGTTTTCAGGTTCACAAGTTTTGTAGTGCAGTGAATTACTGTGAATCAACAGCCAAGTAGTTAAAGAATTAAGCCATTCAAAAACTTGATCAGTTCAGTCGCACATTTTTAAAGTATACAAAAACTATTTTTAACTGTACAAACACAAGAAAAACAAAAACTAAGAAAAAAGATGTTTCAGAAAGAATATCTGACATTGCAGGGACTAGTTTTAATTGCACTTTTGAAGCTTACAGATATAACTCTCAGTACATCTTTGTGTAAAAGCGAGTGTCAGTTTAGATAAAAGATGGCTAACTTACTAAAGTGAATAATAGGCCTTACTTTATAAATATGAACCTTTGTTTAATATAATAAATATTAATCAGTTGTTTGTCTTCCATGTTAATGCACTGTCTGTTCTTAATAACTTCAATAAATGTATTTACAAAAATATATTAGTAAATAAACCTTTATAACTGTGTACTTAATAACCTGTGGCATAGAGGAACAGAGCCCTGAAACTGAAGGTAATTATAAATGTTTCTTTAGCTGTGTTAGAAAGTGAAGCAATGCCACATGTTGCTCTGAACGTATTTGTGATGATAGCCCAATGGACATAGCCAGTGTCCTTGGAAAACACATTTAGTGGCAACTTCAACCCAGAGGCGTCTATCCAAACCTCTGAAATATCTAAATCCCTTACTCCCGCAGTTATCTGTGAAGATAATTTACTGAAATTGCTAATCAAGACCAAAAAATACTTCCTCTGTTCCTGGTTGCTTAATTAATAGTGTTAAACATATATTTACAGATACACTCCTTGTCTGAACAGAGTTTGACTGGTTTTGTCCCTGATGAGTGGCACACTGCAATGGTGGTGATGCATTTCCATAAGGGTAGCCTTACAACTGACTCAAGTAATTACACTTGACTAAAAACAGAGTAGATTTATTTGTTTACTGGGAAAGTCTACTGGGCCAAAGTGAGCCCATTTTCAGTGGGGGCCAGAGGATCCTGTCTATTGAATCTGGTAAACTTCTTTGAAGAGGTTGTGAAGGCTTTTAACTGTGGTTGTGCACTGTACATGATGCATCTTGACCTGGCCAAAGCCTTCTACATCATTCACCATATTGGCTTTATACAGTAGTGAAGTGCTTTGAAAAGCAGTCCGTATGTAGTAAGATGCATGTCGCACTGAAAGCTAGAACCCACATGGTGCGAGTTAAAGGTGCTTCATCAGAAAGTATGAAGGTGACCAGTGGTGTCCACCAAGGCTCTCTCCTAGGACCTCCCCTTTTTGTCATTTACTTAATTTCCATGCAGAGAGTCAAAACCTCTGGCAAACAAAGTTGGAAGATGACTGCAAACTGGGGGTTATGTCACCCTCTAACACCCAAACCCTATACAATGAATTCACCCTAGTAAACTCTTGGTGTACTAAAAATGGGCTCAAACTAAATGTTAAGAAATATAGTATTACTTTTCGTAGATGACGCCTGTCTTCATTATAACTGTGTAGACAACACACCACTGCAAAATGAAATGTAGTCGGAGACCTGGGAACTTGTATTAACAGTACCCTCACTTTTGACCGTGTGCCACTGGTTAAGAAATCCTTTTATTTAGCACAGTTATTTGTCAGAGGAATATCATCAAGGTCTAACGAGGTAATCACTGTCTATAGTCAGCATTAAGGAGACCAGTTGTTTAGAGCAATGCCATCTTTGGACTTTATTTCAATAAACATATCAAATGAGTTCAAAGACCCCTAAGGTTCCTAACCAGAAAGATCACCTGCCTAAAGTCCCTGAACTAGAGAGAGAGAGAGAGAGACTGGAATCTCTCTCCCTTTGTGTCGTACAGACTTTGGACAGGAGATCTGCCTCACTTACAGCACTGTTAGAAATTTATGGATCTCTGCGAGTTCAGTATCTCCACCAGTACTAGAATCGGGGACCAAAATCCTCACCAACAGATAAAAAAAATGGTGGAGGGGAGAGGTTTATACCCCATCATCTTCTAAACCTGTAGAATTAACTTCCACTTAGTGCTGTCACTGTGTTCCTTTAAACATAACTTAGATGACTGGATAGATCTTCGCAAATCTACACTGAGATTGACTGTAATAGCCCACCTGGAGAAAGGAGGTGCAACATGAGGGGAGGTTGCTGGCAAGGCATGAGTAGTCAATTAAGACTCTGTGACCCTGGAATATCTATGAATCTTTGATAGAAGTAAATTATTACCATTCATGTAACGAAAAAACAAAATAGTTCTCCAACCATAGAAATCAGAAAAGAAGCTGCAATAAATGACTACAGACCCTAAAATAAGAGGAGAACATGTTCATCTAAAGTTGTAGAAACTCCTGTACCGTAAGAAAATTATGTTAGAGGCCTACCAGTGCAATGAACTATTGCTTTCCTGTGGGCTTCATCATATCCTTGTGAATTTTTGGCAAAAGTTAAGAGAGATAGGTGCCTGTGGGTATTTTAGTTGCAACTTAACAAAATAAAGCCCTGCGATATTCCTTTCTGAGATGAAATGGTCTAGCCTTGTCCTCCATCAGGAAACTCTTCTCACACTACTGGTCCCCTTACCTGTAATGCTGTTCATGCAGGTTTCCTGTCCAGATCTCAGTTCTCCTCCTTTAAGTGCTCCCTTCTAGGAAATGGGGGAAACAGATCCATGTTATTTTTCCCCCTGTGTATCCTTTTTGTCCCCATTATCTCTTGGATCATTTCTTATTCCCAGCTTGCCCATTAATTCCTGTCTGTCCAAGTTTTGGCAGCAGGAGCTGCCATCAAACCAACAGCTGTCAGTTTTTTTTTTTCTTGTGGTCCTAATCCCTTCCCTGGACAGGACATGCATCCACATCACTGTGGGGTCTACTACACCCTCCCTATTTTAATGTGGACTTCAGTCTCCTATGACAAGAGCTACCATGTACATGGTTTGGTGAGCTGAATACTCTTCCCAAGTTGCTTCTGTGCCTGTTTCCCTTCCTCGGAGCTAATCTTTAAAGCATACAACCTGGACTATTTCCCTCCTCATGCTTACAAGAACAAATTAATTAAAAATGCAATTAAATAAGAGCTTATTGTCTTTTTATTAATTGTTTGTGTATTTTCAGTAATTGTTAGTCCATTTTTACTAAAGTGTTTGAACCAGTTTTTGCCCTGCTCTCTTTATTGGTTCTGGAAGTAGATGCTGCTAGGTTTTTGTTATATAAAAGTATGTACACAGTAGTACATGTATGCATCTATCTTTAAACACGTTAATTTTACTGAGTTTGGTATCTGCATTATAATCTGTGAATTATTAAGGAAGGAGGGAATAGGAGAATACATGAACTAGGTTATTATTGAGAGATTCAGAGCCACACATAGCTAGTCAGATATACGAGTCGACTGAAACATTTGTGGCTTTAATTGGTATAAGAATGTGAATGCAAGTACACACATTCTTGAGCATGCACATATATATGTTTGTATATTTATTTGATAAAACAAAGCCCATCCTTCATCAAAGCGGGATTAAGATCAGAAGTCATTAGGACTGTTTAGCAAGTAAAATTTTCCCAGGCTACCAAGTGTAATACACTGCGGTGCTAATCCTCAATAGATCTTCATTGCTTTGCTCTGTATTCAGACAAGGTAAAACGCCATTCAAAACTGCATTTTGAGAACTTGAAGTGCTATTTTGTGGTAATAAGTAAAACCCTTTTAAGTTACAACAGTACTAGAGATAAAGAGTGGTATTTTCTGAGTTGAGTATTTTTCCTGTTGGAACATTTTTTTTCTTGCGTTTGGACCTAAACCCTCATTCAAACTTGTAAGATAGAACATCTCTTACTAAATGTGCCTGTGGGGGAGAGGGATTCCTTCCAAAGACAGGCACTCTGAAATGAGAAATGTAAAACTGAAGACACATGGGAAGAAACTGAGTACAGATAAAGACAGTTGGAATTGCAGCAAATGGGGAAATGCATAAGCAACTGACAATTGATTTAGAAGGGCAAATAGTGGAGCAGGTTAACAGCTTCAGATATCTGGGAGAGGTGGTTGAGGAGAAGAAAGTTTGAATGAGGTCAAAGCTAGATTCAGAGGGGCTGCACAGAATGTCAAGGGTAGTCCATAACAGAAGAATGCTAAAGAAGCTGAAAATAAGATGTATAAAACAGTGGTATAACCAGTTCCACAGTACAGTACATAGTACAGAAACTTAAGCAGTAAAGGCAGAGCAGTTGAGGACGCTAGAGGTTATGGAGATGAAGTGCCTGAGAAGGGTGGTAGGATACACGCTGTAAGACGCAGAGTAATAAATATGGACATGTGAGCAGAAGATAAAGTAGCTCCAATCGCAGTAAAGGTCAAAGAGAACAGATTACTGTGGTTCGGGCACATGTGCATAAAAGCAGAAGACAAATCTGGTGAAGGTTTGTGACAGATGGGAATAAGGCAAAAGGAAATTAGGGCATCCAGCAGAGAGGTAGATGGATTGTCAGAGAAGACCTGTAACACGGGTATGAGTGTCCAAGAAAATAGTAGAGTGGCATTGAACAGGGAGAGATGGCGACAAGTGACGAAACACCCCGACCCCAATGTAGAAAGTGGGAAAAAGGGCAGAGGAGATGATGATGATGACAGGCACTCTAAATGTTTGTATCACTTGGGAGGTCAGTGCATCATCTGTAAGTGTAGAAAGAAACTTTGAAATTCTGTTGAATATGAAAACCTCTTTTGGTGAAAGGCATGTCTGAGGTCGCTTCTTCATCTGTTTCAAACAGCCAAGAAACGTCTCATCCTCTGTAGTATACCCCATTCCATCCTAAAAAATGCAAATCACTTAAATCTCAAAAATTACAGTCTTTTAGCAAAGTCTGTCCAACTAATACTAAAACCATGGATTAACCAGTTCAGAAGATTGTTGTAAGAGTATATATGATACTGTATAGTTAACTTATTTAATTTAATCAGTAGAGTTACCACTTCTAGATCAGAGAGGGGTGCCTTCCCTGCTCCAAAGGGATAACGGCCATCTACACCCAGAACTGTTTCCTCAACATTAATTAATAGTTTGGCAGAGACTCTGTTAATGGCTTAGATGAGGCTCTATGGTAAGTTCTCTGCTCCTTTTGTGGGATATGAAGAGTGTCTGGAATTTTATTTTCCTCTCCTAGGATGCCATAAATTATCATTTCAGTGCCACAGTTTCCATTGCCATTTAAAAGATACCAGCCCTAGACCCCAGCAGTGCTAATTCTAGTGTTGGATCTTTTTGGCTGACAGCAAAACCCAATTGGGAAGTATCTCAATGTCATTTATTTTGTGCCATTGCTCTCGGTGCTGACACCTGGTGGTGTAATTTTGGAGTCCATGTCAGGGTTGGCCCTTTTTATTGTTGGATCTTTTTTTTTTTTTTTTTTTTTTGCACCTAGTCGCTCAGCTTTGTCAGCTCACAGTATCTATTTTGAACCAGCAAGATCACTTGTAGTGGTTTCCATCGACATATGACCCTACCTCACTGGTGACACCAGCAGCCTATTCTTGTCCCTCTTATCTGTCCATATGAGCAGTTCACAGAGACCACAGGCCTTATGACGCACCTCCTTCACATGTACACCAAAGAAGGACTTTTTTTGCATTTCCCAAGAGGAAGCAACTTGACTTTCCTCCAGATTTTCTCTTGCTAGATGTTAGAATAAGAGGATGCCAGCTGCCATATATCCTCCTAATAACACCCTTCAAGTTTGTGTAGTACCAAAAATCAGTGTGTCAAAGTGGCAGGGAGGCTTGGCTCACTGGTCCAGTATCCTGCCTCCAGGATAGTCTTCAGAATACCTGTAAGCCCATCTAGCAATCTTCATAGGTGGTACTTGACAGCTTGAAGGATACCACTGAGGTAGGTTGAGAAATACCCAGTATATCTTCATAGGTTGCTTCATAGGTTGGTACTAGGCTATTAGCCCTAGGGCCTATACAAGCCTAGCCATAACAATTCCCTGGCTGTTTCTTTCCACACTATTTACTTCCCTGGACCCCTGTCTAGCAGAGCAACTGACATGATCTCTGGGGTGAATTTCCTTTCTTCCATCCAATCGTCAAGGTTCCTTTTGAAGAGGACCAAAGAGGCACTTTGCTTGACATGTATGGGCAATCTATTCCAGCGTCTGGGGAGTCTCTGGGTCAGGAACCTATCCCTTCAGCATGTTTTGTTTATTGTGATGACAAAGTTTAGATCCCTGGAGCGTGTGGCTCTGGGGGATTGGAATTTATTTAAGTGTAGCATGTCCAGCAGCTCTGGGTTTGACATGGCCTTGTATGTTAAGCAGAGATCGCCTCTGAGTAGACAATATGTGACAGAGTATAGCTGGAGTTTTTTAAGGCGGTCCGCGTAGGGCATCTGCTTTAGGTCTGTGATTCTTTTAGTGAGGTATTTCTGCTGCTTTTCCAGTTGTTGCAGATGTCTTGAGAGGTACATACGAAACGGGGCATTGTATTCTATAAATGGTCTAATGAGGGATGAGTACAGTGGGACAATGACCTCCTTTTTTCTGGATGAAAAGCCGTAAGTGATGAGGTGTGCCACATAGAAGGATTTCCTAACTGTTGTGGCGATGTGGTTATCGAAGGTGAGACCACTGTCCACCTGTGTTCCTAAGTCTCTCATCACACTTTCGGTGTTTAGTGTACTGCCACGTATATGGTAATTCACGGGTAAATGCTTTTTTCCCCAAAGGGGATAACTGTACATTTCTTGGTA
This sequence comes from Protopterus annectens, assembly GCF_019279795.1. Classification (NCBI taxonomy): domain Eukaryota; kingdom Metazoa; phylum Chordata; order Ceratodontiformes; family Protopteridae; genus Protopterus; species Protopterus annectens. Next base: position 970,785,028 of record NC_056744.1, read on the forward strand.
TTGAGCTTGAGCCCATGGCTCTGGCACCAAGCATCTGTTTCTGTAAGGACCTTTTGTAGAGTATCCAGATCATTTGGGGATTCAATAATGGCTCCCAGTTTGCAGTCATCTGCAAACTTTGTTAGCCAGAGTCCCTTAGTGTTGGCCTGTACTTCAGAGAAGTAGATTCCAAACAAGAGCGGTCAGGACTGAACCCTGAGGTACTCCACTTGTCTGGAGCTGGATTTGGAGTCGGCTACTTTTACAGTGTGGGTTCTATCAGTAAGCCAGTTAGCAACCCATTGGGTGACGTAGGGTAAGTAGTAAGTTTATCTATGTTTTCAGAGTGGGGGATGGTGTCAAAGGCCTTGGCAAAGTGTAGATAGGCTGTGTGGACCACCTTACCCTTGCCCATGGCTCTGGAGACTGATTTGAAGAAGTCACTCAGGTTCAGGAGACAAGATTGGCCCTTCACAAACCCAAACTGGGTAGGGTCCAGTGTTCGAAGGTTGCCAATGTCTTTGTTTATAAGTTCCATGATAATACGCTCCATGGCCTTGAAGATGAGGCTCGTCAGACTGATGGGATGGTAATTTCCAGGATCCAAGGTGGATCCCCACTTATGGAGTGGGATAGCTGTAGCTCTGAGCCACTCAGTGGGCATGAAACCTGAGGAGGCTATAATTAAACATGACACTTGGGTGAAGTGCCAGTTCATATTGTAGTTCATGTAGTACACAGCCCGGGATGTCATCTGGTCCCATGGATGCTGTATTTTTAGCTTTGGAGAGTGCGTTTTTTACCTGTGTGGCCGTTATTACCGGACTTTGGCAATCTTCCAGTATTGAGATGGGCCATTTAGGCGGGGAAAGGGGGGTGAAGATGGCACTGAATCGATCTGCCAGGATATTGGCAATATCCTTGGGATCAGTATATTTAATGCCATTCTGTTTTAGCTCAGAGCAGATCTGAGCATTGCCATTTAGATTCTTGACATAGTTATAGAATGCCTTGTTGGTTGTCTTTGGAATCTTTGGCAATTTTATTTTCGTAACTAGCTTTGGAGGATTTTATGAGGGATCTCAGTTTCTTATTGAGGCTGGTAAGGGAGTTTTTTGCATCCTGGGATTTTCCTCTTTTCTGCAACAGCTTCTACCTTTTGTTGTAAAGTTTGTTTATGGCAGGGTACCACCAGATTGGCTTCCTTTTTTTGGATGAGAGCATCTTGGTTCTATTTGGGATGGCACGATTCATGCATGAGTGGATGTGCTCGTGCAGTGCCTTAGTGTAGGATTCAGCAGTTGAACTTTCAGTTCCCGTCTGCATGGGTGTTGTGAAGTTTGTCACTTCTGACTTGAGTAGCATGAAGTTAGCTTTGGAAAAGTTTTTTTATGGAGGTTTCCTTACTGGGGGGGTGGGGGTGGGATGTGGATGTTAAGGGTGATTAGCTTATGGTCAGACCTGACTAACGAAGGGGTGACCACAGGTGTGGAGCATCGATTTGCCATGTTGGTAATGACCAGGTCTAGGATATTGGAGCCCCTGGTGGGACTATGGATTAGTTGATCCAGGGCGTTGGAATTTATGAATTCCAAGAACCGTTGGGCAAAGGTGTTGGTACATGAGTAGTTTTCCCAGTTAATGTCAGGGTAGTTAAAATCACCCAGTGTTAGGGTGTTTGGTTCTATCTTAATATTTTCCAGTATGTTTAGAAAGGTGTAGTGAGAATCTTGGGGTATGTTGAGGGATCTGTAGCAAGCTGCAATTTGGATTGCAGTCTTACCTAGTGTTAGTTGCACCTGGAGAATTTCAGATGCATTGTCTTGGGCAACTAGCCTGGTGGTGTGAATATCCTTGGTGAATATTGACACTCCTCCACCTTTAGTGTTTTGGTCCTGGTTTGTGGCTGAAAAGTGTGGTAAGAGTTGTAGCCTGGTATTGCAGGGATGCCCTCTGGAGCCACAACCTTGAATATGATGTTTTCTGTCCCTAAGAAGGCCAACAATAGCATTTCATCCTTCCCAGAGAGTAAGGTTTTGGTGAGAGAGAGAGACAAGTATAGCACCATTGTTTTAGAAGGAGGCATTAATACTGCCCCAACTGTCCATCTCCAAGATAAGGAATCCAGAGCAATGGACAATATGTGGAAGTGGGTGAATGCATTTGCTATATGAATAATTTATTTAACTCAATTGGTGGATTTAGAACATGACCTATCTCATAAAATGTACCATACCGTTAAGCTGTTCTTGGAGGAGCTTGTAAAAGACTGACTCCTTTTCCTTTCTGTATCCACCTCTGGGTCTAACATGATCATCCTTATAACAATGCAGAACATTTGTCCACGGTTGCATAGTTCTGGAATCGCCATTAGCTGGTAGAGATGACTGTGTTTGACTGATTTTGCTGGATGCACAGAGATGACCTGTAAGAACACCTCCTTTACAGCTGTCTGTATTTATGGTCCCGTGGTAAAGATATTCCTAAAAAATAAGGAGAAAGGAGGGTAAGAATCCCACTTCTTTGGGTGTAAAGTCTCCGCTGCCTCAAACCTTTTTGTCCAGGACTCTGAGGTCATACCTTGGGCCATGCTTGAGCCACATCTAACACTACCTGCTCTAACAGCAAGTTGGGAGGAAGCCAAATAAGCAGAGCACCTTCCAGAATGGTGATGGGCCAAAAAACAAAGGTTTTCAGCCTTCATCTAAGAACTGTGACCTGCCTATGGGTGGTGAACAGCAGACCTGAGGCCCTGTCTGATTTTCCCACTCAGGAGGCAGTTTGGGACAATCTGTCCCTTCATCTATCTGTATGGGAATTCATTATGACAGGCAAGCCTGGTCAGGATGCTGATATCTAGAGATTCCAAGATTCTCTTCAAAATTCTAGTCTTTCTGCCATCTCTTCCTGTGGCCAGTGATACACTCCCTCTCAAAAAGTGTCTGCAAGAAATGAGGTGCTTGTCCTCCTCCAAAAAAGAGCCATCCCAGGAAGTCCTACCAGATCAAAATGAGTTAAGATTTTATAACAGATGCTTTTTAGTGTCAGAAAAGATAAAAGGCCTTAGGTCACTTTTGGATGAAATTGATGCACAAACTTTTATCCATAAGGACAACTTTGCTATAGTTATGATGTGGTCAGCCCTTCCTTGTGTATCAGAAGGAAATTGAATATGCTGTTTGGACATCCAAAATGCCTACCTCTATATCAAGATGGTAAAGAAGCCCAAAAAGTAGCTCCAGGTTAAAGTAACAGACAGTCTTCACCCATTCTTAAAATTTTCATTCAGACGTACCTCAGGCCTTAAAGTTGTTTTTACCAAATGTGTGCTCATAGAAGCAGCCCATCAAAGGTTGCATGGAGCAAAGATGTTCCCGTTATTTAGACTACCAGCATCCTGCTATCTGTATGGTTTTGATTCTCTAACAATGGAGTCTCTAATTTAAGATATTCGCTGTTTTGGAGTTATAGACAACTTTGTAAAGCCACAGACGATTCCAGTCCAGCTATCTTTCAATGACTGCAGTGTGGAAATGGTTCTTTGTTGGTGTTTGTCTTCCAGTGGAGCAGGTATAATCCTTGAAGTTCAAAGTGGTGGAAATGACTTTGTCTCAAGACTCCAGGTCTCACAGTGGCATCCATCCTAATGACTTCTGATGAGAGGTACTACAGTAGACATTAAAGGTCCAGTGCCTTGATAGCAAAATGTATGTCACACCAAATTCAAATCACTAGAGCATTCAAGAGGCATCTTATTTGGTGGCTGGAACACACAAGTCTTACCAAAGGCGATCCTTGGTTCATAGGTAGTTACTAGGCTTGCAGTCCAGGGGACCATTGAGGAGCCTAGCCCTAGTTCATAGATTAGAATTAGACATTTGATAAGGAGGACCATTTGAATCCTAGCTCCATGATCCCAAGTCATAAGTGGCCATTAAGATCATTTAATACCTAATTTCAGCCCTTTCAATGAGGGCTTGAGGGGGATAGATCTGGGGAGCATTTCTGATTGCTCATCTGTACATCTAGGTTAAGCTTAAAGGGGATCATAGAGCTACTTTACATTCAAGGGGAGGTCTATTCCATAAAATATGGATTCCATGGGAAGGATCCATCTCACCAGCATGTCCTATTTATGTTTTGGTGCAAGTTAATATTTCCTGAGTGGGTGTTTAGGGTGGTGTTTGTTTTGTGGATATGATTGTTGCATAGAACTAGATCCTTTGAGGCTCTGTAGCATACCTCTGAATTGTCCAGATTTTTGCCTCATATTTTTGACCTGTTCTTTGTGGTTTTCAGAAAAATTGCTAAGGATTACAGTTACTAAATAATGAAAAACATATGATGTTATGTGATCCTATCTCGCCTACATTCTGACTGATGGGTTCGGAGCCGATCCCTCGGCTCCGACTCGGCACGCTTATGCCAAAGAGCGAAGTCTCTTATTGGCTGAGCTTACTATATCCCAGGATGCACCACTACCAGTCCCCCAGATCTCGTTTGCCGCTAACAAGCAAAGACGTGGTCTCGAGCTTGGCTGAGCTAAGTAGGGTTTTTTCTCTTACTTTCCTGTCAGGAATTCCTTTAAAATTCAACAAAAGCTGTTTTAACAGCTATATGTATTTTTGTGTATGATTGAAGTGTTTTTTGTGGAAAAACTTTGTGTAGTGATTGCGTTTGTCTGACTGGAGGTTCCATTTGGGTTGAAGGGCCTTCCCTTGTCAGCCGTTGTCTGTCAAGTTCCTTTTTTTTTTAAAGGTTCTTGTATTCCTTGGTCATACCTTTCTATTTGTGATAGTTCTTGATTCAAAGAAAAGAATTTCTCTGTGATAGTTAGTGTGTCTTGTATTTTACTGGTTATACACTAATTTGGTTGCCATTATGTCACAGGCTCCTAGGCCTTCAGGGTTTAAAAAGTGCACTAAGTGCAGTTTCAAAATGTCGATCACAGATGATCACTCTCTCTGTGTGTACTGTTTGGGCCAAACATTTGCAGGAGTCCTGTAGCGTCTGTCACGCTTTTTCCTCGAGGGTCCTCCAAGAGAGGAAAAATAAACTTATTCTAAAAGGCCTTATTAAACCATCATTTGAAGAGGCATTAGCTTCCTCTCCTTCTCCTGCTAAAAAGAAAAGGGCGTCGGCTCCGACCAGTCCGTCGGAACCGACCGCCAAAAGACATAGGCAGGCTTCTCCTTCGGCTCCACGGACTTCGGAGCCGAGGGCGGAACGGTCTGCCTCGATGCCTACAGCCTCGACTCCTCTGGGTTCAGAGCCGACGGCTGGGGCATCGAGAGGCGGATCACCTTCATCGGCTCCACTGATCTCGGAGCCGATGAAGGTTGTCCGCTCAGACACTTCCTCCTCAGCGCCGAAGCCCTCTTCGGCACCGATGGAAATTGGTTTGGACACTTCTTCGGCGCCGATAATTGTCGAGTCGATTCGGAGCCGGTCCCCTAGTCCCTTGGAGCCGTTGGAGAGGCCTACTCGGACCCATTCGGTCTCTTCCAGGTCATCAAGGATGTCAGATTCGGACATAGACAGGGTGCTCCAAAGACTGTTCCAGTCCCCAGTCTTTCAGAAATTTGTTTCGGCTCCGACCCACTTGGCCGGAGCCGATAGCCCATTCCATTGCCATTCCTCCTCCGACCGCGGCTCCGTCGGAGCAGGTGCTGATGGAGCCAGTGGAGATCCTAGGGTCGGCTCCGACCCTTACTCCAACCCGGCCTTCGGGTCGAGTTTGCACACGGACTTCTTGGCCGGACCGGGGTGACGTTTGGGGCCAATGCTGTCGGTTCCAAGCCTCCCTCTCGGTGCTTCGCCATGGGACTTCCGTCTGCTATCATGGCTCGGAGACCGGACCCTCCCAGGATTCTGGGGTCCGGCCTTCAGAGCTATGAGGAGTGCCTTGGCCAAGTCTTCTTGACCATCTCTACGGCTTTACCGGCACCTTCCTGGGCATGGAGACTGGGTCTTTGGCAGTTCCCCTGTCTCTAGGCAGCGGAGCCCGGGGCCTGAGGTTACCCCACTGGGGTTCCCCTCCTCCTGAGGGTTCTTCGGAGTTGTCTTGGAGGAGCCCCCAAGGAAGAGATCGTGCAAGAGGAAGCACGTGGACTCCCCCGACGAGTCTCTTACATCGGACACTGATCTTGATGATGCGGAGGGGTCCCCAAAGTCGTCCCCGGATGATGTCTCATTTGCAGACATTCTAGAGATCCTTAAGCAACGAGGCGGCTGGAATTCCAAACCCCCCTCCGCTGATGAGTCGGTGTTTCTCAAGGCCTTCGGGGCTCAGCCCTCCGCCTCCTGGGTGTCTCCGCCCTTCGACGAGCTCCTGGATTTGGTTTGTCGGAGGGCGTGAGAACATCCAGATACTGTGGAACCAGTGCCTTCTCGCCCTAACAAATTTTTGTCTGCCCCACCCGAGAAGGAGTTCTTAACGAAAGGCGTGGCTGTAGATGCCATGGTGGTGGCATCTGCTACCCCAGCAGGACGTGGCAGAGGCTTCAACGTCCGTCCATTTTCCTAATAAGGAGTCTAGGAGCATGGACCGGTACGGGAAGCGCACCCTGACTTCAGCGGCCTTTACTCTGAGGTCCCTGAATTATTTGGCACATTTCACCAGACTACAGAGGGATCTGGTCAAGGAGCTCTCAGACTCCCTCTCAGGTAACCTACCTGAGCAGCTAGCCCAGTCGGTTAGCTCTCAGTTGGCTATCCTCACCTCGATTTCTAACTCGTCCATGAGGCTCATTTCATATGCGGCCGAAGGGGCGGGCAGAGCGGCAGGCACAGGCGTGGCTCTACGGAGACAAGCCTGGCTCCGTTTGTGTCATTTCGCGGAGGCCTTCAAGTCTTCCTTTGCCGACGCTCCTTTGATGGGTCCTCTTTGTTTGGACCCAAGGTAAAAGACACTCTTACCCGCTGTGAGCAAGAGGGAAAGACTTTATCTGCCGTAGGAGCACGTTATTCCACTCCCTTTCGGCCTTATCCCAAGGCTAAAAGAGGAGGGAAGATGTGGTTCCGCAAATCACAGAAATTCTTTCCTCAACAGCAGGAAGATTCCCCTTCCAGAGGCAGAGGACGGGGAAATTTTTCTGGGAGACGCCGTCCCAGAGGCCCCCGCAACACTGGAGACCGCGAGTCCTTTCGTGGCTCTTCAGCCTCCCACACTCCATGAGGGATTGCCCAGCTGTGCTGCTCCGGAGCCAGTCGGGTGCCATTTTGCCAAGCACCTAAAAGCCTGGGAGTCTATTACTCAGGACAGATGGGTGCTTCGGATTATTGCCGGAGGTTACACCATTCCCTTCACACACTCACCCCCACCGTCCAAAAAAATCCCGGACCCACCACCCAGTCAAAGGGAAATTGCAGCCGTAGAAGCTTCAAAGCTGCTAGAAAAAGGAGTCATCCAACCGGTCCCCACAGACCAGATCGGATCCGAAAATTACTCAAGGTTCTTTTTAGTGCCAAAAAAGACAGGGGACCTGAGACCCATTTTGGATCTCAGCAAACTAAACCAGTCCGTCATTCCGAATGGTCACTTTACAATCCATTCTCCCATTGTTGGAGAAAGATGTTTGGATGTGCTCCATAGATCTCAAGGACGCCTATTATCACATACCGATACATCAGGCGTCCAGGAGGTATCTGCGCTTCAGCCTGGGAGACAGTCATTTCCAATTTTGTGCACTGCCCTTTGGTCTCACCACAGCCCCCAGGGTGTTCAAGTGTTTGGCAGTAGTGACTGCTCACCTGAGGAGTCTCGGATTCCAAGTGTTTCCCTATCTGGACGACTGGCTCCTGACTGCCACCACCAGGCATGTACTACTAGAGAACCTACAAGCCACCATCTCCCTGGGTGCTTCCCTGGGAATTACATTCAACTGGTCAAAGTCTGTCTTGCTGCCTTCTCAGCACATAAGATTCATAGGAGCAGAGATAGACTCAAAATTAATGCGAATCTTCCTTCCTACCGAAAGGATACAAACATTACAAGGTCAAGCCCGAGCCCTGCTTCTAAGATCCAAAGCCCCAGCCAGGATGGTCCTGCAACTTTTAGGTTCAATGTCTGCCACGGTTCTCCTAGTTCCTCTGGCAAGATTGCACATGAGGATTCTTCAGTGGCTGTTATCGACACAATGGTCTTTTCAGGATCTCCCCCTCAATCATCACATACTGATTACAGAAACGTGCAAACGGGACCTCTGCTGGTGGCTTCTGCCATCCAATCTGAATCAGGGAAGACCTTTCGTTATACCCCCTCCGGTGGCCACCTTGACAACGGATGCCTCCCAGACGGGGTGGGGGGCATTGTCTGGGCAGGTCAGTTCAGGGTTCTTGGCTTCCAAACGAAACATTTCTCCATATCAATGTGTTGGAAATGAGGGCTGTACTTCTGTCCCTACAAGCCCTCCACAAGTTTCTCCCTCAAGGCATTATCGCTATCCACACAGACAACATGTCGGTGGTCTGGTATCTAAACAAACAAGGAGGGACCAGATCTTACCCCCTTTGCAGAGAGGCCATGAGGGTTTGGGAATGGGCAGTGGCTACCAACCGCTTCCTGGTAGCAACCCACATTCCAGGAAAATCCAATGTATTGGCAGACAGACTGAGCAGGACTATTCTCTCTCCTCACGAGTGGTCCCTGAACTAAACAGTAGCAGCTCAGATTTTCAAAGATGGGGATTCCGTGCTGCGACCTGTTTGCAACACCACAAAACACGAAGTGCAAAAGGTTCTTTTCCTTGACCCCGCGTCAAGGGGAGGCAGCTACGGATGCTCTAGTCCAACCTTGGCCAACAGGACTGCTTTATGCTTTCCCTCCGGTTCCACTCCTCCCCAAAGTCATCCAGAAAGCTTCCCAATTGGGGTCCACAATGATTCTAATTGCTCCGTACTGGCCTCGTCAGGTATGGTTCCCCTACCTACAGAAATATACTCTGGACGGTCCTTGGTTTTGGATCTAACTCCAGACCTTCTGGTTCATCAGTCGGGACAACAGCACCAGTCCCTTCACACTTTGAAATTAACAGCTTGGCTCCTCCACTTCCAACTTTAGTCAGAAATCACACCTTGGACCCGGAAGTTATTCACATTTTATCTTCAGCCCACAAACCCACCACTAAGAAATTGTATCACAGTAAGTGGAAGAGGTTTGCTATCTGGGCTCAACTCAGAGGCTTAGACCCTATTACTGCCCCGATACCAGAGGTCTTGAAATTTTTAACATCCTTGTTTAATCAAGGATCTTCAGTCTCTACTATTAAAGTCCAACTAGCAGCTATCTCCAAATTTCACGAATCCATAGACCCACCGTTGATGAGCAGCAGATTACGTAAAACTTTCATGAAAGGTGCTGTGCTTTTAAAACCCCCAGTTTTTCATCCTGCGCCTCCGTGGGATCTTGATTTGGTACTTCGTGCCTTAACATCTTCCCCTTTTGAACTGGCTGCTACATGTGAGTTGAAATATCTGTCTTGGAAAACTGCCTTCTTAATTGCAATTACCTCTGCAAGAAGTGTTTCAGAACTTCAAGCCCTATCTATCAAACCACCGTACTTGATTTTTCACAAGGATAGAGTATCACTTAGGCCTAATCCATCTTTTGTTCCAAAGTTTGTTCTAATCTCTGTCTCCAACAATCTCTAGAGCTACCAGTTTTCTTTCCAAAATTTTCAAACAAAGCGGAATACACCTTGCATACATTGGATGTTCACAGGCAATTGCTTCTATCTAGACAGGACTCAACAAATTGAAAAACAGATCAATTGTTTGTGTCCTTTTCAGATAATAAACTGGGTAAAACCATCACTAAAGCTACTATTGCCAAATGGATTAGAGATTGCATAACTCAGGCTTATTCCTCTTCAAATAAGCAACTTACAACATCTGTCAAAGCTCACTCTACTAGAGCTATGGCTACCTCTATTGCATTTCATTCCAAGCTCGCTATTTCTGAGATTTGTGCTGCGGCTACTTGGTCCAACCCGCACACTTTCATTTCCCACTATAAATTGGATGTGGCATCTAAAGGGCGAGCATCATTTGGTTCCACGGTACTCAGGAGTGTTTTCCAGTGAGCCACCCAGGATTTAGGTGCTAGGGACGCTGTCCCATCAGTCAGAATGTAGGCGAGATAGGATCACATAACATCTTTTAGTTATGTACTCACCATAACTTCAGATGTTTGGGATCCATCTCGCCTACATTCCTAATACCCACCCTCCTTCCCCCTGCCTTGGAGATCAGAAGAGATTGAACGGTTTGAGTTCTACTGTTTTTATCTTGTATCATCTGTCGATGTTATATAAGCAGTGCATGTGTGTGTGCATGTATGCGGACAAACTAGATATGGGGGACTGGTAGTGGTGCATCCTGGGATATAGTAAGCTCAGCCAATAAGAGACTTCGCTCTTTGGCATAAGCGTGCCGAGTCGGAGCCGAGGGATCGGCTCCGAACCCATCAGTCAGAATGTAGGCGAGATGGATCCCAAACATCTGAAGTTATGGTGAGTACATAACTAAAAGTTTGTCTTCATATCCTTCAGAAAATGCATGTTAATGCAACTCCTGTTATTCTAGCAACTTTCCGAATTTATAAGATCAATAATTAAAATGTGCCCATATTATGGGGCCTTTGTCCCCCCACTATTTTTGGCTTTGTCCATATTTCTTGTGCTATAAGGTTGAGAGGTATGCCTGTAGGCTGGACAGAGGTTCCCTCAGAAGAATGTAGAAAACAGACAGTGTAGTTTTTGATAACAGACCATAGGTTGCAAGGGGTTTCTGTGAAGTTCTGTTCAGCTATTCCTGACCACATGAGCTTTCTTCCTTTTGCTGGAAATGAAAACAGCCATGTTTGTGTAACGGAAATGGTGCCAGTCATCTGAAGGCAACTTATTTTTGTGTACTTGTGTGTGTGTGTGTGTGTGTGTGTGTGTGTGTGTGTGTGTGTGTGTGTGTGTGTGTGTAGAAATATAAAAAATAAGGTTCATTCAGATTCTTCAAAATATGTATTTTTGGATTCAAGTAGCTTGCAGCATGATCTGTTGTCACAAACTGTATAATATGTCAAACAGTGGTTTCTTCCCTACTTAGACACACACACACACACACTCCCAAGTCAAGTGGTGGACATTACCAAACTGCATCACAACTTGTGATAGATAAACCCATGAAGATAACATGGCTTCAACACTCTCCCTTTGAGATGAAAAGTTGCCATAAATTGCACCTACTACCATAAACCATGTCTGATGTTTCAGAATCAAGTACAAGTTCAAATGAACCTGTCAAGTTTTATGCCCAAAATGATCAAGCTCAAATGCACATCACTAAATGGAAATATATTATCGTACTTAATGATGTATGTGTCTGTAAATGGCAACTATTTTAACCGTTAATACACAATAACAAGTTCTGCCTATACTGTTGTATGTCATTCCTCTCAGTTGGCTAGCACTTCAGTAAGTGTGAGCATTCCTAAGCAACAGCATGAGTTGATCTTTGTGCTACTGCACTTTAAAAAAAGCTGGAGAAAGGTGACCCCCCCCATACACTCATCACTTCCTGGTTTCCCTTAAAATGTACTCCTCCTGAGATAAATTCTTCATGCATTATTCCCATAAATGGAAATGTCTTGTAAATATGTATAGTGTTTACAATTAGGGAAAAGGCTGTCACTTTTGCAACTGGACCTCGGAATCCTTGGTACTGCTGTGTTTCCCTGGTGGGATTGAAAAAAAAAACTCTGAAGAAGAGCTCTTACAGGCTTGAATTTTTTTGCAATGTAACAGATGCTGAGATTTAATCACCACCAAACACTGAAATAAAACACACAAATACTTCATGTATTTTTTAAAATCTTCAATACAAAGGTTCAACTGTTTGCTGTTAGTAAAATCTGAAATAACATACATCATATACATACAGGAATCGCTTGGGATTCCCATTTGAAATGGTTTTCTTAGAAAATGTCAAGGCCAAAGGTCATTCTGCAGAATCAACTGCTGTTTCTTTGAGATGCCAGAGCATTGTTATAATCTCTGTTTACTGCTGCCTTGTTCAAGTCACAGTCCCTGCTGGGGTACTAATGGAACAGTCTTGGTGAACAAATGAGAGCTGAGGGAGTTGAACCCTGTACCAAAGGCACTACAGCTCAAAGCCTTAACCATTTGCGCCAACTGCCTTTTTTAACCTCTTTATAAAACAGGGCATTTTGTTTTAAAAAGTTACATGGGTATACACACACATATAAGTAGTAATAAAGAAAACAAATCATACTAACATTACCTTCGTTTTCATGCAATACTCATTTTATCAGTTTTCATTCACTCCAGCATTACATAAATTGGTCAGTTCCTGCTTTCTCTTAAAATTCACTCCTTTTACTGAGCACTATTCTTTTTGTACTTTTCCCAGAATGTTCCAATTTCAGTTCCTGCTTTCTCTTAAAATGCAATCCTCCTCCTGAGCACAATTCTTCATGTATTGTTCCCAGAAATTCTAGTTATTTCTCAGTAGTTTGCTCCTTCTCTTTTCTTACCATCTTACTTCCAGTTCTTTTATCTTTTTTACAATATTTATCACTTCAGTTGTAGTTGTTCTTGAGTATGATTTCCATTATGTAGTGGCTGTTTTATTGGCAGCCAGTAGCTTTAAACTTAATGAGCCCCTATCCTCCATTGCATCCATCTGTTACTGACTTAAACTTGCATTTTAAGAGCATCAGTAGTATACGTCTAACTTACTATATAATGTATGTCTGTTATTCAGATGTTTGTTGTCCATTTGAGGTGCGATATACATTTCATTTGTTGTTTTACAATAAATGTAATTATGGGTTAGTGTAGTATGTACACTTGATTTTTTAAGTTACATTTTCCTACAACTTTTTATGTGATAAAATCTTTGTAGTTCAATACCAGAGTGGACCATGGTTGAAAGAACCAATGTAATCCTCAACTACATTTTCCACATTAGTTGAAGATTAAAATAACTGCGCTGTTAATGTCACCAGTTCATTAACCATGGTATGCTGTTTTACAGGTGCAGGAATATGCAGCCTGGTATGCATTGTATGTGGGAACTGCTAGTCAGTCTGAGGTCAGGTCACTGGCATCACTTGTTGATGCCCTGATAGTTTGGCATGTATAATGTTACCAGTCATTTGATGCATCTGTCAAGCTTAAAAGTGGTCAGAAAATGTTTACTTCTTGGGGTGGATGTAGTGTTTGAGTTACAAAACTCCTTTGTAGTGTTCTCATGTCTAATACATAGAGCAGGCTATGGGTGAGCAGAACAGTGCTGCAAAATGTCTAGCTGCAGCAAGAGTCTAAAAAATGGATCACGGTAGGGAATTCTTTTGTAAGTGTAAAAAGCAACAGAAGTAGGTGGAGCAGGAAGAAATGAGTGAAGACTGGGATGGTGGTTATAGGTTCATAGGCAAGTATTAGGCTAGCTACCCTTGTAAGCCATTTTAAGCCCTAGACAATTTCCTTTTGTTGGGCTCGAAATAACCTATCCCATTTAAACTTTGTTTTATGTGGATTGGAAGTCAATTCAGTGGTAGCAGTATCCTCAGCAAAATGTACTTGTCCTTCCAAACCATTCTGTTGATGTCGCAGAAGAGGTTTAGATCCCTGGACTAAGTATTTCTGATGCCATTTGCCTTACTGATGTATAGTAAATCCATCAGTACTGGTCAGAGGATCCCTTGTATACCAGACACAGGTCACCTCTTACCAGTCTGTAGGATACTGAGTGTAGTGGTGGGGCTTTGAATTGATCCATGTTTAGGTCTTGTGTTGTTTTAGTGAAGTATCTCTGTGGACATTCCAGTTACATGTCTGGACAGATACTTGCCAAAGGGGGAATTATATTAATTGGCTAAATGAGGGCTGAGTAAAAGGGGACAGTGACATCCCTAGATCTAGACACAGTCCCTCTGTTTATAAGCTGTGCAGTATAGAAGGACTTTCTTACAATGGATACATGTTGGTCAAAAGTTAAATCACTGTCCACATAAGTTTCCAGTTCCCGAACAACTGGGTCAACCCTTAAGGGGGTATTATCATTGTGGTAGTTCCCTGGGGTAGATTACATCCCAAAAGATACAATAATGTATTTTTTGGCATTTAGTTTCAGACCATGATTTTGACACTGGTTATTAATGTGAGACAAACCTTCCTGCAGGATAGCTAAGTCATTTGGGGATTCAGTGAGTTACTGAGTGGTGTGAAGCAGGAGTAATGAGGAGCAAGCTAAGAAAACAAGCATAAAAGGACTGAATTGTGTATATGCCGCCCTAAGTTGTCGCTGTGAAAGGAAAAATGTGCAGATAGAAAGAGTATAGATGCAGGTGTTGCCAAGGACATTGTTTCATTGTGGCTGATTAGTATTGTAATGAGGGGGATTGTGGGTGATTAGTATAGTAATGGGGGGGGGGGAGATTGCCAGACTCGACAAAGGACTGGATATACTGTGTAGAAAGTACAGCAGGATGACTTTGTGTAATATAGTTTAATAGGTCTTACTGAGTGCAGAAAATTCCTGGTGTGAGAGGCTTCTCTGACAACTTCATCAAAGTTGAAGCTTACAAGTGTCAAATTTCTCTTATGCCCCTTGCTAAGGTGTCATAACGTATGCTACTCAGTCATTACATTGTTTAGGTTTCTGTCTATGACATTGATGACTGGTCTTTCAGCGAACTGTCAAAGAATGGACAAGCTGGGATGGCAAATGAAGGTACGGTGCAAGTTCTTTAGACAGCTGTCCTTCTCTAGTGTTGTAGGTAATGTTGATATAGTGTAGTTTTATTTTTATTTATTTATTTTATTTTACATTTGTTGACCGGGAAAGTCTGACTGGATATATGTCCATTTCCAGCAGAGGCCCGGGGAGAAAAGCTCCTGATACAATAAAGAAATTTTATAAAAAGCTCAAATTACTATGAAAAACATTTGTAAACAAATGGAACAAAAGGTTAAAAAGAATATTAAAGTAATAATGCTCAGCTACACTATAAACACACTTAAAAAAACAAATTCATTGCCAGTACAGTCATAATGCCAAAATATAGACATATTTAATAAACATATTCTTTGCCAGAACAGTGATGATGCAGAATATAAACACAGGTAGGGAGTTGTTTCCTGGGTTAGCAAAAATTGTTAAGAAAATAGTTTGAGAGAGAAAAAACGAACCACGCAAGAAGAATTCAGTAAAACAGGCTAAAAAGTGGTAAGCCGAAGGAGAATGGAGTCAGTCAGGATTAGAGCATGGACAAAGCCATTGTGATTTTAGGAAGTTTTTCAGTTGTTTTTTGAAACGGGGAGTGGATGACAGGGATGTTAGTTGTCTAGGAAGCTTGTTCCAAGTGTTTCCAATTGAGTTAGTAAACAGGCTGTCCCCAGATTTGTTGTTGGATTTTTGGGAAGAGACAAGTAGTCTGTTGGCAGATCGTAAGGTTGTAAGATTTTAATAGGGGCTAATAAGGTTTCTGAGTATAGGAGTATATGAGGGATGATGCAGGATCTTGTGAATGAGTAAGAGTTGCTGATGAATGAATAATAGTTCTTTTGGTGCTGTGCTGGAAGTAACATTTACCAAAGCTTAAATAATTTCTAGTGTTCGAATACAGTTCGATATATACCAAATAAACAGCCTTAAAAACAAAGGCAGCAAGTAATGAGACCTCCTCAGCTGATCTGAGTAGTACGTTTTGGACCTGTGCTGCTACTGGAACCTGAAATTGCCTTCTGCTGTTGCTATGTATTTAGAGAAGGATGCCTTGACCTCAGAGATGCACTTATTAGGTATCCGTGGGCAAATCAGTGAAAGTGGCAGTGGGGACTTCACTTTGGCGATTAAATTAGTAGCATCAGCGTGAGAGATGTGCGTTTGTGTAGTTGGCCCTAGACAGACTGTTGTAAAACAGCTATCTCAGCGTGTATATTGTATCCTATGTGTTGTCCTTGTTGGAGGTGTTTGCCTTAGGTCAGTAGGAAAAAAACTGCTTGACTGGCCAGTGGAGTGGTGCTGCTTTTCTAGGAAAGCAGATAACTTTATCACATACAAATATTAATTTTCAGTAGTGCTTTGAGAGAGACCAAGTGTTTTTCTTTTTATTAGCTTTAGGAATACCTCTCTGATGTTTAAACACAAGTGCCCTCCTAGCCCTATTTATTTAGAATTTAAAATGCCTGTACCACTGGTGTAGCGGGATAAAGACTATGACTCTGATGACTCCAGGGTGATGAGTGGCTTCAGTGCTTAACTGTGCATACTGGTGGAAGGAGGGGTGGAGTGGGAAATGGCTTCCATTTTTGTCCTCAGGTAAGCATGAGGCATAGTAGGCATTCTGGCAGTGAACTTTTGACCCACCTAGATACGGTGACAAGTGTCACATGTGAGTAGGCAGGAGAGGGGAAGGGTATTGTGGGTCCTCGTGGTGACACACACAGTTCATTCTGTAATGTAAGGGGTGCGGTAAGACTAAGTACTAGGAGGTGGTCGACATGCTCTCATTGCTAGTGACAAGACCACAAACACTCTGATTTCTGCTAGGATAAAGACCCATCTCGCCCTTGTGAAGCTGAAGTTATGGGGGTCCTCACCATTAGGGAATGAGTGGACCAATCCCAGTCAAAGATGATTTGATGGTCTATGTGGTGGAAAAGGAAAAGCATATAAAAAAAAAAAAAAAAAAGAAAAGAATTTAATGTTCTGAAAAAATCCTCAAGCTGCTTTCCACTACAGATTATTTTTTTATTCCCCTAAATTAAGCTGTATAATTGCATGTCTTATTTGTTAATGGAAACTGTATTTATTGTATGTTTAGCATATTTGTGTAAGCTGTATGTCTCACTGCTTTACTTATCACTAACCACTTTTGTCCCTGGAAGGTAGCACAGGACACTTGCATTATAGTTCAACAAGAGTGACAGGTGATACTGAGCAGTTAATAACTTTTACAGTTTCATTAAGAATATCTTGTATCTCGGTGTGTATTTTAATGTGCTCTCATATTACATGTTTGAGTCTCGGCAGCTAGTAATGTTCAACAGCAGTTTAACCCTTGGAATTAATACTTGCAGCACTTTATCCAAAAAGTTTGACATTTTGTTTCTTTTATTCATTTGATTTAATGCAGTCTCTGTAACCAAAAATGGCATATTATAAAGAAAAAATGTTAGATGTTTCTCAAGAGGATTGTAGCTGCATGGGTGTTTGTGAAATTAATGGAATAAGCAAAAGGCTGAATTCTGTTACCCGGTCTGATTTCCTTTTTTTTTTCTGGGAGTTAGAAGTCCGTTGCGGCACATGGTGGCAGTCTGTCACTGTGGACCTTTATGGAGAAGCAAGCTGTAACTGTGGATCATGCACCTTTCTCAGTCCTTTTTTTGTACCTTAAATGAATGGTCTTTCTGCCAGCTTTGTGGACCTGGTGATTAAGATTTAGGCTTTGCTCTTTGGCAGAGCTATCCAATATAGTGTTTTCATTCTGTGTTCTTTTTCATTTTCATCTGTTTGATTATATTTCATACTGACTGCGTTATGATATATTTTTGTATGATTTCTTCAGAGAAACTGACAAAATGGGGCTGTTACAGGTATCTGTAGTTCTATGCCTTCCTCAACCATTTCAATTTAAAGCCCATTTTCTGTTGAGACAGACATAGTTGAATATATTGAATATCATGATACCTTCTGTAAGAAAACCTTAGCAAGGAGAGAGAAATTTACAGACTTTTCTGGATCATGAGGAAATAGTGTTTCCAACTTCTCCCACTGCCCTTTTAGAAGAGTGAAGCCCAAACAAGGCACATTTCTAAATCTCCCAAACAAAGAAAGCACTGACAGCCTTCCAGACACAAAATTAAAAAAAATGTTCAACAGCTTCTTTGGGAATTCACTGCCAAGCATTGGTGAATGAAGGCCCCATCTCTATTCTGGTTGAGTGAGATGATTTTTCTACTGACTCGAAGAGCAGTAGCTGTCTGAAGTCCCCATTGTCCTCATAATGCAACTACTGCAGTAGGGGGTTCTTGATGAGGAGGCTGCAGTAAGGCATGCACACTTTCTTTTACTGGGAAATGAAGTTGCACAGACTCCCTGAGTGTTTTCCAGTTCCTTGTCTGTTCCTTTCCAGATCATTATTATCGGAGAATGTAACGTCTATAGCAGTGGAGAGATACCCAGATCAGTTGATTGTTTATTACAGAAAGTAGATGACTGGATTTCTGGATATCCAGCAGTGATAGATCTGGAGATTGGATGCTGGTCCCTTGAAAGTCTGTAATAGCATCTGTGTTTGATCATAAAATGTTTACCCAGTAATACTTTCACGTTAGTGCAGCCAAGGCAGGCTTTAGTAGCACTAAAGCTGCCTCCTTTGGGGATTGCTGTTCCCAAGGAGGTCTTCCTCCTCCATTCTCTATTTCACTGGTGGGTACAGCATCTTTGGCCTGTCTTAACTGGCTGTCCTTTTGGGTGTACATAGACTCTGGACTTGGAGACTGTATATCTTCTGGTTATCTTCATAACATTTCTTCCTGGGGGTTACTTTTAATTTTATGAAATAGCTTCTAAATGGCTTCTGAGCAACACCCTCTCCTAAAAATTAAGTATGCTAACCTACCGAAGCTTCCAGATCATGAAACCTATACTGTTTGTCCTTTAATTTCTTCCTTTGAAGGTGTAATATCTGCATTGTTCCTTGAGCTGCACTGTTTCCAGGAAACCTAACTGATTTTTGGAGTCCAAGATTAGTGCAGGCTTCTCTACAAAAACGCTGCAGTTGACTGAGCTACCAGTGACATATCTGCACTATGCTAATGTGGTCTAAGATTTCTCATATGACATCAGATTGTAATATGTGTGAGAAAAACATATCCAGTTATGCAGCCATGCTTGTAAGAACTATTAATTACATAACTGAACTATATGATGTAGTGTTAGAGGAAGTAATTAAATACATTGAAGATGTTTGCTTAGGGGGTGTTGCTAATTATATGAAATGTATTGGGTATTTTATGAAATTATCAGGTTCATCTTTTTTAAATCATTAGGACTAAAGTCTTCGGGACTTTGGCAGCTCAGCATCTGAAACAATCCCAGGATTCCCTTTCCTTAATGCTGTGTACTTTAACGGCATGTCCAGATGTCTGTTAGTTGGCGAGTTCATATTCAAAGAAGTGGCCCCAAGCTTTAAAGTATTCTTTTGCAAGAAATTTCATGAATATTTGCAGTATAACAACTTTATTTGGATTAGTCATGTACCTACCAATTTGTACTTCAAGGTCTGATGCATTTTTTTATTTATTTTTTATTTATTGAAAGTTAGTTGCCCGGTGGTGGTGCTGCGGTAGCGTTGTCGCCTCACAGTAAGACGTCCGGTTTGATTCTCAGCTAGAGTGTCTTCTGCGTGGAGACATGCATGAATGGGCGTACCTTCATTGAAGGTTGTGCGTCAGGGCTGGTAACTCGGCACGTAAAAATCAACTACCAATCATTAGCGGACCGGAGTTCCGCTGTGGTGACCCCTAACCGGGAAAAGCCGAAAGACACAACAACTCCTTTTTTATTTTGCAATATCTTTTGTTTAGAGTTTGAAATTTTTTTCATAACACCAAACTGAAAGTTACTCCTCTTCCTAGGCTTTAGTGTTTTCTCCTCACTTCTCACCTTTTCAGTTTTGCCCTGCACTGTCTCATTGCAGTTTATGTATGTTGAGTGTTGTCATTTGAAAAATCAAGTTGAATTTTTTTGTTTTTACATTTTTTGGTATATACTACTCCAGATCACCGCTGTTAATTGTTGTATAGTTTTCTACACTGTCAGAAATGTTGCTGTTTGATAGTTGAAGATTATTACTGAGATTTTAGGCTTGGTTATCATTATAGTATTTCTTCTTTAGAAATTTTATATGTTAAAGTTCGATTCTAAGATGGATCCTAAAGGTACATGTTTTAAAATGGTCAGCTATGGACACAAATTACCCCCCCCCCCCCCCCCATGCAACACACAAGACAAACATTTTATTCATTGTCTGCCTTAGGCTGTAACCTATTAAAATTGATTGTGAAATTTATAAAGCTTTTGACAAGTAAAAAGACAAGCTCTTTATGGGTCTGTTACTCAATTAAAATCCTCTCCAAAGGTAGCTTTTGCCCTGCTACTGTTTAGGTATCTGCCCTCTTGGGGCCATTTGTTGTTGTTTCAAGGTACTTGTAATGTGTTCGCCTTTTAGAACATCATCCATTAACTTTGCAAGATCTTTTTAAGTCTTTTTGCGGTCACTCAGTAGCATTGGACACAGACTATAAGAAGATAAGAGCTTTTCCAAAGGCACAAATGGAGACTGATCTCAGATCTCTCCCTTCTAGTACCATGGTGGTGGGCTTTACCTTCCTTTCTTCTTCTGGCTCTCTCCTGGTTATAGTGAGACTGGCCAGTAGTCTGCAGGTGTTGGAATTGAAGTCTGCAGAATTGGCAACTGTGGCAGTAAGTTAGTGCTTTATTGCACTGATGGCTTCTCCTCACTGTCAAGGGTAAGAGTTTGATAGCAGCCTGGAAAGAATTCATCCCCATCATGGCCACTTTTGAAAGTTAATCTCTCATGAAGAAATCACAATCTCATTTTTTTTTTAGAAGTACTGGAGTTTTTAAGGAATGATGCAACTGATTTGATCATGCCTTCTGGAGGTCAGCTTACATAATGTAAAAAACACATTCCTGACAAACTGTCTAATGCCTTTTCAACACCTATGCTCAGAATGGTGAAATACTGTTGAAATAGTTAATTTGTGCCACCATGTCTGATGTGCCTGCATTTTAACCTGTGCAAACCTGTTTGCTCAGGTTGTATCTGTAAGGATTTATTTGTTTGACATTCATTACCAGGAAAGTCCGAGTTGGCCAGAAAAGTGCCCATTTTCAGCAGAGGCCTGGGGAAAAAAGGTTCACAATCACAATCTTTCAAAAATCAAGTACAGATATTTTAAATCACGAAGTATAAATCACAAAGTTGTTGTTGTGTCTTTTGGCTTTTCCCGATTAGGGGTCGCCACAGCGGAACTCCGGTCCGCTAATGATTGGCATTAGATTTTTACATGCCGAGTTGCTGGCTCTGACGCACAACCTTCAGCAAAGGTACGCCCATTCACGCACATCTCCACACAGAAGACGCTCTAGCTGAGAATCGAACAGGACAGTGTCTTACTGTGAGGCGACAACGCTACCGCAGCACCACCACCGCAGTATAAATAACAAAGTATTATGTTATATTACAAAACATCAAATACAAATATTTTAAATCACAAAGCATCATGTTACACTGCAAAACATAGAAGTGAAAAAAATGTTGGAAAGAGAAAAACAGAGCATATGTTTCATAGTAGAGTGCAATGAAAAACAATAGCATGAGTTGAAGAAAATGTGAGGGAAAACTCATTAGCCATACAATTTGTTACATAGTATGTGATAAATGAGTCTTGAGACAATTCTTATTAGATATTTAAAGATATATTAGAGATTACACAGTTAGAGGCAGTGAGGCGACATTGGAGGCTTCTGCTGAAAATGGACATATATCCAGTCGGACTATCCCGGTCAACAAATGTAAAATTAAAAAAAGTAAATAAATAAAATGTCTTAGTATGAGAGAGGTGTTCATATTATGGTTATAGAAGAAAGGATGGAGAGAAGGAGATTATAAGGAGAATGCTAGGTTAGGGTGTCTTCATCTCTGCACACCTTTCCTCTACCTCTTTCCCTACTCACCTTAGCTAACTGAAGTGAATAAGGTAATGTAGTGGGGAAAAAATGAGTGGAGGAGGATGGAGAGGGTTGTGAAGTGAGATCTAGGTTGAAAGGGGTCAGTGAACTATATTGAGTAAGTTCAGCCTGCACTGGCACAAGAAGAGGTCCAAGATTTTTAAGGTATTCTTTCAGGGAACTTTTAAATGTGGGTGGGTTAGAAATAGTTCCTGTGGTTAGAGGTAAGGAGTTCTACTTTTTTTTTTGTGCTACTGAGCACAAGCTTTATCCAGTGGGTTTATTTGGTTTATTTATGTTGAGAAATTGTTTACTGATCTAACAGTTCTTTGTGGAAAATACATGTTGATTAAAGGGGTAAGGGCTGGGCAGACTAATGGTTTGTGTATGATTTTATATACTGTTATAAGCTGAATGTAGGAGAGGTGGAGGGGAGTTCCAGCCAGCTAAGGGTATGCAGAGCTTTACAGTGATGGGTAAATGAGGATGAATTAGTAGCAAACATGGCAATTTGTTGTAGCAGCTTTCAAGTTTGTTTTTTATGGAGGATTGTAAATTAGTTAGAATTGGTGCTCCATAGAGTAGGGAGGGCAGAAAGTAGGTTTTGGCTAGAGTAATTTTTGTGGGTGTGCTCAGAAAATGTTTGTTTCTGTACAGCCTGCTTAGTTTTTGATGGGTTTTCTTGATGTTGCTTTGGATGCGGAGGTCAAATTTAAGATTATCATCTGCTATGACTCCTGATAGTTTGGTATGGTGGACTAATTTAATTTCAGTGCCATTTGCCTAAAAGATTTTGAAAGATGCTTTGTTAGGGGGGTGTTATTGTCCACATTTACAATAAGAGCCTTTAGTACATGTTTATAAGGGTTTTGTGTTTGTATCTGTTTGCATGTCTGGGGTCTTTAAATGGATATAACCACATGTAAACTTAAGGGGAGGGTGGTTTTGGTCCATGAGTATATTGCGGAGTCTATAGGGAGAGCTAAACATTCTGAGGTAGACACTTGTATATTTGGCAGGCTGCCTTGTGTACCTGCTTTCCCATATTTCACAAATTTAATCTCACCTTTCAGCTCCTCTTCTGTAAATGGCCTCATAAGACTTGCTGACAGTGCCTAGAATAATCTGAGTATTTATTCAGCCCCAAGGAGGCATGTGAATCATCTGAAACCTTAGCTAGAGACTCCTGGTATATTTCCAGTATCTCTGGAGTGAGCAGCCTTAAGCTGTCTGTATCACAGAGGCAGAAACTAGTACCCATCTTCCGACCTCTCTGAAGATATTCTTTGTGCTTCGCTGTCACAGTACTAACTTGTGGGATTTCCCACCATGAAAGCCCTTGGCAGGCCCGACTACCAGAGACTATATTTCCCCTCCTCCTGAAGCTGACAGATGCCCTATGCAATGTCACTGTATTTGTGTATAAAGGGAGGTTGCCAGCGCCATGACCTCTCTTTCTTGCTATTGGAGCCTGAAGCAGAGTGCTAGTCAGTGCATCAGTCAGTCCGCACCAGAGGAAGACGACAGCTAAAGCTAAGTACCCCTTTGATGAACTTTTCATGTGCCTTTTGGCTAATGTCAGAGAAAGTTAATAACTGTCTTAGAGGTGGCAAACAGATAACACACCATGACTTTTATTCCTTTTGTGCTACTTGTTAAGAGCCAGAACATGATGTTCCTAAATGTTCTGCTATCAAAGTGAGCACAAAACTATCAGGTGTAGGGCTGAGATTCTAGCTATACATTTCAGTTAGTCATTGGGGCATTTGCATACCATGTCTGACAGTTGAGCTAATGTAGATCTCCCTAGGAGGAAAAATTAAAAGTGTTTCAGATTTAGGACCTCAAGTGGCACTCGTTCACCGTTGGAAAGTCATCCTAGGCTTGTGATTGCTAAAGAAGGTGGGATCCTTTGCAGCCCCCTTCAACTTCTGAGGTAGTGGCACAGCCTCCTATTAAGACCCATTCAGAGTCTGATATGCCTCCGGATCCCTCTATTTTCTTACAATCCAAAAGACTTAGCTCATTGGTCGGCTCCAGAACTGTTTCACAGGCTTCCAGCTTCGACCACTCAAAAACCTACATGTGTTGTCTGGAGATCACCTCTGCCTTCCATTCACGGCAGTTGGTTGTACGTCCAGGTAGTAGGTCGGCTCTAGGCCAAAACCTAAAGCTGTACATGAAAAAACACCCCTCTGAAGTTTTAACTTCCTAACTCCAGATTGATATTTATACCAAAGCTGTTATATGGCTGCTGCAGTTTTCTACTGAAATGTTTTGAGTTTTGGGTTTTAATAATCTTACTGCTTGTGTGTCTGAGAAAGTGGTCTTCAGTCTGAACATTGCAATAGTTCCTTTATAATTGCAGAGTGTTCAGCTTACCATTTCCTCTATGAAAAGGAAGTCCAAAATAGATTTTGGAGTTGAGATAACAAAGAAATACAGTTTAAAATGAAGAAATGTTGCATCATTCTCTTGAGCTTCCTTGAAGCAACGTACTTGTTCCTGCAGTCCCTTTAGAAAGTAAAGGAGGGGTTATAAAGAACACTAGAAATTTCCACTCCTGTAGAAAACATTTCTTATAAGTTGTGTTGAATCACTGGATCAAAAACCCATTGTCAAAGAGAAAAGGGATAGTTACTTTTGTGCGGCTGCATCACTGACACGTCTGAAACATAAAAGTCTGTCATTATGTGCAGTTAAATTACATGTGTTGAGCAATACTGATGCATATAAGATGCATATACTCTGTTTTATCTGTGACTGATGAGCTTCACTTCATCTATTAATGGTACACTTTCCATATCCAGTTGTCTCAGAGGCACATAATAATTTCTAGTATTTGCTGTTGGTGTTAACCTTCACTTTCCTTATCCGCCAGTTGAATCTGCTGGGGATGAAAATAAATTAATCACCCACAGTAATTGTATATCCTTTTAATAAATTGTGATAACATTGTGCCAGTGCCTTTAGATTGAGAGGTCAATGGAACCACCTAGAACCCCATGCAAATGAATTTTAAATACTACAGGGGGTTGAGGTGCATCTATTGTAATTACATCCAGCTTAAGTTGAAATGGTGGAATCCCCATACTTTTTAAATGGGGCTTTTCAGTGTATTAATATTCTAGGAGGTTAATTTGCTGCTTGTCTTAAGAGGGGTGAAATTATCTAGGTTTCCCCGGTTACCACTCGTCTATATCTCACTATCTCTAGTCCCTGTAATAAACTGTCTAGGCCTTATCTTGATGTTATCCAAGAAGCAAGATGAAGTCAAGACCTGTAATGCCTCTCTATTGTAATGCCAGAGCAAATTACTAAACCTGATTACCCATCCCACCAACTCCCAAAATGCACAGACTTTACAGTGTATACAACATAAAAATCCCTACGGTGCACATGTTTGAGCCACAGAATCATGTCAAAGCTAGGAAGGAAAAGGGTAGGATGTAAAATTTACCTGTGATTAATTACTTGTGCTCCCACATCGTATGCCAGCCCCAGACTCTGATTTGTTTAACAGTAGACTGAAGTCAAAAATCAGACATACCTTATACAACTATCTTTACTCAGTGGCATTTTTGCCAATTGATGCATTGGCTTGCCACTAGCTGCACAGTACCATGCATGCATACATTGCTAACTAACTTGACTGACTAACTTAAAAAATGGGTGGGTGGTACAATCCCGTGACTGCAAAGTACTTGCCTCAAAGTTGCATCTGTTTCATGTTTCTTGCAATGGAGTAGGACAAACAAGTATGCCAGACGTCAGAGTATGTAGATCCTTGTGTTAAAAATAAACATGAAAGTGAGGTTGGTGCTGCAAGTACTGCTTAATCAGGCAAAGAGAGGTACCAAAAGGTAAGACACCACATAGCTACTGCCTTACAGATAAGTATCACTACAAGTAATATTTCTCTCCATGTGTTTGCTTTTTTTGTCCCCCCTTTGCTTTTTTCTTTGCAGTGCCCCATCCGTTGCCAGCCTTTCCTACAGCCCTTAGACTCTCTCGTTCCAAGGCCGGGGCTGGCACAAAACATAAGATCATCATGGCAGGAGGGGTTATGTCATTGACCGTTTCCACCATTGATTTTTTTTCATTCTTGACCTGCTGTTGGTTCTCCCTGTGCCTTCACCTGTTTTACTTCCAAGGGCTACTCCTCTCTGTGGACCACATCACTTTGCAGGGAATGCCTTAATGAATGCCCCCCCAGGATGGGTATGCTCACTCATCCCTCCCTCTATACCATTTCTTCAGACTCCTAAGCTGATGCCACTGCACTGGCCAGTATTTCTATCTGTTGAGTAACATACAGACACTATCTTGTGTACCTTTAAAATGCCAGGTACTTTTGTGATAGGTCAGCTTTATTAAATTCATAAGGTGATACCAGAATTCACCCTTATGTTTTATTGTATCCCAGAACTCCATAGTCATTGGTACTGATGTTTGACCTTGTAACATTATTTTATTAACTTAAAGCCTTGGAAAATCTAATAGTTTCAAGCACTGTAGCATGCATTTGTATTCATGTGAAATTAATGTGAAGCATGTACCATTTATTTCTATTTTGCTGCATAATCTCAACCAAAAAGTGTTAGCCCGCCCCTATTTCCATTACATATGCAACCAAGAAGTATATATTTTTTTGATTATATGAAATCACAATAGAGCAAAGCAGCACCTTCAGCGAAAAATGATTTAAGTCCCATTAGTAGCAATACATTTTTTCATGCTAACTACACATACAGAGCAAAGTAATTCAGAATGATTTGCCAGGCCAGACATTCAGCCTCTAGATTTAAATGCATAAACACTGTTTAATCTGAAGTTAGATCAGGGAACCAACTGCAAACAAAAAGTTCAAAAGCCAGATGCAACTAGTGTATAAAGGTATTTTTTGTCAGAGCAGAATGCAGTCTTTTAGTCTTTATACCTTGTGTAGCTTCTTTTAGTGTCTATACCTTGTGTAGCTGTAGACCAACTATAAATTAAAAGTTGCAGAATTGGTGTTAATAACCACAAGTTAGAAACTATAGGCTGGCCTTAGTGTTTCATCCAGTCGAGTTCACAATCGGAAGATATCTTGATGTCCTTACATTCACTGCTGCAGTATTCATTACAAATGGGATTCCCTGCCGTGAAGCCCACCATCCAGCCAGTTTACCAAAGTCTGCAGTTGCTTTAAGGTGCGCTGAACGTCACCTACCTTGCGTAGTTTAGGGCATAAAGGTGATGTTCAGGTGTACCGTTCTCAGAACTTCTTTGCTGCCAGTCTGAATGCTGTTTTTAACTGTCGGTCTGTTACCTCAGTCCATTTTTGCCATTTTTTCTGTTTATTGGCTTTTCGGTGATTACTCCTGTTTGCCGAAGTCCTCGCAGTTGCAGATTGGGTTTTTTGTTCTTTTTTTTTGTTTTATGCTGTTTGAGGTTAATGTCATCCAGGAAGGGTAAATGCCAGTGTGGAAGACTGATTCCCCATAAAGACCATTACAACAAGTGTCTTTTTTGCCTAGCTGCTGTTCACGACCACACATCTTGTTCAGTTTGTCATCTGTTTGTCCCTAAAACTCTGCGTAGTAGGCTTTCTTCCCTTTCATTGTATCTTGAGAACCAGCATCTTAAGCTTCTTGCTAAAGATACTATGGATGGAACTTCCTGCCCTGAGGGTCAGCAGTCAGAGAAGAGGGTGCATAAGGTAAGACCAGAATCTTCCGCTGTCCAGCCTCTGCCAGGAGTTTCTCCCGAGGTTAAGAACCTGGAGGCTCACCCGGTTGTTTTGTCAGATTCCTCTACCACATTTGGGTTGGAGGGTGGTGAGGATCTGTCTGCCAGATCATCCGATGAGTCCTTTGCAGGCGTCTGTTTCTGGCATTCATGGGGAACCATGGTTGACTGTTTCTGAGGGGTCCAGAGGTTTTCTGCAGTTTCTCTTTAGGGAAGAGGTTCCTACTACGGTTGTGGAATGTCATCCTGAATCTGGGCCTTCATAGGTTTCTAGGACGGATGTCCCCTTAAAAAAAAAAAAAAAAAAAAAAAAAAAAAAACGAAAACTAATCATGTTTCTTTTGCTCCTAGGGATTGACCAAGTGAGTGGCAGGCCTTTACTCAGGAGTTGTTTATTGCTTTACTGTCGTTAAGACCTCCTCAAGGGGTTTCTCTTCCTGATCCTCCTTGGTCCTTTTCTTCCCCTAAAAGGCCCAGAGTATTGCATTTTTCAGATAAAGAGGTGGATTCTGGTTATGAATCCCTTGCTTATTCTACCCAGATTCCTTCTCCTTTAGAATACGGGTCTGAGGAGGAGGAATCTCCTACTCTAGATAATCCTTCTGAGGAAATTTCCTTTGGGGAAACTATCTCTAAGATGATGGAATTTTTTGAGTGAGATTGTGCCCAGGTTTTGGATATCCATAAGACGTACTTATGTGTTACTGCAGATGGAATCTCCTAAACCTGCAGCCATTCCTCCTGTCTTGGCTGCTTTATTGGATGTTTTTTTCCAGTGCCTCTAAAGTACCAGATTCTCTGCCCCCTGCTTCCAAGAAGTCTGATAGGTTTTTTAGGGTGCTTGAGGAATGTTAAAAAAAAAAATTAACTGTCCTGCTGCTCACCCCTCTGTGGTGTCTGTAGCCTCTGATAAGCTGTCTCAGTTGCTTTCTTCATCCAAATTACTGCCTTCTGACAAGGACAGTAGAACCATGGATAGGCTGGGAAAGGTTTATACTGCGGCTGCCTTAGCTTTTAGGACTGTTAATTATCAGACCCATATCTCTAGGTATGTCTTGGCTCTTCTTTCTCAGGCTTGTCAGCTTCTTTCTGATCTTCCAGACTCTGAGAGTAAATCATCTGCCCTATCCTTGCTAGGACTTCCTCTAAAGTAGTTCATCATTCTGTCAAATGTAGTTGATGCAGCAGATGCCTTTCTAGGGCTGCTGCTTCTGGTTCAGTTCTGAGGAGATATTCTTGGCTTAGGCTTCAACCTTTGCCCGATGATATTAAGGCTAAGTTGATTGGTGCTCCTCTGGATAATAAACTTTTGTTTGGTGAAGCAGCTGCTGGTTTATTTAAGTCTCTTCAGGACAAAGGGAAGGCTTTACAGGCGTTTAAGCGTGTCTTTGTTTCTCCTGTGCCCTAAATTTCAGTGAAACTACCCTTCTAAGTCAGCCTTTGTTCATAGGCAATCTTGCCCTCCTCTTAAAGGTAAAAAGGGTAGTAAAGGGACTCCTTGAAGGCTTACTGTAGCCGAGGCTCTAGAGAGAGAATACATTTTCTTTATTTATTGGACTGGCTTTTGTTGTTTTGCACTGTAGTAAATGGACTCCTCCTGCTAAGGCCACTCAGACTGCAGGGATTCCTAAGCCTTCCTTTCCTGACAAACCAGGTGCTGTCTGACTATCTACCCGTTCCCAGCCACATTCCTCTTTCTCTTCTGCTTTCCCTTTCTCTTCCTGTTTGGCTCCGAATCACCCAGGATTCTTGGCTTCTGTCAGTCATTTGGCAGGGGTACTTCATGGCCTGGATTTCCCACCCTCCTTTTATTGGCATTCTTCAGCCTCCTCAGAAACAACTTCTTTTTTCCCCAGAGGTTCCTTGCATCCTCTTGTCTCAGGGTACTAGTCAAGACTTGCATGCGTCTCAAAGGGAGAAAGGGTTTTATTCAAGTAGGTTTCTAGTGCCCAGAAAAGAAGGTACTTGAAGACCTATTCTAGACCTCTCCCATCTGAACACCTTTCTGAAGGTGCCTTCCTTTTTGGATGTTGTCCCTTCAGTCCCTTTTTCCTCTCTTGCTCCTTCAGGCCTTTCTGGTGTCTCTGGACCTCGAGGATGCTTATTTCCATATTCCGATCCATCTTCTCTTCAGGAGATTTTTGCATTTCTCTGTTGCTTCCTGACATTTTCAGTTCTGTGCTTTGCCATTTGGCCTTTTTAGTACCCCAAAGGTATTCACCAAATGCCTTGCACCTGTGATTGCCTTTTACAGGCTTCAAGGGATACCGATCTTTCCTTATTTGGGTGACCTGCTGATTCAGGCATCTTCTGCAGAGGTCTTTTTGCAAAAACTTCATTATACCATTTCTCTTCTTCAGTGTCTGGGGTTCACAATAAACTTCAAAAATCTGTCCCAACACCTTCTCAGGATCATGTCTTTCTGGGTTGCAGGATTCAAACGGTGCTAATGCTGGCATCCCTGCCTCCTCCAAACACATTAACTCTCATTTCTTACTTTCAAACTCTTCTTCACCTGGCTTCCATTACAGCCAGGGAGTTTCTGAGAGCTCTGGGGTTCATGGCTTCCACCATTTCAATGCTCCCTCTGGCCAAACTCCACATAAAGAAGTTCCAGTGGTTTCCAAAGTCGGTGTGGCTTCAGCATGTGCATCCTCTAGACTTTTCTGTTCCTCTTCTCCCGTGTCTTAAGAAAGAACTTACGTGGTGGATTCAGCAGTTATTTCTGAATCCAGGGCTCCCTTTTCAACCTCCTCTTCCCTCTCAGGATCTGTTCACAGATGCTTCAGATGTGGGATGAGGAGCAACGTTTGGCTCCCTGAGGGTTCAGGGAGTGTGGCTGCCTTGTCAGCAAAAGGAGCACATCAGCATCAAAGAGATGAGGGCTTCTGTGCTGGCTCTTCAGGCCTTTCTTCCTCTCTTCAATGCCTTTCAAGATATTCACAGACAATACCACAGTCATGTGGTGTATCAACAAATAGGGGGGGGGGGTACGAGATCTTACTATCTTTGCCGGCTGCCACTTGTGGTATGGGATCTGGCTATTCAATAACGAGTGATTCTTCAGGCAGGTTTATATGCCTTCAGATCAGAATCTTGTGGCCGACAATCTGAGCAGGTCCTTCATTCACTCCCATGAATGGATGCTTCACAGGGATGTGTTTCTGGACATTGTTCAGCAGTGGGGTACTCCTCAAGTAGATCTCTTTGCCCCTCTCTGAACAGACAACTTCTGTTTTGTGCCAGAGTCCCAGGTCCTCTGATATGGAAGGTGGACGCCCTCTCAATTTCTTGGAAGGGATGTTTCTTTATGCATTTCCTCTCCTTCCTCTCATTCCGAGTCCTGTTCAGGATTCAGCAGGAAGCTCCTAAAATCTTGTTGGTGACTCCCTTTTGGCCTTGACAGCACTGGATGTTCTTTGTGTTTCACTGTTGCAGTCATCACATTTGGGATATATGCCTGCAGGTAGCCCTCAGCTGGCCTGAATACCAGAGTCTTGGATTCCTGGATCGGATGCTGTCTCTTCTTCCATGACATCAGATTGTCAAGGGTATAAAACATGCAGCTGAAGCCATTATATCAGTCTTTCTTGCCGTGCGGTGCCCGAAGCAGAAGCAGTTCGCAAGTGCTGGTCGGCCGACTCCTGAAATTTTCATTTTAGAGTTTCAGAACCAAAGTCTTCAAAAAAGCTAAGTACCCCGTTGGGATCCTTTTTCTTGCTCTTATCCAATGTCAGTAAAAGTTAACATAGGTTCATAGGTTAGTACTAAGCTAACTGCCCTTGCCAGCCATTTTAAGCCTAGCCAATTATCCCCTATGAGACTCAAACCCTGCACCTTGTGTTTGTAGGGCAAACACCTTAACCATTAGGCCACCCTCCCAACAAACAATTGTATTACCTGTGGAAAGCAAATACCTCATAAAGATTTTAATTCGTACTGCATTCCTTGCTTAGGCCCAGAACACGACGTCTCTCGCTGTCAGTTTTGTACCTTGTTCAACCCTCGAACTATTCGTTGTCGGGCTATATTTGCAGCAAATTATTTCGGTACTCGGTATAACTATCCAGAAATGGCTTCGGTAAGTCATCCAACTACCGGTATTCCAAAAAAAGTAAGGATAAAGATAGAGACAGACCGCATAGGACCAAAACTGCCGACGACGCTTCTGTTAAGTTAGTCGCCAGTCTGCCGGTACTCAGTGAGGCGCTTTCGCAGCCTCTGATACCCGCTACCTCAGATTCGCAGGCCTCTACTGAGATCCATTCAGACTTCGGTTTGCCACGAGATGTTTCTTCGACTATGTAACATGTGGATGTCTCTACCTTGGATGGGTCCATAGCCGCTGTGCAAGCACTGGCTTCTGAGGGTGTATTTAGGCTTACAGACTTGCATTTTAAACCAACACCATCTTCTTCATCCAGGCCTAAAACTCGACCCACGCCTAGAAAACTAACATCCAAACCCCATGCTCAGGCCCATATGTCTAAAAAACAAATGCTTAGAATGGCTGAAGACCTTATTACCTTAATTAGGGGAAGCCAGCCTTCCCCCTCTAAGAGACCTAGAACTGGTTTTCCTTCTGATTCTTCTGATCAGGAATCTGATATTTCTTTTTCTTCTGATTACCAAGATTTGCCCTTATCTACCTATGAGGACTGTGATGCAGAGGATTCCATTCCCTCTGCTTCCCCTCTAGAAGATTTTTCTTATGGTGAAACCTTGCATTCTCTTAGGGAGCATTTCCACTGGGAAAGCTAGGATTACTCTGACTCCAAAAAGAGGCTAAGGGAATTCTTACTTCTCCCTCAACACAGGCCTTTAGCTATCCCTCCTGTTCTGGACATTGTAGATGATGCTTTCTTGGAATCTAGCTTTTCCCCAGACACTTTACCTCCAGCTCCCAGATAACCTGACAAGTATTACAGAGTACCTGACTCTCACAAATTCCTCTTCAAGAATCCTACTGCGGATCCAGAGACCATTTCCCAAGGGCCAAAGGGCATTAAGGCTACTCTGCTGCCAAAAACCCTACCCCTTCTGGTAGAGATTCTAGAGCCTTGGACAGATGGGGTAAGAAGGTATATAGGTTCATAGGTTGGTACTGGGCTATCTGCCCGAAGGCATATATTAGCCCAGCCACGTTGTGCGGTATTCACCGCCCCTTTAGTAGTTCCCTAGACCCTTGTACTAGCAGCTAGTACCCTTGGCCCCTATCTAGTAGTGCTGTTGGTGTGATCCCCGGTGTGAACTTTCTGTTACCCGTCCACTCATCAAGGTTCCTCTTGAAGAGTGATAGTGAGGGGCTCTGTCTTATGTAGATCGGGACCCTGTTCTGTAGTAAGGGAAGTCTCTGCGAAGTGATTCTATCCCTCCAGCATGTTCTATTCATTGTTGTGTTGAGGTTTATATCCCTAGAGCGTGTAGCTCGAGTCGATTTGGTTTTGCTAAGATGGAGCATGTTCAACAATTCTGAATTGGACATGGCTCTGTACGTTAGAGATTGCCTCTGAGAAAGCGGTATGCAACAGAGAACAGTCTTAGCTTTTTCAATCGTGCTGCATAGGGCAACTGTTTGAGGCCAGTAATCCTCTTGGTTAGGTACCTTTGTGGTCTCTCCAGCTGCTCGAGATGTCTAGCCAGGTACATAATGGGTCTGATGAGGGAAGAGTAGAGGGGCACCATTACATCCTTAGATCTTGATGCGAACCCTTTCGTGATCAGATGGGTCACACATAGAAGGATTTTCTAACCACTTTGGCAACATGGTTATCAAAGGAAAGCTGACTATCTACTTGGGTCCCTAGATCCCTCATTTCTTCTTCAGATTTCAGGGGATTACCTCCTATGTTGTAGTTTGCGGGTACTCTGTTGTTTCCAAAGGGGATTACTATGCATTTTTTTGCATTTAGCTTGAGACCATGGCTTTGACACCATGCATCAGTCTCATTTAGGCCCTTCTGGAGGATCTCCATGTCAGCCGGAGACTCTATTATAGCACCCAGTTTGCAGTCGTCCGCAAACTTAGTCAGCCACAGCCCTTCCGTGCTTGCCTGTACTTCTGAGAAGTATATGCCAAACAGGAGGGGCCCCAGGACAGAGCCCTGAGACACACCACTCGTTACTGGTCTGGATTCGGACATAGATCCCACTACTCTTACTTTATGGGATCTGTCTGAGAACCAGTTTGCGATCCATCTTGTGACATAAGGGTTTATGCCCAGGCTGGTGAGCTTATCAATAATACCTGAATGGGGAATGGTGTCAAATGCTTTAGCAAGGTCAAGGTAAGCCGTGTGTACCTCCTTTCCTTTATCTATAGCCTGAGTAACTGTCTCAAAGAAATCCACCAGGTTCAGGAGGCATGATCTGCCCTTGACGAAGCCGAACTGTGTGGAGTCCAGCGACTGGGGGTTCCCAATCTCTCCATTTATGAGTTCCATAATGATTCGCTCCATAGCCTTACAGATCAGACTGGTCAGGCTTATTGGTCAGTAGTTCCCAGGGTCAGTTGTGGACCCATCCTTGTGTAGCGGGACCACCATTGCCGTGCACCATTCTATGGGCACATATGCTATGGAGAGGCTGAGACTGAACAGGGTATTAAGATGTGGGGTTAATTCCTTTTGGAGCACGCGTATGACACAGCCTGGGACACCATCTGGTCCCATGGAGGCAGTGCTTTTAGCTGTAGATAGAGCCTTGTTAACCAATGTATCAGTAATAGTTGGACTTGCACAATTCCCTAGAATGGTAATAGGCCCTGTAGGTGGTGAGGGGGGGGGGATTTGCACTGAACCTGTCAGCCAAGATGTTGGCAATGTCAGAAGGATCAGTGTATTTTGTTCCACTTTGTACTACCTCAGAACAGACCTGAGTGTTGCCATTTAGGTTTTTGACGTAGCCATAGAAGGCCTTATGGTTATCCTTGGCAACCTTGGCAACTTTCTGTTCAAAATTAGCTTTAGTTGACTTGATGAGTGTCCTCAATTTCTTATTAATGCTGATCAGGGATGATTTTTCTACTTGAGATTTGGCCTTTTTTTGTATACGTCTCCTTTTATTGTAAAGTTTGCTTATGGCTGGGGTCCAACAGACTGGTTTCTTCTTGCTTGAGGAAGGAGTCTTGGTTTTATTTGGGATAGCACGGTCCATGCAATCCTGAAGATGCATATAGAGTGCCTTGGTGTAGGATCCGCATCCTGGATATCATTATCCGTCTGCAAGGGAATAGTGAAGCTTTCCACTTCGGATGCAAGTAGTTTGAAGTATGCTTTGGAAAGGTTTTTGACTATGGTTTCTTTGATTGGGGGAGGTGGAGGAGTGAGGATGTCCAGGGTTATCAGTTTGTGGTCGGATCTGACCAAGGAGGGGGTGATAACGGGTGTGGTACAATGGGCACCCATATTTGTGATGATTAAATCTAATATGTTGTCCCCTCTAGTGGGGGAACATACTAGTTGTTCAAGGGCATTTAAATTTATAAATTCTATGAATCGCTGAGCATAGGAGTTGGAACATTGGTAGTTCACCCAGTCTATACCAGGGTAGTTCAAATCACCCAAGATTATGGTGTTGGGTAGGACCTTTATATTTTCCAATGTCTCAAGGAATGCAGAGTGAGCATCTTGGGACATGGTGGGCGATCTATAACCGGCTATGACTTGAAATGTGGTTTTGCCTGCTGATAGTTGCGCATGGATGATCTCTGGGGCATCATGCTGTGCTACTAACCTGGAGATATGGGTGTCCTTGATGAACATGGATACACCTCCGACCTTTGTACTGCAATCCGGTAACTGAGGCTGGAAGGTATAATATGAATTGTAACCTGACAGTGCTGGGGTGCTCTCTTGAGCCTTGAACCAGGTTTCTGTCACTGCACAAACATTGATTTTCTCCATGCTGAGGAGAGCTTTGAGTGTGTGCATTTTGAGGTTGAGACTTCTGGCATTGAGTAGCATTGCCCTTAGTATTTGGTTACCTGTGCTGGTTATGGTGGTTGGTTTGTCCTTTGAGCCTTGCCTAAAAAAGGCACTATGGGGATGGCAAGAGCCTTGGCCAGTATT
Organism: Protopterus annectens; assembly: GCF_019279795.1. Lineage (NCBI taxonomy): Eukaryota > Metazoa > Chordata > Ceratodontiformes > Protopteridae > Protopterus > Protopterus annectens. Next base: position 970,820,586 of record NC_056744.1, read on the forward strand.
CGAAAACCTAGGGGTGACAGGTGCAACCCATCTCTGGCAAAACAGCGAGGCTCGTCTATCATGTCATCCCAGGCAGACAGACACTGGATCCCCTTAGAATGACACCAGAAGCTTAGCCAATTGTTGAAACTGATAATTTTGTCTTTGTATTGTGGTGTCATTCTAGGTGAAGGTAGTATGCTACTCAAGGTCAGGGTCATACCAGCTTGGGCTACATGATCAGAGAGCTTCTCAATGTCTCTTTTCATGTAGTCCAGGGAGGTACGTCTTGGATCATTCACGCCAACGTGTACAATGACAGCGTCATACTTGTACTTGTTCTGGAGTGACCTAAGTGCCTGTGTTATGTGGCGGATCCGAGCACCCGACAGGCAGCTGACAGTAACCTTCTGCTTGTTCAGCCTGGTGAGTGGAACATCCATGTGCCTTACTATAGAGTCTCCTATTACCAGCGTGTTAGGTATGGTGTTTTGCCTTAAGGGCTGTTGTGAGGCACACTGATGAAGTGAATTATGTGTTTTCTGGCTTGTGTTTGGGGGTGCAGGTTACTTGCTTGTCTGCTTTGGAGGGCACTGTTTCTTTTTCAGGTTGGTACCTAGTGCCTCCGAATATGTTTTTGTGTATTTATGCGTATGTTTTGCCGGTGCTTGTTTTGTAGATTCATGTGTGACAGGTGGTGTGATGCAAGTGTGTCCCTTATCCTCTTGACTGTCTGTTACAGTCATGGGTTGAGAGCGCTTAGCCTCCAGTCTGGCTGTGTATTTGCATCTTTCACAAGAGTTTGTGTCTAGAGGTAAGAGGAGAGGGTTATCTGTATACATGAGGCAGTTGTGACACTGCCTCAGGATGCCCAATTCCACAAGATGAACTGGAGAGTACACCTGAAGCTGACTAGCTTCTGCTACTTTGGCCTTTAGGGCTTTAAATTGCCAGTTTCATATGTTAAAGTACCAGCAGCATATTATGGGACTACTTAAACAGAAAATGATGTTGATTCCTGACTGCGCTGAACACAAAGAATTACAGATTTAATACATTCTGCAGAACACATTGGTAAACATACTTTGCAATGTAGTTTTGACTCTTTAGAAGCATCTTGCAGGGCTGCTGTCACTGGGTCTGTACTTAGAAGGCATGCTTGGCTTAAGGAGCAGATCATGTTAAAGCTAAATTACTGGATGCTCCCTTAAACCAAGACCACCTGTTTAGCAACAAAGCAGAAGAAGTACTCAGAAAGATGGAGGAAAAAAACTAAATCTATGCAAACTGTTAAAGATTTCCTGCTAGTACAACCTCCCAGATTTAGTAGGCATTGGCCTTCAAAGAATTGATCCTTTCCAGCCTCTTCCAGGCCTTCTCAGTCTAAACCCAGGAACAGCAGACCACCTAGGTTACAGTCTCAGGCTACGCACAGGCCTAAGCAGTGGGGGGCTACCACTTCCAAAGCAGGGAGTAGTAAGACACCCCCCTACGGAAAAATGGCACGATGACTTAACCTTAACCCTTCCAAGCCCTGCTTCACTGCCTGCTCCCTTAGGAGGAAAGCTCGCCCTGCTTGCAAAAAACTGGGAACTCGTTACCCAGGATAAATGGGTTCTGAATATAGTTTCCCAAGGATACAGATTCCACTTCCGCACCCTACCTACCCCAAACGGTTGGCCAGACCTACCCACAAATCAGTGGGCAGAGGCTCTACAGCAGGTTCTCTCTCTTCTAAGTATCAGTGCTATTCAGCCTGTCCCAGCAGAAGAAAGGGGACAAGGTTTTTATTCAAGACTTTTCCTGGTACCCAGAAAAGACAGCTCCTGGAGTCCTATCCTGGACCTGTCTATTCTAAACACCTTTTTGGTAATCCCAAAATTCAGAATGCTAACACTTCAACAGCTGCTTCCTATGCTAGGCAAAGATGCCTTGTTGGCAACCTTGGACTTAAAGGAAGCTTACCTGCACATTCCAATAAGGGAATATTGCAGGAAATGCATACGCTTCAGGGCAGGCTCCATGCACCATCAGTTCTCTGCACTTCCCTTTGGCTTATCTACAGTGCCTAGGGTATTCACAAAGTGTCTAGCTCCAGCCATTGCATTTTGCAGGCAGAGAAATATTCTAATATACCCATACTTGGATGATTGTCTGATTCAGGCAGAAAGCCAGGACTTGCTATTAAAACATCTGGCATTTGTAAAGAAATGTCTAACCTCACTGGGGTACACCATAAAGAAAATAAATCTCACCTAGTACCATGCCAACAGATTGTATTCCTGGGAGCAAGTTTGAAAACAACTTTCCCAGATGGCTTTCCTCACTCCAGAAAAACAAGTTTATTTGACAGCCTACTTCAGACTACTGGCTACAAAGACCCAGCTATCTGCAAGGAAAATTCTGCAAGCCCTTGCTTTCATGGCGTCTTGCATTCTACTAATTCCATATGCAAGACTTGCATATAAGGAAACTACAATGGTGTCTAAAAAGCCTATGGTGTCAACATTCTCAGGACCTCAAATCAATGATTCCGATCATTCCTTGTATAACGACAGAGTTCCTTTGATGGGCAGAGGCCTGCTACCACAACAAGGGGCTCCCTTTCACTCTATCCCCTGCCACCCAAACCCTAACAACAGACGCATCAGACTATGCATGGAGGGCTCACTTGGCAGGGCAACGCATTCAGGGCAAATGGAATCCGAGACAAATGCGCCTGCATATCAACCAAAACGAAATGTTAGCTGTACAGAATTCCCTGGCAACCTTCAAAGACCACATTCTTCCAGGACAATTATTGGTAAAGATAGACAACACCACAGTTATGTGGTACATAAATAAGCAGGGGGAAACCCACTCATACCCTCTGTGCAGACTAGCCATGGCTCTGTGGAACACAGCCTTGAGCTACCAAGTGCACCTACAGGTTCAATTCCTGCCAGGCAAGCTAAATTCTCTGTCAGACGACCTAAGCAGAAATCTCATGGACCCACACAAATGGAAACTAGAGCCAAAAATATTCAACCTCTTGAGGAACAAATGGGGACTCCAGAGATAGACCTGTTTGCCTCCCCTCAGAACTACCAATTGGACAAATTCTGCACAAGGACTTCCCACAGTCAAGTTTGGAAAGTGGATGTCCTGTCCTTTACCTGGGAAAGCCTCTCAGTTTATGCCTTCCCCCTCTGCCTCTCCTGTCGAAAGTTCTGCTAAAGATCAAACAGGACAAGCCAAGGACAATACTGATTGCACCAGACTGGCCATGCCAGCACTGGTACCCCCTCTTGCGCAGTATGACGCTGCTGGAACCATGGCATCTGCCTCAGACCCCTTCCCTGCTGTCCCAGCAGGTGGGCCAGATTCTGCACCCTCAGCTTCAAACCCTGAACCTTGCAGCATGGCTAATTCCTTGAGCTCTCCTCTAGCATCCCTCAGTAAGCAGGTGCTAGATGTCATTTTGGAGGCAAGGAGGCCTAGTACTAGAAAATCCTATGCTGAAAAGTGGAAAAGATACTGTTCCTGGAGCCACACTCAGGGGATGGGCACAACGGTACCCAGATTACCTCATATACTTCAGTACTTAACAGAGATGCTCCACAAGGGCCTGTCCTTCTCATCCATTAAAATTCATGCCTCTGCCATTTCAGCACATTATAATACTGAACCACCCCTCTTCTCTCACCCCCTGCTAAAGCAATTCCTTCAGACCCAAAAATTTAAGACCCCCCAGGAGAGCCCCCACTCCAGCCTGGGACCTTAACTTTGTATTGGAAAAACTCACTCTTCCTCCTTTTGAGCCAGCTGCAACTGCAGAGTTGAAATTCCTTTCTTGGAAAACAGCCTTCCTTTCTAGCCATCACTTCAGCAAGAAGAGTGTCTGAATTACAGGCCCTCATGGCAGTGGAGCCCTTCATTATCTTCCATGCAGACAGGGTTTCCCTCAGGACCAATCCTTCCTTTATGCCCAAAGTGGTGTCTAGTGTGGCCCTTAATCAGTCCATTCATTTGCCTACTTTTTCCTGAATCCACAAAACAATGGGGAATGAATACTGCACTCTTTGGACGTGCACAGACAAGTTGGATTCTATTTGGACAGGACTAAGCCTCTCAGAAAATCTGAGCAACTGCTAGTTGGCTTTGCTGCAGGGGCAGAGGGGAAGGCCATTTCAAAGCAAAGCATTTCTAAATGGATAGCCCATAGCATTCATTTCTGCTATAAGCTCCATGGAAAACCTACCCCACAGGGGATAAGATCAAATTCCACCAGGGCTGCAAATCCTCTACAGCCTTTCTCAGAGGTGTCCTTACCAGGGACATCCTAGAAGCTGCTACCTGGAGCTCTGTACATACCTTCACCAAGCATTACCACATGCCTATTTTTTCTAAATTCAGAGCTGGTTTTGCCACTACAGTCTTGCAGGGCTTAATAGCTGGCCCTAATGCTCTCCAACGTCCTCCTCCCTTCCTTAGCTTTGGGAATCAACCCAAATGTGATGACTGCAACAGTGAAACACGAAGAACATAGTACAGTTGTGTACACTTACCATAAATGTAGATGTTCAACTGTATTCACTGTTGCAGTCCTGGTTACCCTCCCTCCAGCCTCGGGACTTCTCTTGGCTCTACCTTTCCTTCTTGTTTGGTGCATTTAAGCTTTCTGGTGTATTTGCTTTCTGATGGAGGGGCACCATAATATATATTTGCTTCCCATTGTGGGGGCACTTGACATCTGGGGCAAGAAAAACTGATGTAATGGCGTCGGCTGCATGTTTTTTTTTTACCCCTGATGACCTGATGTCATGGAAGAAGAGACAGCATCTGACACAGGAATCCAAGACTCTGGTATTCAGGCCGGCCGAGGGCTACCTGCAGGCAGATAACCCAAATGTGGTGACTACAACAGTGAATACCCTTGAACATCTACATTTATGGTAAGTGTACACAGCTGTACTTTCCCTCTACTTCTGCATCTAGCCAAGGGCAATCATCACAAGTTACCTCACAGGGTGGATCTTCTCTTACAAGAGAAGGGGTCTCTCATCCATCCCCACCTGTCCATGCTTCAGCTGACACTGTCGGTGATAGGGTCTTGATCTCTCATAGACACCTTTCTTTCTGAGGATGTGTTGCAGGTTTTGCAGGAGGGCAGGAAACCTACTACTAGGAAATCCTGCTTGTCTAAATGGAAGAAATGTTCTATTTGGTGTCTTTCTTGTGACTTGTACCCACTTTCTGTGGATGTTCCTTTGGTTCTCTCTTATTTGTGCGAGTTCCTCTGTGCAGGTTTGGCCTATTCTTCTATTAAGACCCACTTATCAGCTCTTTCTGCTTGTCTGCCTTTAACTCCCCTATTAGCTTCATGATTTGAGGCTAAGCAATTTCTTAAAGGCGTCCTTAATATTAGACCTCCCAGGAAGCCTGTTCCTCCTCCCTAGGATTTTAATTACATTCTGGAAAAATTGACTCGGGCTCCTTTTGAGCCTGCTGTTTCAGCTTCCTTGCAACATTGTTCTTGGAGGACTGTTCTTTTGTTAGCTCTTAACTTCTGCCAGGTGGGTGTCTGAGTTGCAAGCCCTTATGGTTTGTCCACCTATTTTTGCTTTTTCATGAGGACAGGGTGTCCTTGCATACTAATCCTCCTTTCATGCCCAAGGTGGTTAATGAGTTGTCACTTAATCAGTCTACAAATTTGCCTACTTTTTCCCCCTCTCTGCAATCTGACTGAGAGGATGCTGCATACCTTAGATGTGCACAGACAGCTCAGATTTTTAGGTAAAACTAAAGTGGTTAGAAAATCTGACCAGTTATTTGTTTCCTTTCATGCTAGGTCTTTAGATTTGGCTGTTTCCAAGCAAACTATTTCCACTTGGATTTCAAGGGCTATTTCCTTTTGCTACACTTTTCATCGCGACAGCCTTCCTTCTTCTGTAAAGGCTTATTCTACCAGGCTTGGCTTCTTCTGGTACTTTTTTCAAAGGCTTAGATGCTAATTATATTCTTAAAGTTGCTACCTGAATTTCTGAGCATACCTTTACCAAACATTATCCGTTAGATGGCATCTCCAGAGCTAGGGCTGGTTTTGCCGATGCCATTCTTTATGGCTTCTTGGAGGGGTCTGCTGCTGTTTCCTCCTCTCAAGTTTCTTCTTGAGCTTTGGAACTCTCCCATTTGTAATTAATACTGCAGCGGTGAATGTAAGGACATAGTACAGTTGTGTAAAACCTTACCATAACAGTAGATGTCCTTGCCTTCACCGCTGCAGTATTCACTCCATCCCCTATTTTTTTTTTCCCTTCCTGGATGGGCACGTTCTCCTTGGTTTCCTTGGACTGCTGTTCCTACTGGGGCAATCAATTCTGGAGATGGTATGCCTAAACATCACCTTTATGCCCTACACTATGCAAGGAGTGTGTAGGTGATGTTCAGCATACCTTAAAGCAACGGCAGGGAATCCCATTTGTAATGAGTATTGCAGCGATGAAGGCAAGGACATCTGCAGTTTTTGTAAGATTTTACACAACTGTAATTTTCCTGTAGCCTTTAGGATCTTGTATGTTAATGTGCACTATTTGTTCCGTGTTCCAATGCTGACCATCCATCTCTCTCTTCTGGCATCCCCATTAATCTGTTTGTTTCCCCAGGGGTGATGATCTGGTGAAACTAGTGCGGGACCGTCTTTGCAGCAGTATGGAGCTTTCTTTTATTTGTTTATAGATTACTCAATTAATTGACTCCTGTTTAGTAACTGAGTAAGTGAGCTCATAGAGCAGAAAAATAGTTGTTTGTTCTCAGCCGGATATTTACAAATACAAAATGCAGTTCAGAGAGTATATATGCAAGAGTTTGGTGCAAAGAATAAAGGTTAACATATAGTGGATGTAGAAAGTTGTGTGAGCAGTTTTAGGTTGTAAGATTAATACACAGTAACTTATTTAAAATATTACAAGATCAGCTGTCAACAGAGGTAGATAGGTGAGTGCTTATCAGTGTCCAGGGGATTAGTGTGTCATGAAAAGTGTCTGCTCCTTCTGATATTAGTAGCTTGGGAAGTACAGAGCTCAAAACTGTTGCAATTCCAGATTTGTACAAGTAAAACTGTTATAACCCTCTAGCTACCATCCATTCTACTGAAACATTAAGGACTTGCTTTTTATCAGGCTGTAGAGTTGACCAGAATCCTAACTTCCTATGTACATAGTCATCTCTTTTTCATGTGTAAGAGTAAATGACCTCATCAGAATGTGGAAATCTGTAACAAATGTCAGTCTTGGCGTGGACGCCTCTTGATTATGGTATCTTGTATGGAAGTTTCTAATTTTGATGTGATGATTTACAGTGTATTGGACTCATCCACTTAAAACTGTTTTAGTAACGTACCTTTAGCAGGCAGTTGCTATACTAGCCATTTAATTTTCTGTGTCAGGCCTCCTTTGTCATACTGGGCCCAGCTGTGTCATCTGTTTGGGCTATATTTTTCCAGAATCCTCTGCAATTATCTTAGTATATTATTCATGAGTAATTGGTGAGTCATTATTACCAAAAGTAGTTTTCAGTTGCGGGGTCTGTGCTACCCTGGTAAATCAAACTTCTGGATAATGTGAAGGCTGACTTGGCAAGCAATTTGGGAGATTAACCTAATGGCAGACTCCCATGGGACTGTACCGTGCTCATACATTTCATCTCCTCAGACAGGCTTTATATTTCCTTCTAAAGGGAGTGATCTAAGGATTTTTATTGCTCATTTTGATTGCAAGATTTATAAATTGCTTCATTTACAACGTAACAGAGTAGTGACTTGTCTACTAGGCTTTCTGACTGTTTTAATTCATTTTACTGAGCTGGGAAATAAATCTTCTTGGCTTTAGAGTAAAATGTGCTTTTTCCTTTAGAGTCTTACGAAGGACTAAGGTGGGAAATAACTTTTGGTAATGACAACAAACATTGTAAATCATTATGCCCTGTGTTACATTGAACAATTTAAAATAACATTTACTTATTTTCGTTGTTAGCATGCCTTTAGCATACTGCTTGTGTATTCTGCTAGTTCTATGTGATGTTTGTGATGTAGTTTTAAGGAATATTGTATGAGAAATTATGGCATAGCTTTAATTTTTTTCTTTTAAAATAAGAAAACATGCTTCTTACTGCTTCTGCAAAATATATTTATTGACATTTGATGGCCTCGTTGACCATTCAGTTATTTCCTGGGAATTGGTGATGGCCCAGGCTAGGGAGAGGCTGCTTACATATTAGGTTGTGTGAGGAAGAGCCCATTGTTTTCCCAAGTACCACTATTTTTGAGGTGGTCCTGATGGCTGGATTGTATGAAGTAGTTGCAGCTTGGGAGTTGAAACAAACAATATCCAAGTGTAGATAAACTGTCAGCTTGCATCCCTGCAAAGAAAGGGAATAGTTGTGAATATTAAGAGTCGCAAAATGTAATTTTTAAACTGTAAAATGTAATGTGAAATGGGTCGGCATCTTTAAAATGAACTAGAGCTGCTCTATAAACTCCCCCTTTTCCCTGTTTGTTTCCTTCCTTCGTATTAGGGTAATGATAGTAACCTGGGAGGGGAGAGCTTCACCTCTCACATCTTAACTGTGATTTACATTTTATGTTTAAGCTAATATGGATATTTGTTTTACTTGTTTCTGTTACTTCATTTATTTCCTTTATTCCTGCATTATGTCCTGACATTTGGCTTCATTTCTGATGATAGATGGTGGGTTGAAGGGGACATTTATGTGGGGATGTGAGAACTGATTGATTAAAGTGCTGGATTGTGACCTGGGTGCATTTATATTGCATGTTTTTAACTTGCTTGTAACATCTTGCCCTAGTACTTTATTTTCCACACTCTATTTACTTAGTATGATGATAATTACGTTTAGTGGTCAGGGAGTTGGAGCTTACTTTCTAAAAGAACCAGGGAAATTACCACCCGATCGTTATTTAACCTTTACTCTGCAGTTATTAAGGAATGTAGATATTTTGTGTAGGGGGCAGGGGCTGCAGCAGTTGCCTGGTTTTAATGGTTAATGTAGTCATTTACTTGAATGCTATGAAATTATAGGTATGTCATGTGATGCTACAAAATTTTTATCGCCAGAAATGTGCACAAGTCATTTTGCTGGTCCATAGCCTTTTTTAACATATTTTCAAGATTAAATTGTGTTCTGCTTAACTGTAAGTATATAAATATATTAAGTGTATACATTTTTCATCTGCGTATCTTTCAGCTTTGTTCTCAATCAGTGGTGTGAATTCTAAACCAGTATAGAGCAGTCATTAGTTAGGAATACCTGTTTTTTTCCTGCATATTCAGTTCTTTAATGCCTCATTTTGCCGATCTACTTCGAAAGAGTTGCATTTATTTTTTTTAAACGAGGCATAATAGTATTAAAATTTATGCATTTGCAGGTTACATAATGAGTTTTTTGTGCAACCAAATTCAGACATTCTAAACATTAGTTAAAAATAAATGCTGAGAGGTTTACAACAATAGTCTTAATTTAGACTTTTCTTCCCCTACATGGTAAATGTAAATTGATAAATGTTATTAATTTTCAACCCATAAAATGGTAGACTCTGTTAATTACTAGACCCAAATATTTTAAAAATAATTTTAAATTTCTGAAAGTAAATATTCTTAAGACATAGGTGGCTGCTAAGTAAAATATCTTGAGATAGTCTAACCAAAGATTCTTTTTATTACCTAAGGCTTTGGTAATGAAGATGAATATTTTTTCAAAGTTATTTTTTTTGTAATCTGTTGGTGTGAGTTGTAGGGTTTTCTCTGGGTACTTGGTTTTCTCTCATATTGCAGTGACATGCAGTATGTGGATTGAACACACTAAATTTGCCATAGGTGTGTGCATTTGTGTAATATGGAAGAACGACCTTTTAAGGGCTGGCCACCCACTGGTGTGAACACTGTCTCTAGACTATGTGACACACCAACCCCATGGGCACAAATGGGGAAAATGGAGGTTATTGATGGCTGGATGATATAAGAAATATCCAGACATTTATTACAAAAATGTGCCGAGTTCAAATATTTTTTGTTGCTTCTCCAAGGAACCTAGACTTATTTTTAGCATTTAAAAATAAAATCCTAATTTCTGTGGCAGTAGACAGCATATCTGGTAGTTCCTACACAGTGTCAAAGAAAAGCTAATCTGTATCAGTTACATTAAACAAAATGTTGGCATATAGATATATTCCTGACCTATAGTGCTAGGCTTTAGTGGTACTCATTTACCAAGAGTGTGGGGGGCGGTCACCTCAGGTTGAAACCGGTTTATTCCCATTTAGCATGACCAGTGTTCAGTGTGAAAAATTCTGAGGCAAGCTTCATGCTCATAGCCATGTGGTTAGGTCTCCTGACTAGGCTGGTCCTAGTCTTTTGCCTTGTCATTCCTGGTAAAGTCCTCTATCCCTTTGTGTCCTGGTGAAAGTACTGCTTGCGATCTTCCCCAATTATAGGTTACAGAAAGGAGGGTTCTGGACATTAGATGCAATAGATATCTTATTGTATCCAGGGCCTTCCTTGATCTTAAAAAGTAGCCTTCTTGGTGGGTCTTGGATGGTCTTTCTATGTCCCTCTGCCAGTAGGCTGTCCATCCAGTCAGCCTTGGCTGTTTGATTTTGCTGTAGGTCAGGCGGGTATATTCCTTCCCAGCAGTGGATGTGCCAGATGTTTATTACCCTTGATTTTCAGGAGTATGCTAAATGATTGCAGGAGGGCAGACTGGTGGTTGCGCAGACGTGTGCATCCCTATGGAGGGGCATGTCCTTCCCAGAGTGTGGGAGCTTCTGGAAGAAAGGCACCAAATGCTGATTGAGAGGATAAAGCCATTGTACAAAAGCATAAATGATAAGAACATCTGTTATTTCTTATAAATTTCAAATCTGTATTTTAGTGCATTAAAAGTAATTGTGAAATCAGGAGGTCATTTCCACGACCAGTGTGCATACATTTTGAGAAAATGATCCAGTTGTATTCCTGCATTTAAATAACTTTTATATAGCTTGCAGAAATAAACTGTATGAAAAAATATTTTGAAGACAAAACTGAATAAGCATATTTGTTCCATCTTCCATTAAGAGCAGTTGCAGCTTTAAGACCCACATAGAAACCTTTTCATCGGAGCATTTACAACCAACCCTGATAAATACATTGACTTCCATAGTAGGAAGTTAGCAGATTTTGTCGGGCAAATCTTAAATCTCAAACTGTAGAAAAAAAAATCAGAGCAGTCATTAGCTGCCACAAAATAGCAAACAACAAACATTGAAAAAATAGTAAAATCACTGGATCAAATTCAGTGACCACATTCTTGTAGTCCAACGGATGAATGCACCAAAAACTAACTGGTAGGTGGGCCTTTCTGTTCCTCTGTATTCTGGTGAGCACAGCACATTACTTATTAGTCTGCTTCCAGATCCACTGCAGCTGGGGCTAGAGTACCATTTGCAGGCATCCCGTTTACACCATCCTTTTTTTCCTTCTTTCTACAATAACTAGGATCAGATTACTGACACACACATAATGCAGCACCAGTACACCATCCAACCACAATTAATAATACAGTGTTCTAAAATCCAGTATTGTGAGAAGTCAGAGCAAATTCCTTAGTAAACCAAACAAATAAAGCAGGCTGTGTGGTCTGGAATTTTTTTAGTAAGGTTGTGAATATTTCTTGGAGACTTTTTTTTTTTCTTTCAAGGTTCACCTTGCGAGCCTTTATGGCAGTATTCTCCTTCCCTTGGCTTTTTGCTCAGTGGGATACTATCAGTCGGCTTTCTTTTTTTATTGTGTTGCAGTTTTTTTTTTTTTTTTATACTTTGTAGCTTTTGTGGGTTGGCTATGGTGGTGGAGCGGGTTAGCATTGTCGCCTCACAGCAAGAAGTTCTCAGGTTCGATTATTGGCTGAAGTGCCTTCTGTGCGGAGTCTGCATGTCCTGCCTGCAGTCGAGTGAGTTTTAAAGACATGCACTAGGTGCGCATGTGTGTCTGTGTGTGCCTTCTGTGAAGGTTGGGTACCAGGCTGGCAATTCAACACTATAAAAACTCCACTGCCAGTCAGTCTGAGGACTAGTGATCCGCTGTGGTGACCCCTAACTGCAGAAGCCAAAAATACTGCTTTTTGTAGCTTTTGTGGAACCTCTCTGGCTTCCCAGACTATTCATCTTCTTCTGTATACCCTGTAGTTGTCCCCTCCTTTTGAGGGCTTCCTTTTGGCATCACCCCAACCCACCCGCACACATTTCCAGTATCTCTCTCAACATTTGTTTTTAAATTTATTAGTCCATTAATGCCATACTAGATTTCCATTTTCCCCCTTGCCTGGCTGCTGGACTTGTTAGTTTATTTGAGACATTTTTGTTTGTGTGCAGTATGTCTTATTTTCAAGTAGATAATCAGGTTTAATTGATATATATTCAGCTTCCCTTGGTTGACATAGAATTTTCATCAGTGCCTGCTGTGGCTTGAGGGCCTAGTTTTAATTCCTCTCCAGCCTGGAGTTCTCTGCCCATTCCATGCTTGGAGTTTTAACGGATTTGGTCAGATCAGCAGGCTGCTTCAGTCTCTCCCTTCTATCACTAAAGTTAGCTATTGGTAAGTGTACTCTATTTCCCATAAATCAGCACCGACTGAGCTGACATCTGTCAGGCTGGCATTGATACACCTAGCATCAGGTCCTTGTTTCCATGCTATGGGGTTTCCTTATTTGCCTCGGTACATTATTAGTATAGTGGAAGCTTGTGTGTCAAGCAAACGATTAGCCCAGGTGCTGGATCTAGTGCAGGTCTTATGACTTTTCTGCTGGCCTGCCTACGTTAGAGTTGTGTTTGTTCAGTCGAGTATTAGACAATTTTGTGCTGGGCCAGTGTTAGAAATTTCTGGTTTCAGTTGCCCATTCTGTAGTGAACAGCAGTCTGACGGTGTTACAAGAAAGGCGTTCTGCTATCTTCGCCTTGCGGGGTTGAGTGCAGACCTTACAGCCTACCCTAAAGAGGTCTTTTCATAGATCTCCTTCAGTGTTCCCCATTGAGGAGAATCAGAGCTTTTCTTGTTCTGCTCTTGCAGGCCAAGATGGCTGTTTGCCTGCTGACATAGAGAATTCTTGAAATCCATAGTTGGGAGAGTTTAGCTTTATTATTTTATTTTTATTTATTTGTAATGCTGTAGTGTCCTGTTCTCAGAATGTAGCCATACAGAGTATTTTTCTACTCCCTTATGCGGGAGGGCTCTGACCTTAAGGGGCTGTTACTATGTGGGAGGGAGGCTGCCTGTCATTATTGTCCTGTGTGTGGTGGATTGGAGTGAGTCTTTTCCTGGTTTTTAGTGTTATCTATTTTCTTCAATTGTAGACATTCTTATCTCTTTCTTGTAGTTGGGCATTAGAACCAGTTTTCACTGTAAGTTCCCTGGATGCTTTTTATAAGTGTGGTTTGAATTGTGTACATATTTCTGTGTTGAAATCTGTCTGTTTCTGTGGTTCTCCACATAGTTTCAGAAGAGTGCCCTAAGGCTTAATGGGTCACCTTGGAGAGTATAATTGGGTTTCCATTTTCTGTTATGCTGGGGCAGCTAGTGGAATCTTGCTGGCAGGTGTCAGGATGATAGTCTCTAGATCCTGGGACCTTTCCATTACAGGCAAATGAAGAGCCTGCTTTTTTCCTCTGTCCTCTGAATTGGTCACATATATCTTCCTCTTCATATACTTCATTTTTGGTTATCCCATCTTTCAGGCTTGATACCACAAATCCTCCCAAGGTGGCTTCCTCTTAACATTGTATTCCAGAGGTTGGTAGAAGAGCAGCTAGCTTGCTTCCTGGCCATTTCAGAAGGAGATCCTCTCTTTTTTTCTCCTCTATGGCCTTTAGGTTTATTGTCATTAATCCTGTTTTTTCCCCATTGGTGTTGATTTTTTTTATAAATGCATTTATTGTCTGTCACATTCATTAGGATGTACCATATTGTGCAGTCCACAAGCATGGTGCACTTTTTTTCCATTTTCCCAGCAGCTGGATAGTAATGACAGATGTTTTTCATTTTTCACTGTTGCAGTCATCACCTGTGGGTTATCCCTGCTGTGGTAGCCCTCGGCCGGCACGAATACTATACCAGAGTCAATGTTTTTTTGCATCAGCTGCTGTCACTTGCTGCCTGACATCAGGTCATCAGTGCTATAAAGAAAGGCAGCTGACGCCATTACATCAGTCTTTCTTGCCCTCGAGCCCATAGCAGAAGCAGTTTGCAAGTGTGCCGGTCGGTCCCTACCGGAGTTTGAACTACAGCTGAAAACGTCTAAAGCTAAGTACTCCATTGGGGATCCTTTTTTTTTTTTTTTTTTTTGCATTAACCGATGTCTGAAAAAGTTAACAGTTTTCTAGCCTGTGGAAAACAAATACCACACCGAGACTTCCATTCATACTGCATCACTTGTTTAGACCCAGACCACAATGTCCCCCGTTGCCAGTTCTGTGCCCTCTTCAACATGAGTACCATTCGTCATAGAGCTCTTATTGTAACCAGGTATTTTCGTCTTCATTCACTGTATTCCGAAATGGCATCCTTCAGCCAACCAGCCATAGGCATTCCGAAAAAAACGTAAGGATGAAGATGGAGACAGACCACACAAGGCTAAGCCTTCCAATGACTCTACAGCTAAGCAGGTTGTCAGTTCTCTGGAATTCAGTGAGGCGCCTTCGCAGCCCCTGATGCCTGATTCGATACCTTCGCAGGACTCTACTGAGACCCTTTTGGAGTCCAGTATGCAGCAGAAATCTTAGTCTTCCGAGCCTTTGGTTGTCTCTGCATTGGTTGGGTTTGGAGCCGCGACGCAGGCACTGGCTTCCGAGGAGGTTTTTTGCACTACCAAATCTAGGCAAAAAAACGCATTTTCTCTGACCATTTTTCTCAGACTGGTGGATACTATTAGGCCTAGAAGCAAGACCACTCCTAGGAAAACTACCTATAGCCACCATTTTACTGCTGCTCCACCACCCCAAGCTCAAATGCTTAAAATGGCAGAGGATCTTATCACCCTTATCAGGGGTAGTCAGGCCATACCTTCTAATAGGAAAAGAGACCTTTCTCCTGAAATACTGACAGAACAGGATTCTGAGGAGTCGGATTATTCAGATTTTGAAGCGGAACAATAACCTCTGACTGTTAATCAGGATTCAGATGCAGAGGAATCCATTCCATCTGCCTCCCTACCAGAAGATCTTTCCTTTAGGGAAACCCTTCACACCCTCAGGGAACATTTCCACTAAGAATCCCAGGACTTCCCATGGTCTAAGAAAAGATTAAGAGAGTTTCTAGACCTCCCACAGCACAGACCCTTGGCCATCCCTTCAATCTTAGAGGTGGTTGATGACATCTTCCATGAATCCAGCTTAACTCCTTACGGCCTCCCACCTGCTCCCAGAAAATCTGACATGTATTACAGGGTACCGGATTCTCACAAATATCTGTACAGAAATCCTGCTGCAGATCCGGAGGTCATTACACAGGGACCAAAAGGAGCCAAGGCTAGTTTGCAAATAATCCTATTCCTTCTGACAAGGACTCCAGAGCTCTGGACAGATGGGATAAAAAAGTATACACCTCTGCAACCTTAGCCATCAGAGCACTCAACTGTCAGTTCCACATGTTAAAATATCAACAACACACTTTGGAACTATTAGAACAAAAGATTTCAACCTTTCCTGAATGTGCCAATTCAAAAGAGTTAGCAGATTTACTGCACTTTAATTGTCAAGTGGCTAAACACTCATTACACTGTGGATATGATGCCCTAGAAGCCTCAGGCAGGGCAGCAGTATCAGGATCTGTCATTAGTTGACATGCATGGTTGAAAAAACAACCTCTCCCTGATCATGTTACATCTAAATTAATTGATGCACCCTTGCATAAGGACTGCTTGTTTGGAGTAAAAGCAGAAGAGGTGCTTAAAAAGATGGAAGACAAAGCAAAATCTATGCAAACAGTAAAAGATTTGCTTCAGGTACAACCCCCTAGGTTCAGCAGGAATTTTACCTCAAAACACTGGTCTTTTCCTGCACCTAGCAGATGGGCAAGGTAAGCCACGTAGGGACAGACCACCCAGACTCCTATCCCAGGGACAGAAGTGAACCAAACAGTGGACCACTTCCACTCCAAAGGCAGGGAGTTCTAAGCCATCCCTCTATGACAAAAACTCTCAATGACTCCCTGTCCCCCCCTCTGCCCTCTTTTCACTCACCAAAAACTAGGAGGAAGTCTCTCCCTCTGCAAAGAAAATTGGCTTTCTGTAACAAAGGACCAATGGGTCCTAAAGATAATTTTTCAGGGATACAAATTCTCCTTCAACGAACTCCCAATTCTAAGAGGGTACCCAGACTTGCCTCCAAACCAGTGGGCAGAGCAATTTAAAGAAGTCCAAACACTCATATCCCAAGGGGGCAGTAGAAACTGTCTCCTCAGATCAAACAGGCAAAGGCTTTTATTCCAGACTATTCCTTGTTCCCAGAAAAGAGGGCACTTGGCTCCCCATCCTGGATCTGTCCATTCTGTACACCTTCCTGGTGGTCCCCAAATTCAAAGTGCTAACTTTGCAGCAGCTGCTGCCTGTGTTGACAAAAAATGCCTGGTTAGTTACCCTAGATCTAAAAAATGCCTACCTTCACATCCCCTTAAGGGAATGCTGCAGGAAATCACTTTACTTCAGAGCAGGCTCAGAACACTTTCAGTTCTCTGCACTACCCTTTGGCTTATCTACATGAATTCACAGGGTATTCACCAAATGCTTAGCCCCAGCCATAGCCTTTTGCAGACAGAAAAATATACAAATTTACCCTTACCTGGACGACTGCCTCATTCAGGCAGACTGCAAAGAAAAGCTCCTGAAGGACCTCCTCTTTGTCAAAACTCTCCTAACCTCCTTAGGGTACACCATCAACGAGAAGAAATTAAAGCAAACATCCTCCAGGAAGATCATTTTCTTGGGAGTACTGCTGGACACAGCATCCCAAATTACCTTCCTTTTCCCAGAAAAGCAGAGCTTCCTGCCTCTCTATTTTACCCAGCTGGCTTCCAGAAGACACCTCACTGCGAGGAAGTTCCTGCAAGCCTTGGGGTACATGGCATCTTGAATCCTTCTAATTCCTCTGGCCAGGCTTCATATGAGAAAACTTCAGTGGTACCTAAAGAACCTTTGGTGTCAGCACTCTCAGTCTCTAGAAACCTCTCTCCCTTTGATCCCCTGTATAAGGGCCGAGTTAATCTGGTGGGGAGGGGCCTGTGCCTAGAACAAGGGTCTTTCCTTCACCCTCCCCCCAACTCTGCAGACCATTACCACAAATGCCTTAGACATAACTTTGGGTGCTCACCTAGAAGGCAGGTGCACACAAGGTCTTTGGGATGCCTAGCACCTTCCCTTACACATCAAGGAGAAGGAAATGATGGCAGTACAAAATGCTCTGACATCCTTAAAACCCCATCTCAAGCCAGGGTTTCTCTTTATCAAAACAGACAACACCATAGTAATGTGGTACATCAACAAACAGGGAGGGACCCAATCTTAACCTCTGTGCAGGCTAGCCATGAACCTCTGGCTGACAGCCTCCTCCATGGGACTACACCTGATAGCCCAGTACCTAACAGGGATCAACAACACCCTAGCAGACCACTTAAGCAGAAGCTTAGTGGACCCCCACAAATGGCATCTCCACAGACAAATCTTTTTACAAGTCAGTCAGGGGTGGGGGACTCCAGAGGTGGATCTCTTTGCTTCACATCTCAACCATCAGCTGAAAAAAATTCTGTACCAGGGAGTATCACCACCTAGCATGGAAAGTGTATGCCTTGACCTTCCCCTGGAACACCCTCTTTGTGTACGCATTCCCTCCTCTGCCTCTTATTCCAAAGGTACTGATTAGAGTAATGGAGGAGAGACCAAAGGCCAACCTCATTGCTCCAGACTGGCCCAGACAACATAGGTACCCCTTACTGTGTGCAGCCTGACCTTACAGCCTCCCAGGCAGCTTCCCCTGATCTCAGACCTCTTAACTCGGGTGGGGTGGGGGGGTGGGGGTGATCCACCCAGACTTGCCGGCTCCGTTTCAGCATGGCTAATACTCTAAAGGCAAACAAGGGGCCCCTGTTAAGCAAATGGGTCCTAGACTAAATTACTTTTATTCACTCCAAATAAGTCCAAGTCCACTTCTCCAACCTTCTCTATCTCATCCAAAAATAGTACACTAATCACTCCCTTCAACTCAAACCAAACTCCTTGGGGTAAAAATAGACAATAATCTTTACTTCAATGTTTATATAGCCCAAACTATCCAAAAGGTTCATAAGAAAATGGGTACTCTGTATAGGCACAAACACTTTCTCACTGATGAGGCAAGAATCACCTTAGCTCAAACTCACCTTCTATCCACTCTTACATTTGCAGCCCCAATTTTAACCCACATAAAAACTGATCTTGATAAAATGGAATCATGTTACAACAAAATTGCTAAATTCGCCAATAACTCCACTTTCAGAACTCACCACTGCCAAGTACTAAGACACCTTAAATGGCTAGAATTACCCCAATTACTCACTTTCCTACAGCTAACCACTGGATTTAACATCCTGACCAACCCTGAGAAAACTGTCTTACAACATCTGCTCACCCATTACTCTACCACTCTCCCCCTCCACTCTACCACTACATCTCTCCTTAGTACCATTAGGGCTAACAACACTGCAGGAAAATCTCTCTACTCTCATACCATTGCTAAGGCCTGGAATAACCTCTCTTCCTCCATTATCTCTACCACAAATATTACACAATTCAAAAAGCTACTTAAATCACACCTTCTGAAAATTTGGATCTGCCCATGCATAACTTGATACAACTCCCCATCATTGCGCTCTCCAGCTACTATGGATCCAGATGTCCTTCAAGAATGCAACTGCAGTCCTGACATATGGGTTGTCCTGCCTCAGGCAGCCCCTCGGTCAGCCGGATTCCAAAGTCTGGGTCCGGCGTCGGCTGATGTCGCCTCCTCCCCGACGTCAGAGCGGCTGGAGTATAAAGGCATCCGCTGATGCCATCTTCTTCAGTCTTTCTTGCCGCGTGGTGCCCGAAGCAGAAGCAGTTCGCAAGTGCCGGTCGGTCAGCTCCTGTGTTTTCAGTACCGAAGTTATCTAAAAGCTAAGTACCCCGTTGGGGAACATTTTTTCTTGCCTCAGCCGATGTCAGAAAAAATTGAAAAAGTTAATAATTGTTTGTCTTGTGGTAAACAAATACCTCATAAGGACTTCCATTCTTACTGCCTCCCTTGCCTGGGCCCAGACCACGACGTCTCGGCCTGTGCTGCCTATGCTCGCTTTAATAAGCGCACACTCAGGTGCCGGGCAGAATTTGCCGAAGACTTTTTTGGCGAATCTTTCGCTTATATCATGCCGTCGGAACAACCGACAGCACAATCTACCAAATAACGCAAGGACCGGGACCGACATCCTCGGCCCGCGTCTTCCACCGATACCACACCCTGAAAATGGACCTTGTCAAGCTGGATTTTCCCAATTAATAAATGTAAAATAAAAAAAAAAATAATAGACATTATCACAGAGGCCAGAAGGCCCAGCACCAGAAAATCTTAAACAGAAAAATGGAAAAGATTCTGCTCCTGGAACCAGTTTAGAGGGGGGCAGTACCTCACAACCTTCCATCCCTCTTATCCTGGACTACCTAGTGCAGCTACTTAATAGTGGCCTCTCCTTCTCCTCTATTAAAATCCACACCTCAGCCGTTTCAGCTCATTTTGATACAGAACTACCCCTGTTCTCCCATCCTCTGATTAAGCAATTCCTCAGAGGGGCTTCTAATATCAGACGTCCCAGAAGGCCACCCACTCCAACCTGGGACCTGAATTATGTTTTGGAAAAACTAACTTTACCACCCTTCGAACCTGCTGCTTCAGCAAAGCTAAGATACCTCTCCTGGAAGATTGCTTTTCTCCTAGCTATCACCTCAGCCAGAAGGGTTTCAGAACTTCAGGCACTGATGGCCATTGAGCCATTCATCATTTTCTATGCAGACAGAGTCTCCCTGAGGACTAATCCCTCCTTTAGGCCCAAGGTGGTATCTAATGTAACTGTCAACCGGGCCATACCTTCTTTCCTAACCCTCAAAACAAAGGGGAAAGAATTCTGCACTCACTAGACGTGCACAGACAGCTCATATATTATCTGGACCTTACTAAACCCTTCAGGAAAACAGACAAACTACTAGTCAGTTTTGCCCCAGGGGCAGAGGGGAAGCCCATTTCCAAACAAACCATTTCCAAATGGATATCACACTGTATCAATTTCTGCTACAGTTTGCATGGGAACCCCCCCCCCCAAGGCTATTCAAACCCATTCCACTAGGGCAGCTTCCATTTCCACAGCATTCTTCAGAGGAGTTCCCACCAGGGACATCCTGGAAGCTGCCACCAGGACTTCTGTCCATACCTTACTAAGCATTGCCACCTACCTCTATTTTCTAAGGCTAGGGCAGGGTTTGCCTCTGCAGTTCTGCATGGCATGCTGACCCATTCCTAGGTCTCTTACTAATCCTACCACCCCTCTCCTCAGCTTTGGGAATCCTCCCACAGGTGATGACTGCAACAGTGAAACACGAAGAACATAGTACAGATGTTCTTCATGTTTCATTGTTGCAGTCATCACATTTGGGTTATCCCAGCCAGGGTAGCCCTCGGCTGGCCCAAATACCAGAGGCTTAGTATTTCTGCGTCGGTTGCTGTTGCTTCAGGACTGTCGTCAGTAGTATAAATTAAGGCAGTTGACGCCATTACATCAGGCTTTCTTGCTGTGGGGCCCGAAGCAGAAGCAGTTGGAACGAGTGCCGGTTGGCCTCTACCTGAGTTTCGTCTTCCGAATTGAAGCTGAAGTCTTCTAAAGCTAAGTACCCCGTTGGGAATCTTTTTTTTCTTGCACTAACCAAATGTCAGAAAAAGTTAACAATTGTCTCGCCTGTGGAAAGCAAATACCACATCGAGACTTTCATTCTTACTGGGTCACTTGCTTAGGCCCAGACCATGACGTCCTCCGCTGACGCATTTGTGCTTTGTTCAACGCCAGAACTATACATCGTCGGGCCCTTATTGTAGCAAGATATTTTCGCTTGCAGTCCTTAAAATCCGATATGGCATCGGTAAGCCATCCAACAGCAGATCTTCCAAAAAAACGTAAGGATAAAGACAGAGACAGACCGCATAGGTCCAAACCTACCGACGATGCTTCCATTAAGCTAGTCATCAGTTCTCCAGTCCTCAGTGAGGTGCTTTCGCAGTGATTTATGCCCACGTCTGTGGATTCGCAGGCTGCTACTGAGACCCTTTCGGAGTCCAGTATACCTTAAAATTCTTCTTCGACTGTGGATCCTGCGGTTGTCTCTCCCTTGGATGGGTCCGGAGCAGCTGAGCAGGCACTGGCTTCCGAGGAAGTACTTCACACTACCGATTCTCGACACAAACAGACTTCTTTCGCGTCTACCGTTCTTTCGAAAACCAAGTTTCTAAGGCCCAGGGTACGAACCACACCCAAGGAACCGACGACCCACTCTCAGGCACCTGCTTCCTTGCCTCAGTGTCAAATGCTTAAAATGGCAGAAGATCTTATCATGCTTATCAGGGGAAGACAAGTTACCCCTTGCAAAAGAAAAAGGGATCTGTCCCCAATAGTTTTGTCTGAACAGGAATCGGATAACTCTAATGCATCTGAATATGAAGACATGCAACCCCTTTCTGCTTATGAGGATTCTGATGCAGAGGATTCCATTCCCTCAGCCTCTCCACCCTAGGACTTTTCCTTTGGGACAACCTGTCATACCTTAAGGGAGCATTTCCAATGGGAATGTCACGACTGCCTTCAGTCAAAAAAAGAGACTCAGGGAAATCTTGGATCTTCCACAGCACAGACACCTGGCCATTCCCCCAGTCCTGGATGTTGTGGACGATGTTTTCCAGGAATATAGTTTGACTCCTGGCACCCTACCTCCTGCACCCAGAAAACCTGGCGGGCATTTTCAAAAATCCTACTGCTGACCCTGAGGTAATTTCTCAAGGCCCTAAAGGTATTAAAGCAACTTCTGCTAAGAATCCCACCCCCTTAGAATAGGGATTCCTGAGCACTAAACAGATGGGGGTAAAAAAGTATACACCTCTGCTACCCTTGCTGTCATAGCACTAAATTGCCAGTTCCATATGGTAAATTTCAGCAACAAACCATGGAACTCCTCAAACAAAATGTCTTCTTTTCCTACTTGTGCAGAATTTAAAGAGTTACAAGAGTTAATCCATTCAGCAAGTTCAGTAACTAAGCACACCTTACACTGTAGATGTTCATGTTTCACTGTTGCAGTCATCACACTTGGGTTATCCTGCTAGGGGTAGCCCTCAATTGGCCTGAATACCAGAGGCTTAGTATTTCTGTGTCTGTTGCTGTCACTTCAGTACTGATGTCAGGTTGTCAGAGGTATAAAAACAGGCAGTCTACACCATTACATCAGTCTTTCTTGCCGAGGAGCCTGAAGCAGAAGCAGTTCGCACGAGTGCCGATCGGCCGCTACCTGAGCTTTGTTTCCGAAACTGAATCATCTTGAAATCTTCTAAAGCTAAGTAAGCTGTTGGGGACGCTTTTTTCTTGCTCTAACCGATGTCAGAAAAAGTTAACAATTGTCTCGCCTGTGGAAAGCAAATACCACACAGAGATTTCCATTCTTACTGCATCACCTGTTTAGGCCCAGACCACGATGTACCTTGCTGATGGTTTTGTGCTTTGTTCAATGCCTGAACTATTCGTCGTCGGGCCCTTATTGTAGCTAAATACTTTAGTTCTCAATCTCCGTATTTCTAAATGGCTTCCGTAAGCCATCTAACTACTGATCTTCTGAAAAAAACGTAAGGATAATAACAGACAGAACGCACAGGCCAAAACTGTCGATGACGCTTCTGTTAAGCTAGTCACCAGTTCACCGGTACTCAGTGAGGCGCTTTCACAGCCCCTGATGCCCACTTCGATGGATTTGCAGGCCGCTACCAAGACCTATTCAGAGTCCAGTATGCTGCGAGATTCTTCTTTGACTACGGAACCTGCGGATGTCTTTACCTTGGATGGGTCCGGAGCCGATGTGCCGGCACCGGCTTCTGAGGAAGCTCTTTGCACTACCGATATTCGGCACAAACTGATGACTTCTTTCGCGTCTTCAGTTTTTTCTATAACTACCAAGTTTCTAAGGCCAAGAGTGCGAGCTACGCCTAAAAAAAGGATGACCCAATCTCAAGCGCCTGCTTACTT
Source organism: Protopterus annectens (assembly GCF_019279795.1). Classification (NCBI taxonomy): domain Eukaryota; kingdom Metazoa; phylum Chordata; order Ceratodontiformes; family Protopteridae; genus Protopterus; species Protopterus annectens. The sequence continues at coordinate 970,843,922 of NC_056744.1, forward strand.
GCCACAATCAATGAGAGAAGACCTGATCATGTTGATTAGGGAAACCAGCCTTCCCCTGCTAAAAGAAAAGGAGACTTGTCCCCAGAAGCTTTACCTGACCGAGTCCGACGACTCTGACATTTCTGATTATGAAGACATGCCCTTATCTGCCTATGAGGATTCAGATACAGAGGAATCCATTCCTTCTACCTCCCCTCCAGAGGATTTTGCTTTTGGTGAAACCCTACATACTTTTGAGAGAGCATTTCCATTGGGAATGCCAGGATTATCCTCAGTCCAAAAAGAGACTCAGGGAATTTTTAGATCTACCACAGCCCAGACACTTAGCTATCCCTCCTGTTCTGGATGTTGTGGATGATGTCTTTATGGAATCCAGTCTAACTCCTGACACTTTACCTGCTGCTCCAAGGAAACCTGACAGGTACTACAGAGTCCCTGACTCACACAAATTTCTCTTCAAAAATCCTACTGCTGACCCAGAGGTAATCTCCCAAGGACCTAAAGGAATTATAGCGACTACAGCTAAGAATCCCACCCCCTCGGACAGGGATTCCCGAGCTTTAGACAGATGGGGTAAAAAAGTATACACCTCTGCAACTCTCATCATTAGAGCATTAAATTGTCAGTTCCACATGCTGAAGTACCAGCAACATACTACGGAACTTATTAAGCAAAAATTATCTACCTTTCCTGACTGTGCAGAAAATAAAGAATTACAGGAGTTTATGCATTTTGCAAGCATACACTGCAATGTGGGTTTGACGCCCTAGAAGCATCTTGCAGTGCAGCAGTCACAGGTTCTGTACTTAGAAGGCATGCCTGGCTTAAAGAGCAGACCTTGCCAGACCATGTCAAATCAAAATTATTGGACACTCCTCTGAACAAGAACAATCTGTTTGGCACTAAAGCAGAAGAGGTTTTTAAAAAAGACGGAAGAAAAGGCTAAGTCTATGCAGACAGTCAAAGATTTCTTGTAAGTGCAGCCTCCAAGATTTAGTAGGCATTGCCCCTCAAAACATTGGTCCTTTCCAGCACCCTCAAGTACATCTCAAACTAGACCCAGGGGAAACAGACCCCCCCAGATTACAGTCTCAGGGTATGCAGAGATCTAAGCAGTGGAGTACTGCATTATCAGTTCTCTGCAGTTCCTTTTGGCTTATCCAGTGCTCCCAGAGTTTTCACAAAATGCCTGGCTCCAGCCATTGCCTATTGGAGACGGAGAAATATTCAAATTTACCCCTACTTGGACGATTGGCTAATTCAGGCAGACAGTCTGGAAAAGCTGTTGCAGCACCTGACATTTGTAAAGGAACCTCCCTGAGGTACACTATCAATGAAAAGAGATCCAAACTAGTCCCCAGTCAAAAAATTGTATTCCTGGGAGCAACCTTGGATGTAGCATCCCAGATGGCATTCCTTACTCCAGAAAAACAAGCCTGTCTGACAGGCTACTTTGCTCAAATGGCCACCAAAACCCAGCTATCCACAAGGAAAATCCTACAGGCTCTAGGGTTCATGGTATCCTGCATTCTACAAATTCCATATGCCAGACTGCATATGAGGAATCTTCAGTGGTACTTAAAAAAAAAAAAAAAAAAAAAAATAGTCTTTGGTGCCAACATTCTCAGGACCTGGAAACTGTCATATTATGATACCTTGTCTAAGGAAAGAGTTTCTTTGGTGGGCAGCAGCATGCAACCACAACAAGGGGCTTCCCTTTACACAATCCCACGCCACCCATACCCTAACCATAGGTACATCAGATTATGCCTGGGGTGCACATCTGGACAGCAGGTGCATTCAGGGACACTGAAGCCCAAATCATATTCATCTGCACATCAACCAAAAAGAGATGCTAGCTGTTCAGCATGCTCTGACAGCTTTCAGATCCCTACTCTCACTAGGGCCCTTACTAATCAAAACTGACAACACCACAGTGATATGTATGTGGTACATAAACAAGTAGGGAGGAACCCACTCGGCAGGCTAGCCATGACCCTGTGGAACACGGCCTCAGCCATGCATATTCACCTGCAAGCTCAATTCCTGCCAGGCAACCAAAACTCTCTGGCAGACAACTTAAGCAGAAATCTCCTAGACCCACACGATTGGCAATTAAGCCACAACACCTTCAGCCTTGTGACCCAGAAATGGGGTATTCCGAAGGTGGATCTATTTGCCTCCCACATACAACCACCAGCTCAGCAAATTCTGCACCAGGGTATCTCTCAGCAAGGCCTGGAAAGTGGATGCCCTATCCTTCCAGTGGGCAAACCTCTCAATCTATGCATTTCCACCTCTACCAGAATATTACTCAAAATAAGGGAGGAAAGAGCAATCCTAATTGCCCCAGACTGGCCCCGCCAACACTGGTACCCACTACTGCACAGTCTGTCACCATTGCCTTCATGGCACCTACCTCAAATCCCTACTCTTCTGACTCAGCAGGAGGGACAGTTCTTGCATCCACAGTTGCAGACCCTGAACTTTCCAGCCTGGCTTATCCCTTGACTTCTCCTCCAGTGGCCAGCGTAAGCAAGCAGATACTGGATGTCATACATGAAGCCAGACAACCCAGTACAAGGAAATCCTGTACTGACAAGTGGAAAAGGTCTTGTTCCTGGCTTCACACTAAAGGAGTGGATACAGCACAGCCTTCCTTACCTCTCATCCTGGATTACCTAGCAGGCCTACTCCACAGAGGCCTCTCCTTCTCCTTCATTAAGATCCATGCCTCTGCCATCTCTGCTCGTTACAGCACTGAGCCACCTCTCTTCTCTCACCCTCTCATCAGGCAGTTCTGACAGGGGTTAACAACTTAAGGCCACCAAGAAGAGCCCCCACCCCTGCTTGGGACCTTAACGTCGTGTTTGAGCCTGCAGCGCCAGCAGAGTTAAAATTCCTCTCTTGGAAAACAGCCTTGCTTCTGGCCATCACTTCAGCAAGAAGAGTGTCTGGGCTACAAGCACTTATGGCTGTGGAACCCTTCATTATTTTTCATGCTGACAGGGTCTCCCTCAGGACTAACCCAACTTTCATGCCTAAAGTGGTATCCAGTGTGGCTCTCAACCAAGCTATCCATTTGCCCACCTTTTTCCCTAATCCTCAAAATTAAGGGGGAAAGGATCCTGCACTCTTTAGATGTGCAGAGACAGCTCAGATTCTACCTTGCTAGGACTAAGCCCTTTAGGAAATTTGACCAGTTACTAGTCAGCTTTGCACCAGGGGCAGAGGGCAGGGCCATATCATAACAAGCCATCTCCAAATGGATAGCACACTGTATCCATTTCTGTTGCAAACACCATGGGAAACCATCCCCTCAGGGAGTCAGAACACATTCCACTAGGGCAACATCAACCTCTACAGCCTTTCTCAGAGGAATCCCTACCAGGGACATTCTGGAAGCTGCTACTTGGAATTCTGTTCATACTTTCACCAAGCATTACCACCTACCTATCTTTTCCAAATCCAGGGTGGGCTTTGCAACAGCAGTCCTGCAGGGCATACTAGCCAGCCCCAACTCTTCTTGACTGCCTCCACCCATTCTTCAGTTTGGGAATCAACCCAAGTGTGATGACTGCAACAGTGAAACATTGAAGGACATAGTACAGTTGTCTACACTTACCATGAATGTAGATGTTCGAGTGTATTCACTGTTGCAGTCCTGGTTTCCCACCCTCCAGCACTCTTGTATCTCTGTGTCTTTCTCTCTCTCTCCCTCATTCCTTACTGGGCTATTGGTATTTACTTTTTACTGGTGGTGTTTTTCCCCCATAACTTAGCTCCCTATTTGGGTGCTCCTGACATTTGGATCAAGAAAAACTGATGTAGTGGTGTCTGCTGCCTGTTTTTATACCTCTGACGACCTGAAGTCAGTACTAAAGCGACAGCAACCGATGTATAAATACTAAGCCTCTGGTGTTCGGACCGACTGAGGGCTACCCCTAGCAGGATAACCCAAGTGTGATGACTGCAACAGTGAATACACTCGAACATCTACATTTATGGTAAGTGTACACAACTGTACTTTTTGACGCCCTAGAAGCTTCTTGCAGGGCAGCAGTCACCAGTTCTATCCTTAGAAGGCATGCATGGCTTAAGGAACAGCCCTTCCCAGATCATGTTAAATCTAAATTGTTGGATGCACCCTTGCACAAAGACAACTTATTTGGCACTAAGGCAGAGGAGGTCTTAAAAATGTTAGAAGAAAAATCTAAATCTATGCATACAGTTAAGGATTTCTTACAGGTCCAGCCACCCAGGTTCAGTAGACATTACCTCTCCAAGCACTGGTTCTTTCTTGCTCCCACCAGGTCAGTTCAGCCTAGACCCCGTGGAAGCCAACTCCCCCCAGATAGCAGCCACAGGTAATGGAGATATCAAAATAGTGGAATTCCTTCACTTCAAAAACAGGGAGTTCTACGCCACCCCTCTTGAACTCACAATGACTCTCCTCCACCACCCCCTCCCTCTGCCCTCCTTCACTTACCCCTAGGATGGAAACTCTCCTTTTCACGCAAACAGCTGGGCCACCATTACCAGCGACCACTGAGTCCTCAACATAGTGTCCCAGGGATACAGATTTTCTTTCCACACTCTTCCAAACCCAAAAGGGTTCCCAGATCTACCTCCAAACCAGTGGGCAGAGGCATAAAACCAAGTCCTTTTCCTGTTCTCTATGAGGACAATAGAGCACGTTCCTGCAGAACAGAAAGGCCAAGGTTTCTACCCCAGACTTTTTCTGGTACCCAGAAAAGAGGACATCTGGTGCCCCATCCTCAGTCTGTCCATTCTAAACACCTGCTTGGTAATGCCAAAATTCAAAATGCTCCAGCAACTGCTACCCATGCTCTCCACGGATGCTTGGCTAGCCACCCTAGACCTAAAAGAGGCCTACCTCCACATTCCTTTTGGGGAAATCATGCAGAAAATGCCTACGTTTCAGGGCAGGATCTCTGCACTTCCCTTTGGCTTGTCTACTGCTCCCAGAGTTTTCACAAAATGTCTGGCTCCAGCCATTGCCTTTTGCAGACAAAGGAATATCCAAATTTACCCATACTTAGATGACTGCCTAATTCAGGCAGACAGTCAGGAAAAGCTGCTCAAGCACTTGGCCTTTGTAAAGTCCCTACTGACCTCCCTAGGGTACACTATCAACAAAAAGAAATCCAAACTAGTCCCCACCCAAAGGATTATATTCCTGGGAGGAAGCCTGGACACAGCATCCCAGATGGCTTTCCTTACACCAGAAAAGCAAACTTACCTGACAGCCTACTTCTCTCAACTAGCCACTAGACCCCAGTTATCCACAAGGAAAATCCTGCAAGCTCTGGGGTTCATGGCATCTTGCATTCTACTCATTCCATATGCCAGACTGCATATGAGGAAACTTCAGTGGCACCTAAAAAGCCTTTGGTGTCAGCACTCTCAAGACCTGGAAACTCTTATTCCCATGATACCTTGTCTCAGGACAGATTTTCTTTGGTGGGGAGCAGCATGCTTCCACAACAAGGGACTACCCTTCTCACCACCCCCTGCCGCCCAGACCTTCACAACAGACGCATCAGACTATGTCTGGGGTGCACACCTGGATGGCAGGTGCATACAGGGCCAATGGAGCCCACAGCAAATCCATCTGCACATCATCCAAAAAGAGATGTTAGCTGTCCAGCACACATTGATAGCTTTCAGGCCCCTTCTCTCCCCAGGGGCTCTCCTGATCAAAACAGACAACACCACTGTGATGTGGTATATCAACAAGCAGGGAGGGACTCACTCCTACTGTCTATGCTGGCTGGCCATGACACTTTGGCACACAGCCTCTGCCATGCAACTACACCTGCTAGCACAATTCCTGCCAGGTTCTCTAAACTCAATGGCAGATCACTTAAGCAGAAATCTTCTGGACCCACACGAGTGGCAGTTAGACAAAAGAACCTTCACCCTAATAATTCAGAAATGGGACACCCCGAAGGCTGACCTCTTTGCCTCCTACACCAACCATCAGCTCAGCAAATTCTGCACCAGGGAGCATCACTGCATGGCTTGGAAAGTGGATGCCCTGTCCTTCCCCTGAGTCAGGCTATCGGTCTACATCTTTCCTCTGCTACCTCTCATTACCAGGGTACTGCTCAGAATAAGGGAGGAAAAACCAAGGACAGTTCTTATTGCTCCAGACTAGCCTCGCCAGCACTGATACCCACTGCTGCACAGCCTGTCCTATCTGCCACCATGGCATCTCACTCAGACCCCAACCCTCCTGACCTAGAGGGAAGGAGAATTCATGCATCCCCAATTGCAGACCCTCAGTCTGGCAACTTAGCTTATTCCCTAACCACTGTTCAATCTGCCAACCTCAGTAAACAGGTTGTAGATGTTATACATGAGGCCAGACGCCCTAGCACTAGAAAGTCTTATGCTGACAAATGGAATAGGTTCTGCACCTGCAGTCAGGCTAAGGGAGCCGATACGGCACAGCCCTCCCTCTCATCCTGAATTTCCTAGCTGACCTGCTACAAAGTGGTCTCTCCTTTTCCTGTATTAAAATTCATGCCTCTGCTATCTCTGCTCATTTTCCCACTGAGCAGCTCCTTTTCTCACACCCTCTGATCAAACAATTCCTAAGAGGGGCTAGCAACTTGAGGCCACCCAGAAGAGCACCTACCCCAGCTTGGGACCTTAACTTTGTATTGGAAAAGCTCACCCCCCCCTTCGAACCAGCATCTTCAGCAGAGTTAAAATTTCTCTCCTGGAAGACGGCTTTTCTTCTGGCCATCACTTCAGCCAGAAGGGTCTCCCAGCTACAAGCACTCATCGCTATGGAGCCCTTCATCATCTTCCGTGCTGACAGTTTCCCTCAGGACTAACCCATCCTTCATGCCCAAAGGGGGTGTCCAGTGTGGCTCTCAACCAATATGGGTAGCTTTGGTGCAGGGACAGAGGGCAAAGTCATCTCCAAACAAACAATTTCTAAATGATAACACACTGCATCCATTTCTGTTACTAGCAACATGGAAAGCCTCCCCCTAAGGGGGTCAGGACTCACTCCGCCAGAGCAGCCTCCACCTCTGCAGCTTTCCTCAGAGGAGTCCCCACCAGGGACATTCTGGAGGCTGCCACCTGGACATCTGTTCGCACTTTCACTAAACATTACCACCTGCCTATCTTCTCCAAATCCAGGGCAGGCTTTGCCATTGCAGTCTTGCAGGGCATCCTAGCCAGCCCTTAGTCTCCTTGACTGCATCCACGCTTTTCCTCAGCTTTGGGAATCAACCCAAATGTGACAACTGCAACAGTGAAACACGAAGAACATACTACAGTTATGTATACTTACCATAAATGTAGATGTTCGAGTGTATTCACTGTTGCAGTCCTGGTTTTTCTCCCTCCATCCCCCTCTTCTTTCTTTCTTCTTACAAGGGACATTTTGGTATTTACTTTCTACTGGTGCGGTGGGGCTCTTCCACCATAACCTGGCTCCCACTTGGGGGCTTCTGACAGGGCAAGAAAAACTGATGTAATGGCATTGGCTGCCTTACTTTGTATTACTGATGATCTGACGTCAGTCCTGAAGCGACAGCAACCGACGCAGAAATACTAAGCCTCTGGTATTTGGACCGGCCGAGGGCTACCCTGGCAGGGATAACCCAAATGTGATGATTGCAACAGTGAATACACTCGTAACATCTACATTTATGGTAAATGTACACAACTGTACTTTTTTCTTTCATCCCTTATATTTTACTCTTGACACTTTATCATGGCCCAATACAGGGAATTACATACATCTGTTTCATTTATGTAATTCTATAACTTCAAATGCCGTTTTTTTGTTTGTAAATTACTTTCTAAATTACATGCCATCTTTTTTTCTTTGTACATACCCACCTCACATTATTAATGTTGTATCCTACTTCCATATTTCTTTTTGATTACTTATTAATACCAATAATAATGATAATGCTACTCAATGCTAGAAGTCTAAACCTCAAAATGCACTCACTTGAGACGCTCCTTAAAATGGAGAACATCGACATCTGTGCAGTGACAGAGACCTGGTTCAAAGCTCCATAGAGCACCCCTGCATTACTAGGCTATAATTCATACCACACCTTTCGGCCACCTAACCTGGACCGAAGCACTAAAGGTGGAGGCGTGTCCATATTCTTTAAGGATATCCACACCTCCAGGCTTAGTTGCACAGCATAATGCATCCAAGATTATCCAAGTGCAACTAACTCTGGGCAAGACTGCAGTCCAGATTGTAGTTTGCTACAGACCCCAGGATTCCCAATCCTCATTTCTTAATACACTGGAAAATATTAGGGTACAACCCAACACCCTAATAATGGGCAATTTCAACTACTCCACCATTAACTGGGAAAACTACTCATGTACCAACTCTTTTGCTCAACGTTTTCTGGAATTCATAAATCCCAATGACTTGGATCAACTTATTCACACCCCCACCAGGGGCAGCAATAATCCTAGACCTGGTCATTATCAACATGGGCGACCGGTGTTCCACATCAGAGGTCAATTCCTCGGTGGTCAGATCCGACCACAAGCTAATCACCCTAGACATCCCGCCCCCACCCCCCATTAGGGAAACCACTGTAAAAAAAACTTCTCCCAAGCCAACTTCATGCTTCTTAAGACAGAAGTGGCAAACTTCAAGACACCCATGCAAATGGACAATAGAGGTATGACTGCTGAATCCTACATAAATGCATTTTATAAGCACTTATATGAGTGTATGGATCGTGCTATCCCTAACAGAACCAAGATGCTATCCTCCAAACAAAGGAAGCCAATCTGGTGGTCCTCTTCCATAAACAAACTCTACAACAGAAAAAAGAAATGGTCACAAAAAAGAGTAAAATCCCATGACTGGAGGAGCTCCCTGGTTAGCCTCAGTAAGAAGCTGAGATCCCTCATAAAATCCTCCAAAGCTAATTACTAAAACAAAATTGCCACTGACTCTAAAGACAACCACAAAGCATTCTATAGCTATGTCAAGAATCTCAATGGCAACTCTCAGATCTGCTTTGAGTTACAGCACAATGGCACTAAATATACAGAACCAACTGATATTGCCAACATCCTGGCAGATAGGTTCAGTGCTAACTTTACTCCCCTCTCACCCCCTAGAGGGCCCATTTCTATACCAGAAGAATGCAAAGTTCCTGTAGTCACGGCTGCACAGGTAAACACCACACTCTCCAAAGCCAAGAACACAGCATCCATGGGACCTGACAATATCCCAAGCTGCCTTCCACATGAACTACAGAATGAACAGGCACCCCACCTAAGTACCATGTTCAATCATAACCTCACCCAGGCTTTGTACCCACTAAATGGCGCAGCGCAATGGTTATCCCACTCCACAAAGGGGAAGGGACAACGGACCCCAAGAACTACCCCCTCATTAACCTGAAGATCCTGGTCTGCAAGGCCATGGTACGTATCATCATGGAACTCAAACAAAGACATTGGTAATCTCCAAACTCTGGACCCCTCCCAGTTCAGGTTTGTAAAAGGCAGATCATGTCTCCTAAACCTGATAAACTTCTTTAAAGCAGTCACCAAAGCCATAGATGAGGGTAAGGTGGTTCACACAGCCTATCTACATCTTGCCAACGCTTTCGACACCATCCCCCACTCTGGAATTATAGATAAACTCACTAAACTAGGTATAAATCCCTATGTCACAAGATAGGTTGCCAACTGGCTCATGGACAGTACCCACACTGTGAAGGTAGCAGACTCCAAATCCGACTTCACACCAGTGACAAGTGGAGTGCCACAGGGTTCAGTCCTAGGTCCTCTCCTGTTTGGTATCTACTTCTCTGAAGTACAGGCTTATACAGAAGGTTTTGGTTAATGAAGTTTGCAGATGACTGCAAACTGGGAGCCGTAATCGAAACTCCTAACAATGTGGACATCCTACAAAAGGGTCTCACTGAGACAGATGCCTGGTGTCAAAGCCATGGCCTGAAGCTCAATGCCAAAAAGTGCATTGTCCTCCCCTTTGGTAAAAACTCTGTACCCATGAACTACCACATAGGTGGTAGTCCACTTAACACCAAAAGTGTTATAAGAGACCTTGGGACACAGGTGGGCAGTACTCTCTCCTTTGATAATCACATCGCCACAGTGGTCAGGAAATCCTTCTACATGGCACACCTCATCACAAAAGGTTTCTCATCCAGAAAAAGAGAGATCATTGTTCCCCTCTACTCATCACTCATTAGACCCATTGTAGAGTACAGTGCCCCTTTTGGTATGTACCTCACAAGACATCTACAGCAACTGGAGAGGCCACAGAAATACCTCACAAAGAGGATTACTGGCCTCAAACAGATGCCCTACACAGACCGTCTCAAAAAACTCCAGTTTTACTTCGTCACATATTGCCTATTTAGAGGCAATCTCTGCCTAACATGCAAAGCTATGTCAAACCCAGAGCTGTTGGACATGCTCCACTTAAAGAAATCCCAATCCCTCCAAGCTACACGCTGTAGGGACCTAAACCTTGTCACCACAATAAACAAAACATGCTGGAGGGATAGATTCCTGTCCTAGAGACTTCCCATACTCTGGAACAGACTACCTATCTATGTCAAACAGAGCTCCTCATTAGCACTCTTCAAGAAAAATCTTGATGATTGGATGGGAATAGGAATTCACCCCGGGGATCACTTCTGTGGCTCTGCTCGATAGGGGCACAGGAAAATAATTTTCTTGGGTGGCGAAAGCCAAGATACCTTTTTGGTTAGGCTTATATAGGCCCTAGGGTCAATAGCCTAGTACTTACCCATGAACTATATACCAGCTGTTATACAGAAAAATAAAAAAAAATCAAATTTTTAAACTTATTCAAAACTATTTACACCTACTCTGCTTCCCACAAAAGTCAACTCACACTCCTTCCTACCTATATTGGTCCGCATTTTAGTTTAATGTTGCACATTTCTTCTCAAGGTTCAGATTATCTTGGTCTCTTTCTTCCTTCCCAATTTTTTTTTTTTATTTCACGTAGGCACACTGCCTGAGCTAACTTTAGTTTCCCCAGCCACTCCCATTTTTCATCAAAGCTTTTCTTAAATGTTTTCTTTTGCTTGTTCAATTTCTCTGATTTCATTGATCATCCAGCTCACCTCTGTTATTTTATGAGTCTAATTTGATTTCTGTAGCTTTGTGATGAACGTTTTAGCTGCAGTCACTGGCAACAGGAATAAACCATTTACATATTTATCTTTTCTATTTCTGTGCCATTTAAGGAGAAAGTTTTTAATCTAGTCACAACATATCTCCCCAGTCATTCCCTCCTCACTCATAGCTTAAATTGTTGTAATCCCTCACAAACATATTCCTTTGTACCTAATATCTCATTCTCACATCTCCAACTTTTCCAAATCTAGCATTCCCAGCTCTCTCAGCTTCCAAATCTGATTTAATTTAAAGTGCTTTTTGTCTGCTTACTAGCAGACTTCATCAGAAATTACAAACTTTTTTCCTATGTTGAGTTGTAATTTCTGATGAAGTCTGCTAGTAAGCAGACGAAAAGCGCTTTAAATTAAATCAAGTGTGTGGACTCACTAGTCGCTTGGACTTATTTGTTTTTACTTACTTTTTTGGTGTTTGTTACAATTTACAGCTTCCAAATCTAGTATTCCCAGTTCTCTTCTCTCAAATGGCAACATAGCCTTGTCCCACAATATTCTCATTTTTCCTTCACTGGTTTCTTCCATATATCTTCTTGTGAGCTATAATAACAGGTTTGACTGACATAAATAATTAATGGTCCCACAAACATCTTGACTGTACTTTGATATCTTCCTCCATTTATAGCATTTCCATCTTCTTCCATAACCTTTTCTAGAGTTTTCACTGCTCACTTCGCTTCCCTTCTGATCCACACTCCCAAATAAGGTATTGGGACTGTAAAACCTGATGATGTTCTTCGTGTTTCACTGTTGCAGTCATCACCTGTGGGTTATCCGTGCTGTGGTAGCCCTTGGCCGGCCCGAATACCTGAGTCAATGTTTTTGTGCACCGACTGCTGTCAACTGTAGTCAGGTCGTCAGTACTATAAAGCAAGGCAGCCGATGTCATTACATCAGTCATTCTTGCCGTGGCAGTTTGCCAGTTGCTACCAGAAGTCAAATTTCAGCAGAAAACGTCTAAAGCCAAGTACCCCGTTGGGACCCTTTTTTCTTGCTCTAACGGATGTCTGAAAAAGTTAAGTTGTCTCCCCTGTGGAAAGCAGATCCCATACCGAGACTTTCATTCTTACTGCATGACTTGTTTAGGCCCAGACCATGATGTCCCTCGTTGCCAGTTCTGTGCCCTCTCTAATGCAAGAACCATTCACCATAGAGCTCTTTTTGTAGACCATTATTTTCATATTCCGTCTTTGAATTCCGATATGGCGTTCATCAGCCAACAATCTGTCGACATTCCGAAAAAACATAAAGATAGAGACAGGCCACACAAGACTAAGCCTTCCAATGACGCTACCGCTAAGCAAGTAGTCAGTTCTCCGAAATTCAGTGAGACACTTTTGCAGCCCCTGATGCCCGACTCGCTTTCTATGCAGGCCTCTGCCGAGACCCTTTCTCACCCACAGAAATCCACTTTGTCTTCAGAGCCTTTGGCTGTCTCTGCCTCGGTTGAGTCTCTGATTCTAGACAAAATCAAAGACCGACTGATTCTCTCAGGCCTAGAAGCCAGGCCACTCCTAGGAAATCTGCTTCTAGCCACCATCTTGGTACTGCTCCCCCACCCCAAGCTCAAATGCTTAAAATGGCAGAGGATCTCATCTCACTCAGGCCTCTCCAGAAATTGACAGACCAAGAGTCTGAGGAATCTGATTATTCTGCTTTTGAACAGGAACAACATCCTTTAACTTTTTATGAGGATTTAGATGCAGAGGAATCCATCCCCTTCCTCCCTCAGGGAACATTTGACAGAGAGTTTCTGGATGTGTCCCAGCACAGACCCCTGGCCATCCCACCTATTCTGGAAGTGGTAGATGATGTTTTCCATGAATCCAGCTTAGCCCCTGATGCCCTGCCTCCTAAACCTGACAGGTACTACAGAGTACTGGTTTAGGGACCCAAAGGAACTCCGACTAGTTCTGCCAACAGTACTCTTGCTTCTGACAAAGACTCCAGAGCTCTGGATAGATGGAGTAAGAAAGTATACACCTCTACAACCTTAGCTATCAGAGCACTCAATTGTCAGTTCCATATGTTAAAATATCAACAGCACACTTTCAAACAATTAAAACGGAAGATTGCCGCCTCTCATGACTGTGCCAACTCAAAAGAGCTGGCAGAATGACTACACTCTGTTTGTCAAGTGGCCAAGCACTCATTACAGCGTGGATATGATGCCCTAGAAGCCTCTAGTTAGGGCAGCAGTGACAGGATCTGTTATTAGAAGACATGCATAGCTGAAGGAAAAACCTGATCATGTCAAGTCTAAACTTATTGATGCACACCTAGATACGGAATGCCTGTTTGGGGAAAAAGCAGAAGAAGTGCTTAAAAAGATGGATGACAAAGCAAAATCTATGCAAACAGTAAAAGATTTCTTTCAAGTTCAACTGCCCAGATTCAGCAGGAACTTCTCTATGCACTGGGCTTTCCCTGCACCCAGAAGACAGGGCCAAGGTAAGCCCCACTGGGACAGGACATCTAAGCCCCTATCCCAGGGCCAGCAAAGAAGCAAATAATGGACCACTTCCACCACTAAGGCTTGGAGTTCTAAGCCTAGCTTTTATGGCAAGCACTTGCAGTGACTTTCCCTCCCCCCTTTGTCCTCTTTTCACTCATCAAAAACTAGGAGGAAGGCTCACCCTCTTCAAGGACAATTGGGTCTCTATAACCAAGGACCATTGGGTATTAAAAAACGTTTCTCAGGGATATAGATGCTCCTTCAGTGAACTCCCTATTCCAAGAGGGTACCCAACCCAGTGGGCAGAGACATTAAAACAGGTAAAAACACTAAAATCCCAGAGGGCAGTAGAACCTGCCCCTCCGGATCAAGCAGGAAAAGATTTTTCCTCCAGACTATTCCTTATTCCCAGAAAAGAGAGCACTTGGCATCCCATCCTGGATCTATCCAAACTGAACATCTCCTGGTGGTCCCCAGATTCAAAATGCTAACCTTGCAGCAGCTCTTGCCTATGCTCACACAAAGTGCCTGGCTGGAGACACTAGACCTAAAAGATGCTTACCTCCACATCCCCATCGAGTAGGCAGTCAGCAATTTCAGTTCTCTGCACTGCCCTTTGGCTTATCTACTGCTCCCAGAGTATTAACCAAATGCTTGGCCCTGGCTATAGCATTCTGCAGACAGAGAAATGTACAGATTTGCCCTTACCTGGAAGACTGCCTCATTCTGGTGAACAGCAAAGAAAAGTTGCTCCAGGATCTTCACTTTGTCAAGAAACTCCTAACTTCCCTAGGGTTCACCATCAACAAGAAAAAAATCAAAGCAAAAGCCCTGGGAGCTGTACTAGACACAACCCTAATGGCCTTCCTATCCCCGGAAAAGCAGAGCTTCCTGCCTCTCTACTTCACCCAGCTTGCTTCCAGAAGTCACCTCACTGCAAGGAAGTTCCTCCAAGCCCTGGGATACATGGCATCTTGCATCCTTCTCATCCCTCTTGCCAGGCTTCTCATGAGAAAAATCCAGTGGTACTTAAATGACCTTTGGTGCCACCACTTTCAGTCCCTAGAGACCACTCTCCCACTGATCCCTTGTACCATGAACGCCCTTCATCCTCCGCCAGACCATCACCACTGATGCACTCACCTAGCAGGCAGGTGTACCCAAGGCCTTTGGAATACCCAGCAACTTCACTTGCATATCAACCAGAAAGAAATAATGTCAGTGCAAAATGCTCTGACTTCCTTCCAACCCCATCTCAGACAAGGGGTCCTCCTTATAAAAACAGACAACACCACAGTAATGTGTTACATCAACAAGCACGGAGGCACCCAATCTTACCTCCTATGCAGGTCAGCCATGAGTCTCTGGCTTACAACCACCTCCATAGGGCTACACCAAATTGCCCAATACTAATGGCAGCTCCACATAGAAATCTTTCTGCAAATCACCCAGGAGTGGAGGACTCTAGCGGTGGACCTCTTTGCCTCGCACCTCAACCACCAGCTGCACAAGTTTTGTACCAGGGAGTATCACCTTCTAGCATGGAAGGTGGGCCCCTTATTCCAGAGGTTCTGATCAGAGACCAAAGGCCATCCTCGCTCCAGACTGGCCCCAGTACAGCATTGGTACTCTACTGAGCAGTCTGACTTTACAACCCCAAAGCTGCTGGTAATGCACCCAGACCTACAGACTCTCAAACTTTCAGTATGGCATGTACTCTAAAAACTAACAAGAAGTCCCTGTTAAGCAAACTGGTAATGGACATCATCACAGAGGCCAGAAGGCCCAGCACATGAAACTCTTATGCAGGAAAATGGAAAAGATTCTGCTCCTGGCAACATTCAAAAAAAGGGACAGTACCTCCCAACCCTCTCATCCTGGATTACTTAGTAGAGTTGCTCAATAGTGGCCTCTCCTTCTCTTGTATTAAAATCCATGCCTCTGCTATCTCTGACCATTATGATTCAGTCCCACCCCTCTTCTCTTATCCTTTGATTAAGCAATTCCTCAGAGGGCCTTCTAATATCAGGCCTCCCAGAAGACCTCCTACTCCTCCCTAGGACCTGAATTTGTGTTAGAGAAACTAACCTTACCTCCTTTCGAACCTCCTGCTTCAACAGAATTGAAATACCTCTTCTGGAATACTGCCTTCCTATTAGCTATCGCCTCAGCCAGAAGGGTCCTCTCATGGCTGTCGACCCCTTCATAATGTTCCATACAGAGTCTCCCTGAGGACTAATCCCTCCTTTATGCCCAAGGGTGGTATCTGATGTGACCCTTAACCAGGCTATACACCTTCCCACCTTCTTGAATTCTACATTCACTAGACATGCACAGACAACTCGGATACTATCTGGATTGTACTAAGCCATTCAAAAAAACTTACCAGCTTCTTGTCCATCTCCAAACATATCATTTCCAAATAGATTTCACACTTTATCCATTTTTGCTACAGACTACATGGGAAACCCATCCTTAAGTCTGTCCGTATTCACTCCACTAGGGCAACCTGCACTTTCACTGTCTTCCTCAGAGGAGCAGGGTTTGCCTCTGAAATTCAGCAGGGCCTCCTAACCCATGCCTAGGACTCTACCTATCCTTCCATCCGTTACCTCAGATTTGGGAATAGGTGGCTGTCTGATGTAATGACATTGGCTGCGACTCCTACCACAGCAGGGATAACCCACAGGTGATGACTGCAACAGTGAATACACTCAAACATGTACATTTATGGTAAGTGTACACAACTGTACTTTTTACATTTAGATTTGTATATCTCAATGTTTTGGGGGAATTTCACCACTGTCAGTATTTATTTATTTATGTCTGTATGCATGCATGCAAGCAGTTTGTTTATTGATTGGTTGATTGCCATCAGGTTGTTTCTTGGAATGAGACTGAGGGTAGTCCTTTATTTGAGCAAAACGTTCTTGCCATTTTCATTTTCTGTTTGCCCTGGTAGCTCTTGTCAACTCTTTGATTTGCTGTTTTTTGTAACTTATCCTATCGAGTACATATTTTTATTTAATTAATTTGTTTGATTCATTTATTTGCATATATTGACCATGAAAGTCCGATGTGGCAAAAAACCCTTTTCAGCACTGGAGTGGGAAAAAAGCTCTACACAAAAATTATACAGTGTTACACACTAATACTAAAGTGTAAAATTCACATAACTGCTGTATACATGAACAAAATTCAAATCATGCAATATTGTGATGTACCTACATTAACATTTATATTGGATAAACATAAAATACATTACAATGCAGTAGTAGATATCTGTAAATAATAAAATTGCCTACTTTGATTTGATGCCAAAGATCAGGTTGAGGTAGAAAGCAAGAAAGTACTACAGATACAGTTAAATGAGAGAGAGGTATAGCAGTTAAATCTGATGTTGTCCTCATTCAGCTTCACATATGGGCTCAAACTTCTCCCCTACCTATAATCCTCTACCTCTAGCCCAACTTCTTCAGATCTCATTTGTTGCTGGTGTGCCCAGATGCGATTTTCCAGGATCAGATAAGAGTTAACTTTTTCATAGTTTTTTGGTGCTATTTTCCTTACATTTTTGTCTCACAGTTGCTAGTTTGATAGTGTTTGTTATCTCCTCCCCACTTCTTTAGTTTTCACAGACTTTTAGGCTTCTTGCTATCTTCTTTTCTTCCTCTTTTGTTCTAGTTCTTATAGTGGTTTTTAATTACTGTTGTTGTGATGGCTGTTGGTTCTGTTTTACAGTTTAGTGTTTTCTGCTATGGAGAAGCCTACAGATTTCAAGAGGTGCTTCAAGTGCGAGACAAAGATTCTGCACTCGGATGCCCATGATCGTGGTGTGTATTGCCTAGGGCCAACTCATCTAGACTCCCCTTGCAGCATCTGTGAAGGCTTCAACCCTAGGGCTTTGCAAGAAAGGAGAAACAAACTTATCTTGAAGGGTCTTTTGCCCTGTTCTGTTGCTTCTCCAGGGGCTCAAATCCCCCTTCAAGCATTCTGTTGGATCTGAGACGAAGAAAAGGTGCCTTAAGGAGCCTTGAGCATCTTCAGAGCTTCCTGCCAAAGCTCCAAAGCTTTTGGATTTAACTAATTTGGCGCTGAAGCCTATGTTGGCTCCATCTCATCCGATCGACTTAATGGCTCTGGGCAAGCCCTCCACTTTGGCTATGCCTTTGGATCCTAAGTCTTTGGATCCGACTAGTCCTCTTTGGATCTGTAGGTCTCCAGATCCACAGTCTCCCTTCATGTCTCCAGGGAGATCCATCATTTCAGTGTCTCCAACTATGCCAGCTAAGATCCCATTACCCCCCCACCCCCCCCTTGGTATTCTCATCCTTGTTCTGTGCCTTCTTCTAAATCCTCTTGGAGCCTTTACCTTGAAATAGACAGGATGTTTAGATCCATACTCTATCCAAATTCAGATGGGGGTTCTTACGGCTCCATCCCCTCGTGGACCCGAGCCTGCCCAGCCTGCACCCTTGTCTCCTTCTCTGATCCAAATCTCAGTTTCGGAGCCCCAGGACTGCTGAGGTATTTGGGGTCGGATCAGAGGGCCTTTGCTTCCTCTACTCTGACTACTACCGTGACTGCCTCTTCTCTGACGTCCTCAGATCAGAGTGCATCCCAGATCATGGCCATCATGGCTGGATCCGAGGAGAGAGGTTCGGCTCTATTGCTTTTGGATCAGTCCCTTTCCCTCAGAGCTTTGTCTCGACAGTGCAGGTCCGGTTCTTTCTATCAGTCAGGGTTCTGGTGGGCTGTCTCTGTCGTCCTTGGTAGCTTTGGCTCCCATGGGCTCATTGGGATCTCTCCGGGACCATCAGCTTTTCAGGCATTGGAAAAGGCTTTCTGTGTCAGAACAGTGCCAGACCCTTTGACTGCTGTTCAACCCCATGTGCCCACTCGTGATCAGGGCCTTGGATCTACCATTCTTTCCCAGGATCAGCTTGTCTTGATGGACCTCCAGCCTGCTCCACCTGACGTGGTCCCTTCCTGTTCTGACTCTTCCCCTGAATATCGCATGCAGGAGATTCCACGGAAGAGGATGTGCAAAAGGCGGCACATGGACTCCACTATGGAGTCACTCACCGAGTATACAGATTACGATGATGGAGAGGATTCTCCCAAAACTCCACTGGATGATGTCTCTTTGCAGACGTTGTATAGATATTGAAGGTAAAAGGTGGCTGGTCTTCCAAAAGCCCTTCTTTGGAGAAATCTTTATTCCTGGAGGCCTTCAGGATGGGACCATCTACATCTTGGGTGGTCCCCCAGCAGATGCTCTTGTTGACCTGGTCGCCCGGCGGGCCTGGAATGAGCCTTACACTATAGAACCAGTTCCTAAATGTCCAGATAACCCCCCCCCCCCAGAGGACTGTGCTTTCTGAAGTAAGGTTATTCCACTTGACACTATGGTGGTGGTAGCTGCTACTAAGAAAACACTCGCCCAGTTGAGCTCTACTGTCCATCCGCTGAACAGGGAGTCTAGAGTGATGGACAGGTTCAGGAAGCACCCTTATGCCTCGGCTACCTTTTTGCTGAGGGCACTCAGTTACTTGGCACATTTCATTTGCCTTCAGAGAGATGTGGTCAAGGAACTTTCTGAATCTCTTTTGGAGACTATGCCTAAGAGGGAGTTGGATAAAATTTCCCCTAAGCTAGTCACTCTCACTTCTATAACTCACTCCTCCATGAGACTCATTTCCCACTTAGCGGAGGGTTCTTCTAGAGCAGCTGGCAATGGCATCACGATACATCACCATGTTTGGATGAGGCTGTGCAATTTTGCAGAGCCCTTTAAGGCAATGTTTGTCAGCGCCCCTTCGATGGTTCCTCGGTGTTCGGACCATCTGTTAAGGACACCCTGACCCACAGCGAGAAAGAGGGTAAGATCTTGTCTGCCATGGGGATCAAGTTTCTGTCCCTCAATGAGCCTACTCCAGGAATCAAAGGGGGGGGGGGGGTTAAGAAAACTTGGTTCCATAAGTCACAAGGTTCTTCGCCTGACCAAAGTGGAGAGTTCTCCACCAGAGGCAAAGCAGGAGCCTATAATGGGAGACACTGCCGTAGAGGCACAAGAGGCCTGCAGAACCAGGGCTCTAGGGAATCCTTTCCCAACAAGCCCTTTTATCACTCCTGAAGCACTGCCCTGCTGTCCTACTCTGAAGGCAGTCTTGGACCGTTTTTCAGTGCACTCAAGCTCTTGGGCCCGAATCACTTCAAATGCTTGGGTGTAAAAAATGTTGTAGAGGCTACTACATTTCTTTTTCCCTTTCTTCTCCAAATGTTTTCTTCTCCAAATGTACAGAAGATGCTCCCCAATGTTTCACCCAGTCAAAGTGAGCTGACAAGGGCCAAAATTGACAAATTGCTACAGAAAAGAGTCATCCAAGAGGTCCCAACCAATCAGGGAGGGTCTGGAACTTACTCCAGTTTCTTTTGGGTGCCAAAGAAAACAGGGGAATTGTGGTCCATCTTGGATCTAAGCAATCTCAATTTGTATATGAAGAAAACCAAGTTCTGGATGGTGACAGTACAGTCCATTCTCCCGTTGCTGAGGAAGCACGATTGGATGTGCTCGGTGGATTTCAAGGATGTGTACTATCGCATAAAAATAGACAGGTGCTCCATGAGTCATCTGCACGTCTGCCTGGGAGCCACTTACATCCAATTTTGAGTCCTGCCTTTTGGTCTCACCACAGCCCCCTGGGTGTTTGCCAAGTGTATGGCAGAAGTTGCAGCTCATCTCCAACTGCAAGGGTTTCAAGTATTCCTGTAACTGGGCGATTGGTTCCTGACTGCCCCCAACTTGGCATCAACCTTGTCAGGCCAGCGGATGTCTTTACCAGCTGTTTCACTTTCTAGGCATCACTATAAATGTGGACAAGTCTTAACCAGTGCCGATTCAGAACTTAGAATTCATTGGAGTACAACTAAACACTTTGAATTCTCATGTTTAAGCCATTTTGCATTCCCCATCTCCTCCAGCCAGGTTGATTCTAAGATCTCTGGGATCTATGGCAGCTGCCATACTTTTGGTTCTGGTAGCCAGGTACTATATGCACATTCTCCAGTGGATGCTATCTGTTCAATGGTCTTTTCTACATCAAGCCCTGTCTGCTCCCATCAGACTGACAGATATTTGCAGGTCCATCTACAGTGGTGGATTCTTGCAGATATGACAGTAGGCAGACTTTTCATTCTCCCATTACCCTCAGCCACTGTGACCACGGTTGCTTCCCATCTGGTTGGGATGGTGGCATTTCCAGGGGAAGATGGTCCAAGGCACATGGCCTCAGATACCAGTCTGCATATCTTGGAGATGAGAGCTGTCCTTTTGTTGTTGCAAGCCTTTCAGGACATCCTCCCTTCAAGGACGATTGCTATTCACACCGACAACATGTCAGTAGTCTGGTACATCAGCAAGCAAGGAGGAACCCATTTTTGCCCTCTCTTCAGAAAGGCCATGAGGGTCTGGGAATGGGCAATATCTTCAAACCACTTTCTGCTTGCAACACATGTACCAGAGAAATCCAAAGTGTTAGCAGACAGGCTCAGCAGGTCTATTCTGATGCCTCAGGAGTAGTCCCTCAGTCAGTAGTGAGATATTTGACCATTGGGGTCTAACTTGTTGAGATCATTTTGTATCTCCTTACAACAACAAATGCAGCAGTTTCTTTGCTCTAATCCCCACTTCAAGGGATTCCCTGAGTGATGCTGTGGTCCATGATTGGCCTCTGGGACTCATGTATATACCTATCCCCCTCCTCTTTTGATACCAAGATTTCTTCAGAAAGGCAAATGGTTGAAGAGTATGGTGATCTTGATTGCCCTGTTTTTTGCCTCGTCAAGTGTGGTTCCCCTTCCCCTGGTCTCAACTCAAACATCCTCCATGGATGCTGGAACCCAAACCCAGACCTCCTCTCTCACCCGACATTAGGACCCCACCCTGATCTTTCTACTCTCAAGTTAATCGCATGGTTTCTCTAGTTCCTTGATTGCTAGAGGGTCCAGGTTTTCCTCCCCAGTCAAAGCTATACTTTTGGCCTCTCAGAAGTTATACAAGAGTAAGTGGAAAAGGTTTTACATATGGACAGTCAACAATCACATTGATTATTTAGGTGTATATGCTTGATTATTTAGGTCTATATGCATGCAATTTATTTATTGATCGATTGCCTTCAGGTTGTTTTTTGGAATGAGACTGGGTAGTTCTTTATTTGAACAAAAAGGTCTTGCTGTTTTCGTTTTTAGTTTGTCCTGTGAGCTCTGGTGAACTCTTTGGTCTGTTGTTTTTAGTAACTTATCCTACTGAGTTGTTGTTGTTGTTTGTCTTTCGGCTTTTCCCGGTTAGGGGTCGCCACAGCGGAACTCCGGTCCGCTAATGATTGGCAGTAGATTTTCATGAATGCCGAGGTACCAGCTCGACGTCCAACCTTCAACGAAGGCACCCCCATTTACGCATGTCTTTTGAATGCCCACCCAACTGCAGGGAGGACGTGCAGACTCCACATAGAAGGCACTCCAGCCGAGAATCGAACGGGCGAACCTCTTGCTGTGAGGCAACAACGCTACCGCTGCACCACCGCGGATTACTTAACTTATTCTACTAAGTACATATTTTTAATTAATTTGATTCATTTATTTGCATGTAGTGACCGTGAATGTCCGACTGGGCAAAAGAATCATTTTCACTGCTGGAGTGGGAATAAAAGCTCCACACAAAAAATTATGCAATGTTATACACTAATACTAAAGTATAAAATTCACATAAGGTAAAACCTGCTGTACAGAGATGTGGGATTAAAATAAAAACTTTCATTAAAGTAGATGAACAAAATTCAAATCATGCAATACTGTGATGTACCTACATTAACGTATATTGGATAAACATAAAATACATTACAATACAGTAGTAGATATTTGTAAGTAATAAAATTGCGTACTTTGATTTGATGCTAAAGATTAAGTTGAGGTTGAAAGCAAGAAAGTACTACAGATACAGTTAAATGAGAGAGAGATATAGCAGTTGATTAGTACTCAAACTTTCAAGGGTGAGAAGTGCTATAAGGCAGACTTTTATTTTGAAAATGAGCAGAGGTCAGGAGGCAGCAAATTGTTTATAGTAGCATTAGGATGCAGTGAAATAGTAGTAAATTAGACAGTGGATTTTGCTGCTTATAGCCTGGGGTTGAGGAGGAGTATAGGTATGATTTAGGTACTGTTTAAGTTGATTTTTGTAAACTTTTAGCTTTTCAGTTTCCTTGTAGTGGAAGGAATTTCTAAAATTTGGTGACATAGCAGGAGTAGAGTGAGTCACTAGTAGTAATATTAGATTTGGTGTTGAGTAAAAGTAATTTATTTTGAGAGTGTAGTTCCATAGGTGGGGGATAATAATCTGTGGTGTTTTCTAGTGATGCACCAAAAATTATATAGTGGGTTATGGGCAATAAGTTATCCATTTTCCTAACTGCTGCACAAAGTTGGCATCTGCCTGAGTACCTGAATTAGGCAGCAGTCCCCTTCAGGTGGGGCAGTGAAAAGTCATGTTGTACAGATCATTTGCTAGAAGGTGTTTCCAGAAGCGTTAGCATTGATGTGGGAACTGGAGTGTAATCACCTGATAGTAACTCCCTTGTTCCACACTGCTGGGGTTGTGTTTCCAAACCAGCCACCTAGATTAACTTTTATGTATTCCCCTTTTTGAGTTAAGGTTTATTTTTCATATGTTCATAGGAGGTTACTGGACTAGCGGCCCTAGAGCCTTGTCAGGCCTACATGTTAATCCCAAGTATCCCCATTTGTTCTTTCTGGGTAGTTCGTAGAACGAATTTATGAACAGAGCTTGTTTGTGATCAACAGCGGCTAGTCCTGTCCATGAGGGACATAGGTGCCACCTCAGAGGTAAATTTGCGGTCTCCCATCCAGTTATCTAGGTTGTGTTTGAATAGTGTCAGTGAGGAGCACTGTTTTTACATGAATAGGAAGTCTATTCCAGAGAAGCGGTAGTCTCTGGAAGCCGTACGTGTCTCTCCAGCATGTTCTGTTAATGTCACAAGCTAGGTTGAGATCCCTAGAGTGAGTGACTGTTGTGCCATTTGACTTGCGGATATGCAGCATTCCATTAGGGCAGGGTTGGAGTTTACCCTATAGGCCAGGCACAAGTCACCTCTCAGCAGCCTGCAAGTTACATAGTAAAGTGATAGGGCTTTCAGCCTGTCCATGTAGGTCATGGTTTGGAATCCCTGTATTTTCTTATTGAGAAACCCCTGAGATCTCTCCAGCTGCTGCAGGTGTCTGGTGAGGTACATGCACAACTTTTTGTGAATCTGAAACTGAAGATGGTGGAGAGAAGCACAGGGAATTGTTGATAGGAGGAGGTGCAAGAGTAGACTGGGAAAGTTGTCTCCATTGTGCTGATCATGTGTATAGTGTAATAGTTCCTATTACTTAGGAAGACTAAAACATCACAAGACCTATAACATTGTGGTACATGCACAATTTCTATTTTTTAGATAGCCACAGTAATAGTCTGAGTTTTAAGTGCCAGCTTGTGGGTTTGGAGTTTACTGCTGTATATGAAAAAAGAATCATTTTATTTCAGTCCAGCCACCCATTATGTAGACTGACCTGAAGAAAGCTTTTAGGCGTTTTGCGCATTTTCTTACAGTATCAGTCCCAGTACTAATCAGAACCTAATGGCAGAGAATCCAGAGGATCAGTAAAGTGCTGCTATTATCTCTTCGCACTACACTGAACTGAAAGGACTACATGCAGTGAACTAGTCTCTGATGTGATTTTTTTTAACCGTAATAATGACGAATATTACTTTTCACCACTTCTGTGCCTGTCATCTTTTCTTGAATGTAATGCTAATTATATTATGTACTATATAGCCATAAAGTGAAGGGCTGCTAAAGCTCTTGCATGTCATGGGCACTCAAAAAAAAACTGATTCAGCCAGCTTCAAAAAGAATAAATCTTCAAAAGGCCTGCATTCTTGTGACAGATCTTCAAACACAGTAGTTGAAAGAAAACAATATACGTTTCATCTTTCATTTGTATACAGCATGTCTCGTTCTTTATGCACTAATCTGTATGCAATATTTTTTTTATTTCAAGTCAATTTGTAGATAATCTGTTGATCAAATTTTGATTATTTATGCTTACTTGAATTTATCCCTTTTTATCTTTAAATGTGAAGACTTTCATAGAAGATGCTAAAGGATGCACTTCATTAACTTGTCCAGTTACTTGGCCTCAAATATATGATCCTCGTCAAATTATCTATTCTCCTGTCCCTTAGTTGCTTTATGTGTGTCCCATGTATTCTTGTTTTATGCAGTTGTTTTTGAATTCATTTTATCCACAAGTCCATTCTTCTGTTACTTGATGTGGATTTTTCCTTTTATTATGCACAAATTGTTTGTCCTCCAGCTGATGTTTTAATTTTATTACTGCTATCCCTAACATTGTGCATATCATTGCGGCACAGTGCCAGCGAGTGAGCACTTCAAATTCCTTATGTGAAGGGACAGCTTCAGGTCCGAGTCTGTGGAGAGAGATTGTAGCATCTGTGATGCAGATGGGTGAATGGATTGCAAATTGTTACATCTAATACAAGAGCCCCATCTGTTTATGAATGGGTAGAGGAGTTATTTAATTAAGTTAATGAGAGTCATAAGGTTCCTTAAGGTAATGAAATGGAAGATGGAAGCCCCTATGTGTACCCATTTTATGCAACTAGCCTTGTGTTTCTCCTAGACCACAAACCTAGTGCTACTAACCCAGTCAAGAAAACATATATATAATTTGTCACAGGTTTTGCTGTCCTTTCACTTTAGACATGGATGTGTTAAAAAGGGTAATTCATAATGCTAAGCTCTGTGGCATTCCACTGGTTAAATTTTATCCTCTGTTTCTTTTTATCAACCATTTCCTACTCTTCCTTAGCAGTTTTGTTTTCCGCTTTTCACTTCCTTACCAGACTGCATGCTTTTAATAGGTGCTTTTGAAGTTCAGAAGTATTTGTACCTTCTGGGCTCTATGGCCTATTTGTAAAATTGTCACAATGGGTGGCTTAACTCATTCCCTCCAGTACAGCTCTTTTGAGTGTGTACCTTTTAATTCCCGGGGGGGGGGGGGCTTGAGCTTTTAAAAATGATGTTATCTCCTTACAGTTCTAACAAATGCTCATTGACAGAGGTCAAATATCAATACAATTGTGCCATCGTTTATGCTTCAAGATAAAGTATTCTGATACCTTGTATGTAGCATTGTTTTGGCATTATTAATGCAAATATGAACAAGCAATATTTGACACCTAGAGGCGCAGTAGGCGGTAACTGTAGAAATGCTTGGAGGTGCAGTCGGCTGTAGTTTATGGCATGAGACCATAATTCTGGAAACTGGAAAACATGGTCAGCACAATCCCCCCCCCCCTCCCCTTAGGAACGGGACCATAGCAGTGTAGCCACTTCCAGAGTTGTTGAGGTCTGTCTAAGCACATCAGCCAGCTCTTTTAAGCAATTGTGTTGCAACTCACCCACCCGCTTGGTATTGAGTTACTGCCTGCATTCCTCCATTGTCACATTTGTAGCCATCCCCTTCTCATACTGGTGCTGGTACTGCACTCTTATTTTGCTTTGCCTTCAAACTGTGTCATACAAACTGGCATTTGAAAAATTTCTGCTTTGCTTTCTTGTGGATGAATACAAATTGAAAAATTGCCCCCCCCCCCCCCCCCCCCACACACACACACACCTTATTTTTCACAATCTGACTTTGTCTTCCATTTAGCTTAAGCTGAGTTCTTAAAAAAATCCTTATAAACATGGTTTCATAGGTAAGTGTTAGGCTGGGACATTGTAAACCTAGCCAGTTTCCCATTTTGTGCATGAATTAACTTATCCCATTTGGTCAGAGATTGGCCTTACTCATCCCATGGTTGATAATTATATATTACCCCTAGTAAGAATAACTGTGATCATACCATAGGTAATTTGATTGGACCCATGCATAGGATAAAGCATTTATGAGCTGCCTGTGTCCATTAAGTAGTACAGAGTGCAGTCCTGGGGTAAATTTTCTTTTCCAATCCATATCCCCAATTTGCATTTCAGTATGGACAGGAATGAACTCTGTTAAATGTCGATGTGGTGTCTGTTCCAGCGTAGTAGTATCCCTGCGAGATATACCTGTCCCTTCAAACTGTTCTGTTGATGTTGCAGAAGTAGTTTAGATTTCTAGACAGAGTATTTCGGATGCCATTTGACTTGCTGATGTGTAGTAAATCTGTCACTGTTGGGTTGGAGGATGTCCTGAATATCAGACACAAGTCACCTCTTAGCAGTCTGTAGGATACAGAGTATAGTGACAGGGCTTTGAGGTGGTGCATGCAGGACATGCTGTTTAGGCCTGTATCCTTGTAATAAGGTATCTCTTTGGGCATTCCAGTTGTTCATTATTTTTATTTGTTTACTTATCTATTTTCTTTTCCATGGTAGTGCAGTGATCTCAATGGACCATTTGCAGGCACAGGACAGGTGAATTGAATCACATAAGTAATTAACAAGACATTTACAGATACAAGGATATGTTAATAAAACAAGTACATATTTACAGATGCAAAAATATGCTACAATATTTAGTTCAAGAAGCAGTATTAAAGTCAAAATGTGGAGGGAAAAATTATGTTATGCTTATCAGAGTTTTTTTGGATAAGATGTAGCCATAATGACCGAGATGGCTTATGCTACAGGGATAACAACATGTCATTATATACAGAGAGGTACGAAAACATTAGAAGAGGCAATTAAGAATAGTTGTAGGAAGGGATACCTTGGGGAGAAGGCAGATAAATGGAGAAAGAGGTATGTAGAGGGAAGAGGAGTAGAAGTGCGAGAAGTGTGAGAGTTGCAGTCCATATTAGAGTTGAGATAAAATTATTCCTTTGCCTATAACAGCTGTGGCTGGTTTGGATAGAAGAGGTGATGGCTTGTTTGCCCAGAACATCAGTGTGGTGTTCTTTTTTGCATGTGATTTGAATGTGTATTTGAAATTCAAGAGATTGGTTTAACCAAATGCCATGTTATTTGAATGATGTGGTAGTTTCTATGGCAATATTGTTTAACATCTTTAATATTAAGGAAGCTGGTGCTTTGGCTATTATTCAGTTGGTTCCAAATACCAATAGCAAAAATAGCATTTATTTTGTTTTTTGAAGGATTGGATTGAGTACAAGCTTCAGGCTTATTAGCTATTAGTAGTGGGTTTGGAGGTCATCTTGGAGCTTAGTTTGTATAATGGGATTTGTTTGATATGTAGATGACAGTGTCATCTACATAAAGAATTAAAGGTATCTGAGGGTGATCAGGTGGGAGTTTGTTGATCTGTCTCTCTGCTATTTTCTAGACTTAAGTGGAACCCTTTGGGACTCCTTTCATAAGTGGAGCTGTTTCAGAGGTGGTGATGCCAAATTTCACCTTGAAAGATCTTTTGGTGAGTTAAGTGGATCATCACTAATGCCTATTTTAGTTAATTTGTCATATAGGAAGTTATGATCAATGAGATAAGACTTTTGTGAGGTCAGTAAAGATGGCTGCTGTCAAGATGCCTTTGTACATATTCGATGGGATGCCATCTGAGTAGAGAGCTGGTATGATGCTGTGTCTAGACTAGAATCCATGTTGCTTCCTGGATAAAAAATAGTATTGATGTAAATAAGCAGCAATTTTGTTGTAGATATTTTTCTACTAATTTACCTAAAGTGGTAAGTATTGAGATAGGACAGTATTGCAAAGCAGTAGTTGGCTTGGGTAGTTTTGGAATAGAGTGCCTATCGTTGTTTTCCATGTCTGAGGCATAATTTTATTAGTTAAGCAGAGGTTGTTGTATGTGGGTAAGAGGGTGGGAAATTATGTCCTTGTAAGGTGAAATGAACCAAGGGAATAGGTTGTCTTAGCCTGGGGAGTATCTGTTTATATTTGGTCCAATTGTGTTTCTATCTCTTTGGTTCTAATCTTTTTGAAGTAGAATACTGGAATGAAAAGGGGGGTGGCAAGTTTGTGTTGATGAGGATGACGAGTGTCAGATTGCTAAACTCATTGAGAAAGTCAACACATGAGTTTGTGGTGGTTTTAGAGGAGTTCATGGGAGTGGAGATTTGTGGAGTTTTTTGACCAGTCAGCAGGTTGATTTTTCTCCAGACTCTCTTGGGTTTGACTAAAAATGAGATTTTTTTTTTTTGTTTTAGTAGTGTCTCTTTTCTTGTATCCAGGGAAGGATTACTTGGCTAGGTTGCAGAGTGAGATATATTTGGCATGGGAATATGTGGAGGGGTTGGATTTCCAATTGTGCCATGCCTCAAGTGATCTGAGGAGGTGAGTTTGATTAGATAACCCGTCATGTTTACTAGGTTGAAATAGTCTTTGTACCAAGAGAAAGAATTTGTTTTGCAAGTGCAGTAGAGTATTGGTAAGGTTGCTGTCTGCTTCATTTTTTATCACATTAATTGAGACCAATCAAGGGGGAGTGGGGCAGGTCTGAAGGTGATACTTTTAACTTTATATTTTAACGTTAGAGAAATGATAGGTATTGCATGAGTCTGAACAGATACATGCCAGAGGTGGGGGGCATTATATACAATGATTGGTCTAATGAAGACTGAGTAAAGTATGACAGTGACACCCATAGAGCTACACACACAATCCCTTTGTTTATAAGCTGTGCAGTAGAAGGATGTTCTCACAACAGTGGACTCATGTTGGTCAAAAGTTAGGTCACTGGCCACATAAATTCCCAAATCCCAAACAACTGGGTCAATTCTTAGGGGCTTATTCTCAGTTTGGTAGTTCCATGGGGTAGATGACTTACCAAAAGATACAATAATGTTTTTATTTATTTATTTTTTTTAGTGTGTCCATGATTTTGCCACCAGTTATTTATTTGGGACAAACCTTCCCGCAGGAAGTTGCAGCAGGAGTTCACATGAATTAATCGAAAAGAATATAAACCTTATTGGGTTCCATTGTTATCACACAGTATACATTTGTTTTCTTTGAAACAATTGGCATTTAGTGTAACATTACATACATTTCTGAATTCTTGCCTTATCTTAAACCTCAGTCCTCTTCTTGACCAGTATTCTGCATGTATTGTTCCTTCAAATTCCATTTACTGCTTTGACATTTGTTCTTTCCCTTTCCTAAAGTGCCCATTTTCAATTATATCTCCTTTACAGTATTCAGTGCCTCTATTGCACTTGATTTAG
The DNA here is from genome assembly GCF_019279795.1 of Protopterus annectens. Lineage (NCBI taxonomy): Eukaryota > Metazoa > Chordata > Ceratodontiformes > Protopteridae > Protopterus > Protopterus annectens. Next base: position 970,873,872 of record NC_056744.1, read on the forward strand.
ATTTTGATTTCCATCAGATTTTTTTGGCTGTCAGTAGCATTAAACTTTGTAAGGCCTTATGCCTAAACAGTTCCAATTTTGTATCTTGGTTAAAGTAATAATTTTCTTAGTTACTACACTGTGTTCCTCTAACATTTCTGTTTAAGTATTCTATTTAAAATACATCAACTCATTGAATTCCCAAAATATGTTCCTGATTTCTTCTGTCTTCTCCATTACAGTTCCAATATTTGCTATCTGCCTGAGGAAGAAACCTGTGAGGTTTAATTTGGGTATAAAAATACCTACTCCTATATACCTGTGTGTAAAAATCCTAAACATTCTGGATTTTTTTGCATATGTAGCAGCCCAATAGATTACTTTTCATTGTTCATTTGTAATTTGCCTTTTTGTTCTCTTTTCCCAATCTCTGATTGATTTGTATTGTTATACAGTGTTTTATATACCATAGTAATTATCCCGTTTTAACAGCATCATCTGTTCTAGATTTAACTAAAAACTGTACAACAGCTAATAGTCCACTTAGCACTCTCTTTTTGTCTTCCTCTTTGACCATACTCTTATCAGTTCCTGGAATGAAAGGCTGTATCTCACTTGCAGTTCAAACTCCTGCTTAGCCTCCTCACATTCTACTACCTCTCCTTCTTTTTCTTTCAACTCCTCCATTTCATCATTACTGTTTACTCTTTGATTTGTAATCTTATGCATGTGTGTATGAGCCTTAACTGTGTAGCTTTAAAGAACCCCTTCAAATCAGGTAACCCATACCACCTTGTTCAGTAGAGATAGTCCGTTCATCTCACAAATACTTTTTTCAGTTCTTTATTCAAAGTAATATCCTGTGCAAATAAGGTGGACCTTTCTTGATTACCACATCTGCTGTATCCTTCAATTTGTCAATCCCTTGGTTTCTTTGCTGATAGCACAAACTACAGTGGAAAAAAGAGGAGAAAGATGGCATCCCTGCGTACGTATGTTCAAATGCGGCTTATTTGAGAAGAGCCTTCCCACCTTAATTCTTGCCTATGGCTTTTCATATATCCAAATTATTAACCCTATTTTCTGTCAGGGAATGCAATTGATATCCCTTGCCCTGGTCAAAAAATCCAGCTTGACCCTGTTGAATGTTTTCTCTACTTCAAGACTCGGCACCAGTAGTGGTCTTGAACTCTGATGCCCTCTGGGTCATCATTGTTCTATTAATGTTGTGTCAGGTTTTCTTTATATGCTCTGTTTCCTCATTCAGCTGTTTTTGAATTTTTTTTTCTTGAGAAGCCTCATTTTAGCATCTTTACTTCATTTGAAAATTTGAGTTCTGCATTTTTATCATCTCATTTGAATGAGTAGATTCTTCTCATTTTTCCAACTGTTTAAGTATTTCTTCAGTGTCCTTCATTTTAAATACTTCTAAGTGCATTTTATTTATGTTTTCATCTAAATTATTGGAAGCCACCTCGTGCCAGAGTTGGAACTCCCACTTTTTTTGAACAGCTGGAGTGCTCTAAGAAAGAGGATTTGTTTTTTTTCAGTTAGTTTTTCTTTCTTTTCCCAGATTTCTTCTTTGCTGCCATACAGGTAGTGTAATTACTAGCCAGTAATCAAATTTTACATAAAATTATCATTTTTATTTTATTTTTAACAGTTTTATTTTCAGTTTTCACAGCAACAACTGTAGTCAGCATGCTGCTCAGTCAGCTGGCATCTTGGAAATCCCTGCTACACTTCAGTACAGCACCATTTCTTGCATTTTTATATTTTCTTTTTATTTAAAGCACCATCAGTGCCTCTTTTGAGGGCAACTTCTTCCTTTTACATCATTTCTAGGGAAGGAACAGCAAAGTCTGGAGGCTAAGAAGGCAGTAGATAAATTAGTAAATGGCATTAACTGCTGAAACCTAAGATGATTGACAGGATAAAAAGGGGTAGAAATGGGGGTGTTGAAATGTTAGTAGTGGATAGACAAGTTTTTTTCCTTTTTTTTTTTTCTTTTACTTTTATCGGAGGAAGATGGAATGTTAAGACATGATTTATTCTTCTTGGAATTGAATGGTAATGTAGTGAAGAAGGCAAATGAGCTTGTTGAGATTTCTCAGGTCACTTTGAATTAGTTTTGGTAAAATAAAAATGGTGTTGTGCATGCTGGTATAGTAAAGTGGGAACCAGCTGATGGAGATACAGAAGATACATTTCTGATGAGGAAATTATGAAGGGAAAGTTTAAATGCTACAGCATTGGTGTGCATTTATTAACATTTGCTGCTGTTAGTGTGCGTCCTCCCCCCCCCCCTTTCTGTAGATCCTTGAATTCACTAGATTTGGAGCCACATTTTTACTGAAGTTGTTTAAAGAACAGGTTGACTAGCATATCAAGTTTTGAAAGAATTAACTAGTAAGTCAGGAACTCTGCAATTAACTGTGCATTGGAAGCCTGCAGAATAATGTAAAGGCTTTTAATTCTTCGGGTACCAATATAAGAGTACGGGAGGAAAATGAGTCCTGATTATTTATTTTTCCTCCCCCTGTATGCATGAAAACTTTCTTGCACTGTTTCATGTGTAGTGCTTGCGCACTCCGTCATTCCTGTTATAGTAATTTGTATGCATGGATGCCTATAATACCTACTTTATTATAGGATTTTGCCAAATTTGTTGTGTTCACAGGACCATGGTTGAAAAGTGTCCATTTAACTTGACAGTGCACTCAGTCATTCAGTCTGACAAGCATTACAGGCTAGTAAATCTGATTTTGTTTCCAAATGGTATATGAACAACACGATTTAAGGTTCTAACCCTTTCAGAACTATGAGACTTGTCCCCTTTTCTGAACAACTTTCACAGCCATAATGCGTGTCGCATATTGCAAACGCCATGTGGACCTTACTGTGTCAGTACGTATTTGAAGAAAAGCACAGCCAGTAAATTGTTATATTGTAAGCAGCAAGTGTGTGATAATAGTTACATATTTTTTGGCCCCCATTGCATGTTTGACAGGTGACAGTCCACTACTTGAGCAACTTCTCTCCATTTTCCCTTTAGTGTCATTGGTACTACCCATCCCCCACAGCTAGTCTCTCCTGAATGGCAGATTGGAAAGAGAAGTAGTTCAGAGCAGAACAGTCTCTCATGCACATCAGAGATTTTTTGTGAGTGCTGCAACTAGGAGGATTTGCAGACATTAGAGGCATCAATATAAGTAATGTCATCTAACTCTGGACTTCGCTTAAGTGCCAATATGCTAAAGTCAGTTTGTTGCTGGGTACAGCACCATCCCATCATCAAAGATGTCATGTCGAGGGCAGTAAGGAAGGAAAGTCTTAAACAGTTCATTGGCACTGTGATTTTCCAGAACTGCCCAAGACAAACATTCATCCATGCTTTGCACTCTATAATTTATTGGCATAATCTAGGCCTTTATATCTCATTTTCACATTGAGTATTAAAAATGTTTTAATACATCATATGAATCTTTGTCACTTTAGGCATATCTCCTTAATTTATATTGAAACCAAAAATGAGCATAATATTCTAAATGTGATCTTATTAAAAACTTAGAAGTATTTCTAAGGCAGTGATATTTTAATGTGTTGTATTTTTGGTGAGAGAGAAATTCTCATTCATAAGTTGTAAACTGAGAGTTTGTCTAGTGAATTCTGATCCGAAATTATTTCCAAATTAATTTTTTTCTGAAGTTGAATATAATGCTCTATCAGATATATAGTAATTACCCTTGGAAATTACTCAGATTATAGTACTTGGCATTATGCTTTCCAGTATTGAAATACATTCTTACAGCCCAGTGCAAAACTTGAAATAATAATGTAGTTCTTCTTTTGAAATTATATTGTCCAGCTTGCTTATGTCAGAATATCCGATGTGGAAAACATCCCCCAGTAGTTTCACTTTAGGAAGTAAAGCTTATAATGATGAAGCCTTGAGAGTCTTATCAATTGTTTTGTCAATCTGAAGAGAAACCACAATTATTTCATAAACCATTCTTGAATTGTACAGGTGTGCAAAGGTACTGATGAAATATTATTGTTTGTCTTTTTAGTTTACATAAGTAGCAGACCATACCATTAAGCCAGTCTTAAACTGTCTGCCTGCAAAAAGAAGCAAAACTTGCAAATGCCCTCTCATACCTTTAATTTGTCCTGTAATTTTTTTTTTTTTTTTGAATTCTCTTAACTTCTTCATTTGAAAGCTGATTTAAAGACTGACTACAGCCCCATACTCTATAATAGGTTGTCTAATAAAACATACTGGAACAGGATACTGGATGGAAATAATTATAATAAAAAACACACAAATATTAAGCACTTTTGTCTCCACAAAAGTGAGACTCCATCAGAATACATAGTTACACTCAATGACCTTGTTTAAATGTCTTGCCAAACAATGCAATTGGTTAGCAATACAAATCACCTGCCCACTTTTCACTTACTATTACTGACATAAAAAGGGAATAAACATGAAATTAAAAATGTCATACACACATTAAAATTCACAAAATAAGCTCTAGATATATATATATGGAATATGCTTGCAGAACATTTTTTTAATTGTTTTTAAAAAATTAGGTCTCTAGCATGTCTCAGCTTTCTCCTGCAATACAGGAGATATAGAAATAACTTCATTCAGACCTGGGAAAAGTTAGCAGCAAGTCTCAATTGCCACTGCATCTCTTTCTTCATCAAAACATTCTACCAGTTTGCCCCCTTTCTGGTCAATAGCAACAAAATCCAAAATGTTAAAAACAAATGTGTCAAACCCCTCACATATTAAGGAGTGTTTATTTAGGGCATTGCTCTCCTTTTTGTTATTTTTGTCATATACATGTTCATAAATTCTAATCCTCATTGCCTGTTCCATCTTACCCACATAATAACTTGCACACTTACCACATATAGCAAGGTGTATCACCCGTTTAGTGCTACAATTCCCTGGTTTAAACCTAATATTGGTTGTCATAACATTTCCTAATGTCAAATGTGTCACCTTGTTGATGTATGTGCACTGCCTACAGTGCCCACAGGGGTTAGTCCCCTTACCATCTTCCTCTTTTATCCTAGTTTTATATTCTAACTTAGCTTATTTTGTGGGGATGAAAGTGCTTAATACTTGTGTGTTTTTATTAAAATTATTTCCATTCAGTATCCTGTTCCAGTATAACTGCGGTGGTGGTGCTGCGGTAGCGTTGTCGCCTCACAGTAAGACATTGTCCTGTTCGATTCTCAGCTAAAGCGTCTTCTGTGTGGAGACATGCATGAATGAGCGTACCTTCGTTGAAGGTTGTGCGTCAGAGCTGGAAACTCGGTATGTAAAAATCTACTGCCAATCATTAGCGGACTGGAGTTCCGTTGTGGCGACCCCTAACCGGGAAAAGCCGAAAGATACAACAACAACATCCTTTTCCAGTATTTTTTATTGGATTGGCTTTGTTTCATGCTGGGGCTGATTTTCTTGTGGTTACTAGTCCTCTATAATAGGTTAAACAATGGATCTGAAGTTGTTGCTTTCATCTGATCTTCAACCCATGGGTTCGGATCAGACCTCGGATCTGACTCTGCTGCATTTTTATAGCTTGGATCCAAGAACTGAGCTCCTCCTCCTCTACCCCCAATCCCCCACTCCACCAGCATTACCTCAGATCTTGTTTGCCCCCATTATAGATAGCAACGATCCAGCAAGCTCCTCCTTTAGTCAGTTTGTGTTTATACTGTGAGTATAAATTATTTAGCTTTAATTTCCTTCCTTCTCTCGCTATATTTTCTGCTTGTTCTTCATAAAAAAAAAAAAAAAAAAAAAAAAATTGTCAGGCATTTCTTCTTTCTTCTCTATCACCTATCATGCCTGAAGCCCCAAAAGCTGGGTTCAAAAAATGTACAGGGTGTGGCCATAAGATAACACCCTCTGATGTCCACACCCTGGGTGCCAGTCACCTTGATTTCTCCTGTTCTATCTGCACGGGCTTTAATCAGCGCACGCTGTTGGGAGGAATAAATTAATCTTGAAGGGCCAGCTTCCATCTTTCTCTGCTGCTCAGGTCTCCTCCTCTTGAGTCCAATCCTCTCTTTAATCGGCCCTGGACCAGTCAGCCAAGAGAAAAGACCAGGCTGACAAGCCACCACAGGACAGACAGGCTGAAAAAATGGCCTACTGAATCCAGGGCCTGTCCGTCTCCTCCTCCTAAGAGGAAGCATGCTTCTCCCTGTCCCACCACCCCAAGATTCTCTCCTGAACCTGCCCCCTCCTGGACTTCCCCAGTCCTTCACTCTCCTAGACATCATTCTAGACCTGGATCAGTAGGCTCAACATTCAGGTCCTCTCACTCCCTCTCCGATGCCAGGATGGACAGGATATTGATGCATTTTCTGCAGGCAGAGATTCAGATGGGGGTTCTGCCTGCTCCATCTCCTTCTGGAGCCGTGAGCGTCCAACCCCAACTCCTTCTGAGCTGACTCTCTGCTTCAGAACCCTCTGTTCCAAAGCTCCTGAGTGTCAAGTCATTAGCATTGATGGTCAGTCTTAACCTTGAAGCTGACTGTAGCTCTGAGTGTGTTGGCTTTGACCCTCTCAGGGCCGACAGACTCTTGGAGCCGAGACTTAGGCACCGGTCCGAGGGGTGGGTGTCTGGTTCGAGGCTTTTCGGACCCTTCCCTACCTCTCGGTGCTTCGGTGTTTGACAGTTCAGCTCGGATGGCCACGTCAGCACTGGGGGTGGGAGGGGTCTCTGAGTTTCGATGCAGATTGCTTCAGCAGCGTTAAGTTACCCTTGAGTACTCGCTGTCCCTCAGCGTTCAACGCAGTGCAGAGAGCCCACCCTACTTCAGTGAGAGTCTCAACACTTTTAGCTTTGGACATGGTCTCTGCTCCCTCTGTACAGCAAGCATCCCTCTTGTCCTCTCAGGGGCTGCCTGTTCCTTAGGCCTCGAGCTCTGTTCCACAGCCGGAATACCAACAGCCTTCTGATGGCTCCCCAGACCTTCCCACTGAGGAGATCCATAGAAAGCACAAGTGCAAGAGGAGGCACTTGGACGTGCCACCAGAGTCCCTCACCAATGACACAAATTTCGAGGAAGGAGAAGGGTCCCTCAGATCCTCACCTGACTATGTCTCCTTTGGAGACGTCATGGAAATCCTCAGGCAGAGAGGTGGGTGGTCTACCCAAACCCTAATCCAGAAGAATTGGTGTTCCTTGAGGCCTTTGGAACAGCACCTTCTACATCTTAGATGTCCCCCACTGTGGATCCCCTGGTCGACCTCATTTTCCGCAGGGCATGGAAGGAGCTGGACATGGTAGAGCCTATTCCCCATCAGGATAAGGTCCTCAGTGCCCCCCAAGACAGGTCCCACTGGTCCAATGGTATCCCTATTGAAGCCATGGTGTTTGCAGCAGCCACCAAGAAGGAACTCGCCCATGAGAGTTCCACTGTCCATCCCACTAACAGGGAGCCCAGGGCATTGGACAGATTTGGAAAGTGGGTTTTTTCTTCAGCAACCCTCACTCTGAGGGCACTGAACTATTTGACCCATCTCAGCAAGCTCCAGAGAGATTTAAGTAAGGAAATCACTCAGCCTCCTGCAACATCCACACCTGAAGAGGAGAGGAAGGCCATCTCCTCCAAGCTGGCCACCCTTGCTGCCATCTCAAACACCTCTATGAGACTACTTTTGCATGCAGCAGAAGGAACCTCTAGAGCAGCCGGTTCCGGCATTACTATCAGATGCCATGCTTGGATGCAGCTGTGTGATTTTTCAGAACACTTCAAGACATCCTTAATTAATGCCCCCTTTGATGGATTGGCCTTGGTCGGTCATTCCATTCGCAACAGTCTCTCCCAGAGCAAGAAAGACCATTCCAGCAACCCTGATGGATTGCCCAACTGCTCCACTCTGGAGGCAGTTGGTTGCCATCTATCACTTCATCCAGCAGCCTGGGAAGCCATCATCACAGACCGCTGGGTGTTGACCATCATATCCAGAGGGTAAAATTTTCCTTTCCTATCCAAGCCCATACCAAAAAGAGCCCTCCCTGATATTCCAACCGATCAGGAGGAGGCAGCAGCCTGGGAAATTGCCAGTCTACTAGGAGAACAAGTCATCCAGCCAGTCCACCTGGACCAGTCCGGAGTAGGCATCTACTCTATATTCTTTTTAGTGCCAAAAAAGACGGGGGACTTGATACTAATTCTGGACCTTACCAATCTCAACGAATCAGTTGCCAAGATGAAATTCTAGATGGTCAACATTCAGTCCATTTTCCCCATGTTACAGAAGAATGAATGGATGTGCTCCATACACTCCAGGAAGCGTACTACCATATAAAAATGGACAGGAGCTCCAGGAAGGTTCTCCTCTTTCAACTGGGAGACAGTCATTTCCAGTTCCAAGTACTCCCCTTTGGTCTCGCCACAGCCCCCAGGGTATTCACCAAAGTCATGGCAGTAGTAGCAGCTCATCTCAGGCTCCAGGGATTCCAAGTTTTCCGATATCTGGATGACTGGCTCATCGCTGCTTCCACCAGACATCCGACTTGCTAGCCTGGAATGAGGATTCTGTCATTACAACATCACGTAAGGCAAATTGTACAGATGCAATTGCCCCCCCCCCCCGGTGAGTCTAGTTCTTCGAGCCCTGGGGCTGCAACTGTTATGATTATACCCACTGCTCATCTTCATATGAGAGTGCTGCAGTGGACCTTAGCGGTGCAATGATCTCTTTTGGATCTCCCTCTTTCACACCCAGTTCGACTTTCAAAGGTCTGCAAGGAATCACTGACGTGGTGGCTCCAGCCTCAAAATCTCCTGGAGGGGTCACCCCTTTGTACCTCCTCTGCCCATGGCGACTATGGATGCCTCCCAGATTGGGTGGGTGGGAGCATTATCTGGGACAGACAGTTCAAGGCATGTAGTCCTCCCTGGAGACCAACTTGCATATAAACATCCTGGAGATGAGAGCAGTGCTTCGGCATTGCAAGCACTTCAGACCTCTCTTTCAACCAGGACCATTGCTATCCAGACAGACAACATGGCTGTAGCCTGGTATATCAACAGTCAAGGGGGAACCAGGTCCTACCCTCGTTGACGAGAAGCCATGAGATTGTGAGAATGGGTGATTTCATCCAACCTTTTTCTGATAGCAATGCACATTCTGGGGACATCCAGCATTCTGGCAGACAGCCGAACCCTGCTAGTGCACCACAAGTGGTCTGTCAGTCCAGTAGTGGTGGAAGTGATCTTCAAGAAATGGGATCAACCTTGATGTGATTTATTTTTCTCTCCTTCCAATGCAAAGTGCAGCAAGATTTTCACTCTAATTCCCCCTCCAAGGGAATTCCCAAGAGACGCTCTAGTTCATGCTTGGCCCCCGGGTCTTCTGTATATGTTTCCTCCTCTGCCTCTTATCCCGAAATTCAAAAAGCCTGGAGGTTGAAGTGCAAAGTTATCCTCATTGACCCCTTCTGGCCTTGGCAAATCTTGTCCCCCACACTTTGGTCTCATCTGTTGTGCCCTCCCTGGACTCTGCATCTGTCTCAGGATTTTCTTTCTCACCCGTTTAGGTGTTCTCATCCGGACATTGTCAATCTCAGGTTGACAGCATGGCTGCTCCACTTCCAGTGATGGCTAGAGTTTCCAGGCTGTCCTCCTCAGTCAAGAATATCATTTTAGCAGCTCATTCCACTAGGAAAATTTAGTTTTCATCAACACAAAGTTGATCCTTTCTCAGTTCCTATTCCATTTATTCTGGATTTCCTAACCAAGCTCTTCCACAAAGGTTCTAGCTTCTCTACCATCAAGGTCCAGTTAGCAGCCATTTCTAATTACCATGTCTGGTTTAATTCTTCTTCCTTGGCTTCTTCCAAACTTTGTAAGATTTTTCTAAAAGACATTTTTCTCCTTTGACTTCCGATACAAGAAGACATCCCCCCTTGGGATCTTACTTTAGTCCTTCAGGCGTTGACGTCTTCCCCCTTTGAACCGACAGCCAAAGTGGACTTACAACTATTATCTTGGAAAACGGCCCTTTTAGTAGCCGTTACTTCTGCAAAAAGAGTTTCAGAACTTCAGGCTTTGTTCATCAAGCCTCCTTACCTCATTTTTTTACAAAGACAGTCACCCTTTGTACTAACCCCTCCTTTTTGCTTAAAGTCGTCTCAGAGGGTAATATTAATCAAGAGATCAATTTACCAGTCTTTTTTCCAAATTTTCAAAACAGAGGTGAATACCACCTCCATTCTCTGGATGTTCACAGGCAATTGAGGTTCTAATCTGAGGGTCTATCTAGACAGAATTAAATCCCTTCGTACATCTGGTCAATTGTTTGTTTCTTTTTCAAAGTCCAGACTGGGTAGACCACTATTTAAGGTAACATTTTCCCATTCCACTAGGTACATTTCTACCTCTTCTACCTTCTGGTCTAAAGTCTCGGATGACATTTGCGCAGCAGCCACTTGGGCTTCTCATACTTTTATTAACCACTGTAAATTGGACATAATCTCCATAAGCCGAGCTTCCTTTGTCTCTGCTGTGCTCTGGAGCATCTTTCTTTAGGGCCACCCAGGGTCTGTAGCTAGGGACTCAATCCCATTGGTTGAAGATCAGATGAAAACAACAACTTCAGGTAAAGAAGTTATGTACTCACCATAATGTTCCATCTGAGTTGTTGTCTTTCATCTGTCTTCAACCTTACCCCCTCCTTCCCCCACCCTTTTTGGAGGACCTGGATGATGTAGCTCAGACCACAACTTGGTCTGCTTGAGCTCCTGAGTGTGTTCCCTCATACATAGTTCCTTTTTTCTTATAGCTAGATTGACTATTTTCAGTAAACTTGATCTGAGGTAATGATGGTGGAGTGGGGGATTGTGGGTAGAGGAGGAGGAGCTCTGTTCTTGGATCCAAGCTATAAAAATGCGGCCCAGTCAGATCCGAGATCTGATCCAAACCCATGGGTTGAAGGCAGATGAAAGACAACAACTCAGATGGAACATTATGATAAGTACATAACTTCTATTTTTGTAGATTGGCAATAACACCAAGGCTTCTCTGCTTGACATTGTTCTTGATATGTTGCCCAATTGATAACATCTGATGACACCTACAAAATTTGGTTCCGAAATCAATATTAATCTCAGATCCTTAACATTAACTTCCTTCAAAATTGAACCCTTCATAGTGTAAGGGATAACAAGGATTATTTGTGCCAAAGTGCATGACTTTAGTTTAGTAACATTAAATTCAGTAATATTCTTATTTGCCCACTTGTTAAGCTTATCCATAAAAGTTTGAATGCGATACTGGTAATTAACTGATGTAACCACCAATACAATCTTGAAGTCATCTGCATATTTAAAAATCCATATATTTTTTGCCAAATGAGAACTAGATCTTAAAATACTAAATACAGATCCAAGCACTGAAACCTGAGGAGCACCACAATTAGTCACCCATGAAATCCTCAATTTTTGCATGACAAAACTATTTTTTCTAACAATTCCCTATCCATCTTATCACAAAACTGTTCACCTTGTATTCTACCAATAATACCAAAATCCTTGCGTATTTAACTGTAATATAAGCCTTACTTAAGTTTAAAGAAACTACATCTTGTCAGTCTGACATCAAGACTTTGCCAAACATTTTGATAAAAGGATGATAAGTTTGGTACATAAAACCAACCCTTAACAAAACCATGTTGGAACATATCCAACAGATATTTCAGGTGATCAAAAATATATTCAGCAATAATTCTCTGAAAACATTTCACCAAGATACAAGTAAGACTAATAGGCTTGCACTTTCCACCGTCTTAAGGACTCCTCTCCTCTCAGAGTGGGAATCTCTAAAGCTTCCTTACAAACAGCAGGAGTATAACTAGTGTTGAGTGAATTTTAATGGTATCTAGACTTGTGTTGTTGAGTTTGTCTGATCGACATGCTAAATTTGAGTTGGTGCTAGATGAGCTTATCATTGGATTAACAGACCAAAGAAATATGAGCTACGGCTGGTGCAGCCTCCATTGGCTTTGGTACAACTTTTTGAATTTCATCCTCCCTTCTTCCTCCCACTACATTGTCTTAACGATGAAGACACACACTGTCATTAAAGTCTCCTATCAAGATGCTAATGAGATTAATATACTTGGTGATAACTGTATATGGCCTGTCTGTAAAACACTGCATTCAAAGAGACAATTGTCACTGATTAAATCCCAGAGTCTTTGGCAGGAATTCCCTATTTTTAGTAATAGTTCTTGATATACAGAAGAAAAATTCTTAACAGGCTGCTAATCCATCCAACCTCAATCCCTTTTTGCCATTTTTGCACATGGTGTCTGGGTGTCACTTCAGCAGTGAGAGTCATCTCGAGTGAAGGTTTACAGTGCCAGGTGGTAGCCCTGCCATGGTAGTTCATTTGTACCACTCACTTGCACACACAGTCTCACCTACGGCCAATTTAGAGTGTCTAATCCACCTACTGCATGTCTTTGGAATGTGGGAGGAAACCGGAGCACCCAGAGGAAACCCACATAGCAGCTAGCAGCTACCACTACTCCACATGAGCTGTAATACACATCCATGGCAAGCCTTAAACCCAAGACTCTGTGTAATCCAGTCATCCAGACTCTGCACAGAAGGCTCCCCAGCCGATAATTGAACCGAAGCACCTCTTGCTGTGAGGTGACAATGCTAACCGCTACACCAGTCAGCCACTAGTATATCTGTCCCCTGACATTTTGTGCAAACCTGATAGGTTCATAGGTTCATACTAGGCTATCTGCCCGAGGGCATTTACAAGCCTAGCCCATCGTTTTGTGGCTTACGCCACCCCTTTAGTATGCGGAACTATACCCATTATTTTGCTGTGCCTCTGTCGAGCAGTGACACTGAGGTAATCCCTGGGGTATATCTGCGATCTCCCATCCATTGGTCAAGATTTCTCTTGAACAAGGCCAGCGAGGTGCTCTGCCTCACATGTACCGGGATTTTGTTCCACAGCATAGGGAGTCTTTGGGTGATGAATCTATCCCTCCAGCACGTCCTATTAATAGCCGTGTCAAGGTTTAAGTCTCCGCCCTTGTGGCTCTGATGGATCTAGATTTTTGAGGTGAAGCATATTCATCAAATCTGGGTTTGACATGGCCTTGTATGTTAGGCAAAGGTCACCTCTGAGCAAGCAGTAGCGACTGAATAGAGCTGGAGTTCTTTCAGTCGGGCAGCATAGGACAGATTTTGAGACCCTTTATCCTTTTGGTGAGGAACTTTTGTGGCCTCTCCAGCTGCTGCAAGTGTCGGGTCAGATACATTCCGAATGGGGCATTGTACTCAATCATTGGTCTGATGAGTGATGAGTAAAGGGAGACTATGACCTCCCTTGATCTAGATGAGAATCCCTTCATGATAAGGTGGGCAATGTAGAAGGTCTTCCTAACTACTTTAGCTACATGGGTGTCGAATGACAGACTACTATCAACCTGGGTCCCCAGGTCCCTGATAACTTCTTCTGTGCTCAGTGGATTGCCACCTATTTGGTAGCTAGGGGTAACCTTGTTTTTCCCGAAGGGTATGACTATGCATTTTTTGGCATTTAACTTTAGGCCGTGGCTCTGGCACCAGTTATCCGTTTCTGTGAGACCCTTCTGAAGGATATCTGTGTCAGATGTGTTTTCTACTATGGCGCCCAGTTTGCAGTCATCTGCAAACTTTATCAGCCATAACCCTCCTATGTTTGCTTGTACTTCGGAAAAGTAGATGCCAAACAAGAGTGGGCCCAGGACTGAGCCCTGTGGGACACCACTTGTGACAGGCTTTGAGTCTGACATGGCGCCAGCAGCTCTGACCCTGTGGGTTCTGTCACTCAGCCAGTTTGCAACCCATCTTGTGATGTATGGGTTGACATTTAAGCTGATGAGTTTTTCAATGATACCCGAATGGGGTATTGTATCGAAGGCCTTAGCCAGATCGAGGTAGGCTGTATGGACTGCCTTTCCCACATCAATGGCATTGGTGACTGTTTAGAAAAAGTCAACCAAGTTTAAAAGGCATGATCTGCCTTTGACAAAGCCAAACTGGGTTGGATCCAAAGTCTGCAAATTCCCTATGTCTTTATTTATGAGGTCCATTATGATCCTCTCCATGGCTTTGCAGATAAGGCTTGTCAAGCTAATTGGCGGTAATTTCCAGGGTCGGTGGAGGCACCGCCTTTGTGAAGTGGTACCACAGTTGCAGTGCGCCACTCCTGGAGTGCGTATCCAGAGGTAAGACTTTGATTAAACAGCTGTCCTAGCTGTGGGTTTAATTCCTCATTGAGTTCATGGAGCACACAGCCGGGGACACCATCAGGTCCCATGGATGCTGTGTTTTTTGCTTTGGAGAGAGCAGTTCTCACCTGGGCGCTGGAGATGTTTGGGGGCGTGCAATCGTTTGGTGTCGATATCTCTCCTTTTGGGGAGGGGAGAAGTTTGCACTGAACCTGTCAGCCAGTATGTTGGCAATGTCTGTAGGATCAGTAATCTTCACATCATTTTGAACTAGCTCTGAGCATATCTGGGAGTTTCCTCCCAGGTTTCTAACATAGCTAAAGAAGGCCTTATGATTGTCTTTTGAGTCTTTAGCTATTTTTCTCTCGAAATTTGCTTTGGATGATTTTATGAGAGCTCTTAGTTTTTACTTATAGTGATCAAGGGTGTCTTACCTTTTAAGGATTTTGCTCTATCTTGTAGTAGCTTCCTCCTTTTGTTGTAGAGTTTGTTTATGGCTGGGGTCCACCAGACTGGACGCTTGCCTTTGGTACAAAGAGTCTTTGTTTTGCTTGGGATTGCCTTATCCATGCAGTCCTGCAGGTGCTGGTAGAAGGCATTTGTAAGTGATTCAGCGGCTTGAGTACTGTTTTCCGCCGCCTCCGCGGCCTGAAAGGAGCCCACACTAGTCTTTAGAAGTGTGAAGTGGTTTTTTGAGAAGTTCTTTACTGTGGTCTTTTTTATTTCAGGTGGGGGTGGGATGAGGACCTCCAGCGAGATTAGTTTGTGGTCTGATCTCACCAGTGAGGGGTACACCTCCGGTGTTGAACATTGTGCTCCCATGTTCGTGATGATGAGATCAAGTATGTTATCTCCTCTTGTGGGGATGGTGACTAGTTGTTCCATGGCATTTGAGTTTATGAATTCCAGGAACTTTTGGGCTAGGGTGTTTGGGCTTGAGTAGTGTTCCCAGTCTATATTAGGGTAATTGAAGTCACCTAGTATGATGGTGTTTGGTGATACATTTATCCCCTCTAGTGTTTTCAAGAAGGCCATGTGAGGTTCCTGAGTTTGTGAGGGTGGCCTGTAACATGCTACAATTTGCAGAGCAGTCTTGCCTATGGTTAATTGCACCTGGATGGTCTCCGATGCATCGTGCGTTGCCACCAGTCTTGAGGTGTGGGTGTCCTTGATGAATATGGATACCCCCCCCTCCTTTCTTGGTATTGTCCGGATTTTGGGGCGGAACGCATGATATGAGGTAAAACCTGATAGCGCTGGGGTGCTCTCAGGAGCCTTGAACCAGGTTTCTGTCACAGCACAGACATCGATGTTCTCCATACTGAGAAGGGCCTCGAGTGCGTGCATTTTGAGATTTAGACTTCTGGCATTGAGCAGCATTACCCTTAGTTTTTCCTTTTTGTGTTCTAGGGTGGTACGTTTAGTATTTGCGCCTTGCCTAAAAAAGGCACTATGGGGGTGGCAAGATCCTTTGCCAATATCCGAATCCCAGGGTGACAGGTGCAAGCCGTCCCTTGAAGCAGCGTGGCTTGTCCAGCATGTCATCCCAGGCAGACAGACACTGGATCCCCTTTGAATGACACCAGTGTTTAAGCCAATTGTTAAAGCTGATCATCTTATCTCTGTATTGTGGCATCATTCTTGGTGAAGGTAGGATACTGCTCAAGGTCAGGGTCATACCTGTCTGGGCTACATAATCAGAGAGCTCCTCAATGTCTCTTTTCATGTAGTCCAAGGAGGTACGTCTCAGGTCGTTTACACCAGCGTGGACAATGACTGAATCATATTTGTACCTGCTGTTGAGAGACCTGAGTGCTTGCGTTATGTGGCGGATTCTAGCGCCCGACAGGCAGCTTACTGTGACCTTCTCCTTACTCAGTCTGGTGAGCGGGACGTCAGTGTGTCTGACTATGGAGTCACCAATGACTAGTGTGTCTGGCATTGTGTTTGGCCTTAAGGGCTGTGACTGTTTGACACTCTGACTGTGAGGTCTATGTGTTGCAGGTGTTGTGTTCTGAGGTGGTGGTTGTTTGGGTGTCTGCTTTGGTGGCCTCTGCTGTTTTGGTAGATCAGAGCCTCCGAGTATGTCTTTGTGTGTTTATGTGTATGATTTGAGGTTGTAATGGTGATATGTGAGACTGGGTCTATAGTGTGTGTGGTAACCTTCTCCTCCTGACTGGTCTTGCCAGTCCTATGTTGAGAGAGCTCAGCCTCCAGTTTGGCCGTATAGTTGCATCTCTCGCATGTATTTGTGTTTTGTGGGAGGAGGAGAGGGTTGTCTGTGTACATGAGGCAATTGTAACATTGCCTCAATATTCCCAGGTTCACCAGCTGAGCAGGAGAGGACACTAGCAACTGATCCCTCGACATGCTAGAAGGAATAGACAAAAACTTTAAAAAGATTCCGGGGACGTGGGTGACCGAGAAATGGGGGTTGCCTTTTTGGGGTACTATCTATGACAAGAGTGCCGTATCAAGGTAATAAGTACTGTAGGAGCAAGTGCTACATTTAACAGATAGAGAATAGTCTACTTGGAGTCAAGTAGAGATGATCTTTTTAATTATAGAATACGCTGATTAGATCAGTAGTATAGTTCGAGGAAGGTAGTTTTAAGGGAAAATTTCAAGAGTGAACTTTAGATAGCTCGAATAGTTTAAACCTGCTTAACCGGCGCTGCCCTAGTGTGCAACAGTAGCAACTCCGCGCTAAAGCGTGCTTTATGGCAGGGGGCTGGAAAAGACAGGAAATGACCCAAATTGGCCAACAAACCACAAGTCACTGCCCTAAACCACTCCTCTGAGGACAAATGAAGGAGTTATGGAAATGACCCTAGTGGCCAATAAAACTACAGTTTCATGTCAGTATGCACCTCTCCGGGGGCAGGGAAGCTGCTCAATGTTAGTCACTGCCACTGATAAACACAGAGACCCTCCTTCAGCCCAAGCAAAAATGGCCTCACAGAAACTTTCAAACAGTTCAGGAACAGCAAGCCTGTAACTGAACTTTTTTAACTCTCAGAAAAGTGGGGAAAAAGCAAGACTTTTTTTGTTTTTGTTTTTACAGAGATAGCAGAGGTTCACAAGTAATATCAAGTTATAACAGTGCAGTAAATGACCCCACACAAGAGTGCTAGGTCAAGGACAGAAAATATGCAAGTTTTAAGAAAAAGCGATTTAAAATTAAGTGCAAACAGGAAATTCAGCAAACAGCTTTTGGTTGTGCTCTAAATACAGCTACTAATACAGAAATCAAGTTTAACAAGCCAGAAAATGCTCAAGCTAGGCAGCTATGCAGAAAAACTTAGCAAATAAACAGAGAAAAAATACTTAAAATCTCAAAAGTGGCTCCCTTCTTCTCTCAGCGTTTTTTCCTCTTGGAGGGTGCTTCACCAACAGCCAACAAGCCTGAAAAGACGCTCAAACCACGAGGCAACTAGGTTTTAAGAGAGGAAGATGAAGGAGTTATGGAAATGACCCCTAGTGGCCAATAAAACTACAGTTTCAAGTCAGTAACCACCTCTCCGGGGGGCAGGGAAGCTGCTCAATGTTAGTCACTGCCACTGATAAACACAGAGACCCTCCCTCAGCCCAAGCAAAAATGGCCTCACAGAAACTTTCAAACAGTTCAGGAACAGCAAGCCTGTAACTGAACTTTTTTAACTCTCAGAAAAGTGGGAAAAAAGCAAGATTTTTTTTTTTTGTTTTGTACAGAGATAGCAGAGGTTCACAAGTAATATCAAGTTATAACAGTGCAGTAAATGACCCCACACAAGAGTGCTAGGTCAAGGACAGAAAATATGCAAGTTTTAAGAAAAAAACGATTTAAAATTAAGTGCAAACAGGAAATTCAGCAAACAGCTTTTGGTTGTGCTCTAAATACAGCTACTAATACAGAAATCAAGTTTAACAAGCCAGAAAATGCTCAAGCTGGGCAGCTATGCAGAAAAACTTAGCAAATAAACAGAGAAAAATACTTAAAATCTCAAAAGTGGCTCCCTTCTTCTCTCAGCGTTTTTCCTCTTGGAGGGTGCTTCACCAACAGCCAACAAGCCTGAAAAGACGCTCAAACCACGAGGCAACTAGGTTTTAAGAGAGGAAGATGAAGGAGTTATGGAAATGACCCCTAGTGGCCAATAAAACTACAGTTTCAAGTCAGTAACCACCTCTCCGGGGCAGGAAGCTGCTCAATGTTAGTCACTGCCACTGATAAACACAGAGACCCTCCTTCAGCCCAAGCAAAATGGCCTCACAGAAACTTTCAAACAGTTCAGGAACAGCAAGCCTGTAACTGAACTTTTTTAACTCTTAGAAAAGTGGGAAAAAAGCAAGATTTTTTTTTGTTGTTTTTTTACAGAGATAGCAGAGGTTCACAAGTAATATCAAGTTATAACAGTGCAGTAAATGACCCCACACAAGAGTGCTAGGTCAAGGACAGAAAATATGCAAGTTTTAAGAAAAAAACGATTTAAAATTAAGTGCAAACAGGAAATTCAGCAAACAGCTTTTGGTTGTGCTCTAAATACAGCTACTAATACAGAAATCAAGTTTAACAAGCCAGAAAATGCTCAAGCTAGGCAGCTATGCAGAAAAACTTAGCAAATAAACAGAGAAAAAATACTTAAAATCTCAAAAGTGGCTCCCTTCTTCTCTCAGCGTTTTTTCCTCTTGGAGGGTGCTTCACCAACAGCCAACAAGCCTGAAAAGACGCTCAAACCACGAGGCAACTAGGTTTTAAGAGAGGAAGATGAAGGAGTTATGGAAATGACCCCTAGTGGCCAAAAACATTTCCTTTATTATAGTTTAAAATCAGATGCTAGTAGTCTTATCCATTAATAATCCCTCTGGGTTTATTGTCCCTTATCTGCATAAGATAGTTTGTTGGATTTGTTTCTGGAAAAAGAAGTGTACCTGGTTACAGTAGCAGTAAGAGCTCAAAACCATGATGCGGTCTACCTAGCTGGCCTATGAAAACTTTTTCTCCCTGTTTTCCCCCTGAACCCTGCCTAATGGCTCCTCGACCTGCATTCATTTGGTCTGTTTGTTCGGGGGGATCATAGCTAGGCATTTCTGGGCCTAGGATAGGTGATATCCCTATTGCCTGTTTATTCCTACTTGGTTCATAGGTAGGTACTAGGCTGTCTGCCTGAAGGCATTTATAAGCCTAGCCAGAATGTGTTGGCTTTCGCCACCCCCTTAGAATAGCTCCCTGTGCCTCTGTCCAGCAGAGACACTGAAGTGATCCCCGGGGTAAACATTCTGTTTCCTAAACACTCGTCAAGGTTTCTCTTGAAGAATGTTAGCGAGGAGCTCTGCCTAATTTAGATTGGAATCTTGTTCCAAAGCATGGGAAGTCTCTGGGACAGGAATCTATCCCTCCAGCATGTCCTATTTATTGTTGTGGTGAGGTTTAGATCCCTAGAGCGTGTGGCTTAAGGGGATAAGCTTTTCTTTAGGTGGAGCATGTCCATCAGTTCTGGGTTGGACATGGCCTTGTATGTCAGGCAGAGATCACCTCTGAGTAGGCGGTATGCAACCGAGTACAGCTGGAGTTTCTTCAGTCAAGCTGCGTAGGGCATCTGTTTGAGGCCAGTGATCCTCTTGGTGAGGTACTTCTGTGGTCTTTCCAGCTGTTGCAGGTGTCTTGTAAGATACATCCCAAATGGGGAGTTGTACTCTATGATGGGTCTGATGAGCAATGAGTAGAGGGGCACAATGACCTCTTTTGATCTGGATGCGAACCCTTTTGTGATAAGGTGGGCCACGTAAAAGGATTTTCTAACCACTTTGGAAATGTGATTATCAACGGTGAGATTACTATCTACTTGGGTCGATGAATATTTGCTGATCCTGACTGGCTCTCCATTCCACAGCAAGAGTCAGGTTGTAGGGAGTGGGACAGCTTTCTGGTCCTGGGGGGGATGCCTACCCTCTCCATCTGGGAACACATTCCTCCCTCACAGCAGCTCCTCCCATGCTCCATGACTGCCATCTCCCAAGAGAATTCCCCTATATTATCCAGTGTGAATGCACTGTTAACAGATTGGGCTCAGTGGATGTAAACTCCACTAAATGGCGCCAGTATGGTGAGCCAGATCCTCTCCCTCCCCCTTGATGGGTGGGCTGGTAGTGACTGTTAACTCCTGTTCTCCTCTGCCAGCTTATGTCAAACTTGCACCTTAGTCAAGGCTTTATCTGCATTTGCCACTGAGCTAGTGGTCAGTTTTTCAGAGCTGTTAAGGAGCAACATTAGGAAGACTCATTGGTTCCCGTTCACTGGAAATGATAACATCCTGGAAACAAGAAAGAAGACTTAAGAGTTAGCAACAAGAACATAATTATCCCACTGCTCCTCTTTTCTCATAGTCACTACTCTTCAAAAATGTATAATCTCAGCAGACATGTTCGAACAGCCTCACTGTCGTGGATCTCATTAATTCAGATTTAAAATTTGAACACAGCTGATGACCAAGCTCTGATTCTCTCAATTTTGCTTTTATGTAATTTTAGTGCACTTGGGCATGCAGTAGTAAGTTAACTAAATAATTACATTTAACTAGTATTTGGCTTCCCTGAGAAAACTTTGCCTTGAAATAGTTTTATCTTGAAAGACGTAACAGTGCTGTAATGGCACGCCATTCACATTTTGTTTACTAGGCTGACTCTTGAAATTCAGGTCAGATGGCTGCTGCTGGTTTTGTTAGAAATGAATATAATACTAGGATCCTTTACTTTTTGATAAGCGTTTCAGTGGGGTTTATATATTTTGTTATAAGCTGCTCTCCATTTTACAGATTAATCCAATAATAGAATGACTTGTTTCCTTTTTTTCATAACTTTCTTGAACATAGAAACCTTAATGCAATCAAGCAAAAGTTTGGCTTAATTTTTGTTAGTAGTAGCAGAGTCTTGTTGGCAATTCTTATACATTGAATAATTTACTTATTTGGAGTCTGAAATCATTTTAAAAGATATTATTAAAAGTATTTGCTTGCTAAGGAGTGAAGTTTTAACTGTATGTTGTTAGTTACGTTACATTCAATTTTGCATTGAAACTCAGGTTTAAAGTACGTCAATTAAAAGATTACAATTTCTTTTCGAAGGAATGTCGCATTCATTTAAACATCTAAAATTATTTGGCAAGTTACATCTCTGGTAGCTTTCTGTTGTAATTCAACCTCAGTTTACCTCAGTTAATGGAGATTTCCTTGCCAAAGGATGACATTCTTATTTAATGTCAAACATTTAAACTGAAGATTGGTGGTCTGTTACCAAGTTGCGCAGTTTTCTTCATAGACTATTGATGTTAGGTAAAACATCACAAAAATAAAATAAAATAAAAATATCACAAAAAGACAGGAGGAAATAAATCCAAAAACTTTAATGTATCTTAGCATCTCGGCTCAATAGCCTTCAAGAGATACAGCACTTCAGCACAAACTTCATTATATAAAAAAGGTTACAAGAGCATCTCAGTACATAAACAACACCTATAGTATTACAATTCACACATTGTTTGTGGGTATATGCAACATGATTAATTTTTATGAAAAAAAAAAGAACTGCATACTGACAAATGGAGTATCTCCCACATGGAAAAGTTCCCATAGGCTTTGTTTCTACCCATAATTCTATCTTTGGAACCTGATTTATTTATGTTGAGATCCACAATTAGGCCTTTATTTGTACTTCAACTGCTGTCTTTAGACAGACCCTCTGATCCGTTTAGGCCAAGTATGGACACAGCTAAAATGTCAATTTCCTCTTGGATGACCATTTATCTCTCCTTTCCACTTCTTCTTTGACCTTGACATTATTACTATAATCTAGCCTAATAATTTGTTCCTAATACTTTCCTTTATATTTTTCTTTCAGCCCCCCTTTTCACTGAGTAACTTGTATATACTACTAGTAACATTTACGCACTTTCCTTCCATTGCTTCCAGACACTGCTCTTCTTTTATAAATTCTAAATATTATTTCTGTTTGTACCCTTACCATTTTTTATACATCGTATAAGAAAGCACAATCAATCACAAAAATACTTTCCAATTACACTCTATGTTTAAACCATAAGGTTCCAAAGTTCCAAACTTTAAAATGCATACTGTCTCGTTATAAAGCACTTTTTTCTTTATCTCTACCTCATTCCACCCTTTAAGTTTCTAAAATTGTACCTCTTAAGCATATATTTAACTAACTATATTTCCCCGCCATGGCACAACATATAGTGAAGTGCGATAGGGCTTTCACTTCTTGTATTTTTAATATCCCTGAGATGCAGTGTTTAATGGCACATTTCACATTTTGTTTACTAGGCTGACTCTTGAAATTCAGGTCATATGGTTGCTGCTGCTGGTTTTGTTAGAACCAAATATAATACTAGCATCCTTTACAGCTCCCCTTTATTATTCTAGCTGCATTAGTTACATATTGGGATTTTGGGGGTAGGCTATGCTTGGCACGAACAAATATACCACCTCAGTACCATTTGGAAACAGCGCAGCTGCTGGATATCCTGGATCAGCTGCCCACACATGTTAGCACTTTACCAGGCAGTGCACTACAGAACAGAGCATGAGCACCCAGCTACCTCTGGCTGAAGCCCCACAGCTCAACGCTAACTGACAGCACCGTGAATGACAGCATACCTGAGTACCAGTCTTCATCAGACTGACACTATATTAACAGCTCTGTGCTGACAGGTTCCCAGTCCTGGTGCTGACGTCATGCACCCTGAACCTCACCCAGCCTGCTGCGCTGCAAAAGGCTGCTGGTCCCCCTCCTGGGTAATGGGTGCTGCTGCAACAGGCATTGATGACAAGTTATATGAGCACTCCCAGTTATCCATGATTTTGTCTCAGAAGTCTTTATCCATTTTTTTCTGACAAAATAGTGACAACTAAGAAGTGCAAAATAATACTAGACTTAAAATGTCTAACCTTTTTAATTCTGAAACGATAAATGTTAATACAAATCCTCTTATTCTTTCAAGTTTCAAATGGAATAATGCCAATATTTGCAAACTGTATCTGATTTGCTTTGTAGCATATACATTATTTTTGTCTTTCCCCTGATTTTGAAGGAAGAATTGAGAACACAGTCTGTGATGGAAGAACAGAACTTATAAAAATTAAAACTTTATCCAACAGAGGTACAGGAAATTTGTTGGTCTCTTGGGTACAATAAAATAAGAAGTTAATGCTCTACAGCATACCTCTCAATCTCTCAGAGCAAGAAATCTGGACAGAGCCAAAAATAATGGTGGAAGAAAAACAAGGAGAGATTTTAAATATTGCTCCTGTAAACTCAGATAGCTGCTAGAATAACAGGTTTTGCATTATGTATTTTCTGAGGGATGTGAAGTCTGAAATTCAAATGTCTGTCATTATTTAACTGTGGAGCTTTTCTCCCTGGGCCTCCACTGAAAATGGACCTACGTCTAGTCGGACAGTCCTGGTCAACAAATGTAAATAAATAAAATGTTGTTGTTTGTCTTTTCGGCTTTTCCCGGTTAGGGGTCACCACAGCGCAACTCCTTTCCGCTAATGATTGGCAGCCGAGTTTTGGTGCCGAGTTGCCAGCCCGACGTCCAACCTTCAGCGAAGGTACGCCCATTCACGCATGTCTTTCGGAGGCCACTCGACCGCGGGGAGGACATGCAGACTCCACACAGAAGGTACTCCAGCCGAGAATCGAACAGGAGAACCTCTTGCTGTGAGGCAACAATGCTACCGCTGTACCACCGTGGCTAAATGTAAATAAATAAATAAATTTACTGACTTCAGTCTTCATGTATCCCACAATCCATTAGAGCGGGCAGAGCTACATGTCCTGATTTTTGGCCAGTTGTACCTACTTTTCATGGGCCTTTGTCCAGATTTTTGATGTTTCTAGGTTGAGAGGTATGCTTGGCAGAGCTGATATGCTTTTTAAAGCATATAGATTTAAGCATATGTATTTTAAACATATGCACATACATATCTGGAAGATTGTATGTAGACTATTACCGAAGGGCATTTCTATGTGCTCTGCAGAGTCGTTGAACTGTGACAAATGGAAATTGATTTTTGCATGCTGTTTACTTAGAACTGAAGCAATGATTTATGGATTTTGTCTTAAACTACTGTATCTCTTCTTTAGCATTCTGAATCTTCTAACCCTCTCCTCCACTAGACTGAGAACTTCTGCATATTTGTTGTTTCTACATTCCTATTTTTCCAACACACCCTATATAGCAACTGTCTACATTCCACCAAACCCAGGTAACAAAAACATGGATACTGTAGAAGACATTCTAGATTTGATAACGGAAACCATCAAACAAGAAATCATAATTTTAGGTGAGCAACATTTACTCAGCCATATTAGACACCACGCACATAAACACTTAAACATCATACCCATGTACCTGTTTAGATTAACTCCGCTAACAGAATACTAACAAAACTAGATAAGTTTACAGGGTGAAATAGCATATTAGATAGGATTGTAACAAAACTAACAGCCATATTCAAGTAGTGGAAACCCTTCCAGATAAAATTGGCAACCAACATCCCATCTGTATTATTTGGAAACAAACTAAGCAATCTGAGACGATAACATTCACCAGTATTAGCAACAAAAGTCTAATATCTCGGTCTTCAGTTCACTGCTCTCACAAAACAGAAGGAAACCTCTAAAATGTGTACTGCTAGATGATGCTATTTACTTCAAACTTTTTATTTATCTAGCTATCTATCTATCAATATTAACCAAATTTCACCCT
Source organism: Protopterus annectens (assembly GCF_019279795.1). NCBI lineage: Eukaryota > Metazoa > Chordata > Ceratodontiformes > Protopteridae > Protopterus > Protopterus annectens. Next base: position 970,898,891 of record NC_056744.1, read on the forward strand.
CAGCCCAGATGAAATATATATCATTTTGCATAGAAAAAATACAAAAGCAAAGTGAAAATCTCCACAGGTACCTGGCTAACTGTAGGACTTAATGACATCAAAAGCTAGTCCCTAGAAAAAACTGGAAGAATTTTCCAAAATTACAGGGTACTAAGAATAACCTCTTAACAAAACTAAGAAGACATGCCTAGCAGAACCCTCAACCCTTACAGTCAAGCTACCATAGTGCTCATATTCTTAATTTACATAGATCTACTTGTATGTTGCCTTCAGGTCTCCAGTGTGGGAAAATAAAAAGCCAATTTCCTATTAGATGACCATTTATCTCTCCTTTTCCACTTCTTCGACCTTGGCATTATTACTATAATCTAGCCTAATAACTTGTTCTTAATACTTTCCTTTATATTTTTCTTTCAGTCCCCCCCCCCCCCCTTCACTGAGTAACGTGTATATACTACTGGTAATGTTTACACACTTTCCTTCCATTACTTCCAGACTTCCTCTGCACACGTTTCTTCCCAACTTCGTCATCTGATGTCCCTCCTGATAAATATTAACCCTAAATGTTTACTCTTCAATCGCAATGTACTTAATACTGAATTTTTTATATTGGTGTGAGTATGTACATATAGCTTAATTACTGTTTTACAGTGGTGAACATATACTTGTGTTATTGGCTCTGTTCAGTTGTAATTTGTGCTCTAAGGAGCTTTTTTCTCTAGAGCTTTGCTGTAAAGGAGTCACAAGCTCAGATGGACTATCCCAGTCAACAAGTGGAAATAAAGAAATGTATCCGTCAAATAATGTTCAAAGCCTCTCAACTATTTATAAGACTGTTTTATATTTAAATTAACTTTAATTGCTTTTTTTTACTTGTTTTAAAACTCTCCTCTGTTAAAATAAAGTGATTCTGTTCTCCATTGTTTTGTGTATGGTATATACCCCCGTCTCAACCTGAAAACTGTCTATTTGAATAAAACAGTCTATGGGTGTTGTGGAAACTTACTTGATTACACTGTTTAATGTCTTTCATTCTATTTTATATAGCATGGACTTTAATATATGATATTGTACAGTAAGTGTGTCTGTGCATATGTGTGTGTGTGTGTGTATATATGTATATACACACACACATACTGTATAAGATCAGTTAAAGAAATAGACTACAGAAAGGCAGTAAAACCCAAAAGGTAGAAGTTTGATAAAACAAATGAATGCAGTAATTAGGACTGTTAAAGATTCATGCAATATAATAGAAGTAAATAGGATATATTCCTGTACACCTAAAATAGTAACAGATAAAGTCTTACCACAAAAACACAGGGCAGTAAAGGAAATGAAGGGGAGAAATCAAATGGTATCATGGAAGTATCGAATATAGAAAACTATAAAGCAATTAAGACAAGAGGTGTCACTGTTAGAAGAGTAGAAGAGGGAACAGATCAACAAAAACACTTAAAGGTATATGTGATAAAAACAATGTGCAGCATCAAAACAGATTAGGATCTGTTGTGCAGTATCACAAATAATAAACTAAAACTATCAGCACAGGCAAAAAAGTTTAGAAGATGTGCAAATAAATATAAGGGAAAAGTACAAAGTAAGTACTGATGACCCAAAAAAGTTGTGTAGAGAATTGGGAAGTAACACAAAAGGAATTGAAGCACCACCTAAGAAGTAGTGGATACATTTTGGAGAAATACTTATGAATGTCCTGTAGAATATAACAAGAATGCTGAATGGATAGAAGTAAAAGAAATAATAATAAGTTCAAATGTATAGTATATGAAACGACCAAACAGATTGTAACAAAGTTAAGAAAAGCTACTAATTTGGAAAATCCCAGGCCCAGATTCAGTACCTAATTTCTGGCTAACAGTATTAGCATCTTTGCATGAAGATTTAGCCATGAGTAAGAACTATTTATATGCACACCCCAAACAGACATCAACCTGGTTAACAACAGGCAAAACAATACTCCTACTTGAGCAAACCTGCAAGCTGTCCTAAAAACTATAGACCAATAACTTGCCTTCTGATGACATATAAACTATACACTGGAATTGATTACAAGAGTTTCTAGTCATTTAAAAGAAAACTCCAATCATGGAGGTAGAACAGAAGGGTAGCAAAAGAAAGTCATATGGAACAAAGGATCATTTGTTGCTAAATAAAGTAATAATAAGAACTGTAAAAAGGGGAAGAATCTAAGTATGGCATGGATAGACTACAAAAAAGCATTTAACGATATTCCACATAAACGGATAAAAGAGTGCTTAAAAATGTATTCGATGCACCCTACACTGATCAGTTACATTACAGCAACCATGAAACAGTGCCAAACCACTTTGCATTTAAGGCGTGATAAAGAACAAGTTATTATTCCAGGGATAAAAATTTCAAAGGGGGTGTGACATCCCTTCTCTGGGCCATTGATCAAGGAGCCTCAGTCCTCACTACGGACACCAGTGGGACGTTCACTTTGAGAGAAATAGACACAATATTTTCAGGTGCTGCTCTCTGCACCAAGCACAATTTCCTTTAAGAGCGCACAGAGAACACACTTCAGTCCTCAGGCTGGACACTCACTCTGTCTCTCTATGCCCCAAATAAGAATCCACACTGACCACTAAGGAGCTCTGTCTCCCTGTTCCAAGTAGCTGACACACACACTCTTTGAGATTTGATTTACACACACACACACACACACACACACACACACACACACACACACACACACACACACACACACACACACACACACAGCTGGGAAAGGCTGACGCAGATTACGCGCTGTAACACCTCTGCTCAGGCTATAAGGTAGTTCCACTGCCACCAGCCAGCCACTCTAAGGCCCTTAACAGGGTATCCAATTATACCAAGTGAAATTAATACTAATACCAATCGTAATTTTGACAGAACAGCAAGACATTCAGGAGTGTGATGCCACAGCATCACTAAATAAATATAAGTACTCTCAAAGGTTAAATATTTCCTAAAAAGACCAGCCACAATAAAAAGTTTAAATATATTTAATAATAAAAACCATGAAAATACTGAATATCTATTTACAGTGAACACCAGAGTTTGTCACAGGAAATATTTAAAACAACACGGATGGAAAGATTCACACAGATACAGTAAAACAGTACTTAACTAATTTAGTTATATTTTCCTGACTGATCTAAAGAATTACCATTCCCTACTTACTTAGAGCAAGGCAAGGTGATGTGGATGAGTGGTCTTTCTTGTCAGGTTTCACAAATAGACTGCCTTACTCTCTCTGGCATAGCTGGCACAACCTCATATCGTCACAAAGGGATATTCCAGGTTGACTCTTTCACTACTACTCTTTTGTCTTGTCCTTAAGTGATTAAGCTATCTACTTAACAGATTAGGTCATGGCTACAATTTGACTCCCAGAAACCAACACTGTAAAGACCTCTCATCATGGATGATTTAAAACTATATAGCTCATTAGAAGAGGAAGAGCGACCACAGTGGTGCAGCGGTTAGTGTTGCCACCTCACGGTTCGATCCTCGGCTGGGCTGCTTTCTGTGCGGAGTCTGCATGTCCTCCCTGTGGTTGCGTGGGTTTCTTCCGGGTGCTCCGGTTTCCTCCCACATCCCAAAGACATGCTGTAGGCAGATTGGACACTCTAAATTGGCCCTAGATGTGAGTGCGTGCCTTCTGTGGAAGGTTGAGCGCCAGGCTGGCAACTTGACACCATAAAACTCCACTGCCAATCATGAGCGGACAGGTGATCCACTGTGGCGACCCCTAACCTGGAAAAGCCGGAAGAACAAGATAGCTCATTAGAAGAGGAACTGTGAAAGCACAACTGCAAGTTGTCAAACTTTTTCATATCATATAAGAATGTCATTTGGTCTAGATAAATGTGCAAAAGTAACCTTTAAAGCATGAAAACTGCAGCACCAAGAAAACGTCAACCTGGGACAGGGATGTGATATGAAAGAACTTGAGCAAGAGAGAGTGTATAAATATTTGGGAATTGATAAAAGGATCAACAATAAAGCACATCTCGTCTTGGAGGTATATACCACGTATGGTCATGTAGGTACATGTGTGTGTGTGTATGTATGTGTGTGTGTGTGTGTGTGTGTGTGTGTGTGTGTGTATATATATATATATATATATATATATATATATATATATATGTGTGTGTGTGTATACATGTATACACACACACGCACATACACACACTGGTTATAAAAAGTATACACACCCCTTTCAAATGGTTTAGTGGTAAATCACTTTGGCTTAAAGGTTTTTGTGATATAAAAAATGAGACCACAGTAAATCATTTCAAAACTTTTCCCACCTTTAATGTGATCTATAACCTGTACAGTTCAGTTGAAAAACAAACATCTGTTAGGGAAAAAAAATATAAAAAATAAAAAACGTATAATAAGTTGGTTGCATAAGTGTGCACACCCTTAAACTAGTACTTTGTTGAATCACCTTTTGATGTAATTGCAACATTCAGTCTTCTTGGGTAGGAGTCTATCAGCATAGCACATCTTGACTTGGCAGTATTTGCCCACTCTTCCTTGCAAAAGCACTCCAAATCTGTCAGATTGCGAGGGCATCTCTTTTGCACAGCTCTCTACAGGTCACGCCACAGATTTTCTATTGGATTTAGGTTTAGGCTCTGGCTCGGCCATTCCAAAACTTAATTTTCTTCTGGCGAAGCCATTCTCTTGTTGATTTGGATGTATGCTTTGGGTCACTGTCGTGTCAAAAGGTGAAATTTCTCTTCATCTTCAGCTTTCTAGCAGATGCTTGAAGGTTTTGAGGCAAAAGTGACTGGTATTTGGAACTGTTCATAATTCCCTTCACCTTGACTAAAGCCCCAGTTCCAGCTGAAGAAAAGCAACCCCAAAGCATGATACTGCCACCACCATGCTTCACCGTGGGGATGGTGTTCTTTTGTTGATGCGAAGTATTGTTTTTGCGTCAAACGTACCTTTTGAAATTGTGGCCAAAAAGTTCAACCTTAGTCTCATCAGACCATAACACATTTTCCCCACATGCTTTTGGGAGACTTGATGTATTGTTTTGCAAATTTTAACTGGGCCTGGATGTTTTCCTGTGTAAGAAAAGGCTTCCGATTGCAAACCTACCACATAGTCCAGACATATGAAGAATACGGGAGGTTGTTGTCACATGTAGTACACAACCTGTGCTTGACAGAAATTCTTGCAGCTCCTTCAGTGTTGCTGTAGGTCTCTTAGCAGCCTCCCTGACAAGTTTTCGTCTTGTCTTTTCATCGATTTTGGAGGGATGTCCAGTTCTTTGCAACGTCACTGTTGTCCCATATTTTTTCCACTTTTTGATGACTGTCTTCACTGTGTTCCATGGTATATCCAATCCTGTGGAAATTTTTTTATACCCGTCTGACTGATACCTTTCAACAACGAGATCCCTTTGATGCTTTGTAAGCTGTCTGCGAACCATGGCTTTTGCTGTAGCAGGCAATTGAGTAAATGTCAGGAAAATCCTACTAGGACAGCTAAACTTTATTTGGGGTTAATCAAAGTCTCTTTAATTGATGGTAAGTGTGTACCCAAGAAGACTGAATGCTGTAATTAAATCAAAAGGTGCTTACAAACTATTAGTTTAAGGGTGTGCACACTTATGTAACCAGCTTATTGTATGTTTTTTTATTTTTTATATGTTTTCCCCTAAAAGATTTATTTGTTTTTCAATTGAATTGTACAGGTTATAGGTCACATTAAAGGTGGTAAAAGTTTTGAAATGATTTAGTGTGGTCTCATTTTTTTTATATCACAAAAACCTGGATTTTAACAGGGGTGTGTACACTTTTTATATCCACTGTATGTATGCACGTATGTGTATATGTGTACACACACACACACACACACACACATACGTGTGTGTGTGTATGTGTATACACATGTGCGCATACATAAGACTGTAAAATATAAAACTAAATATGTAATTGTCATGAGTCATTCCAGGTTCAAGTATTGATTACTAATTATCTTTTAGAATAGTAATTTATGAGTAATAGATTAATAGCTTCAGTTAATCTTGACACTTTAGCTGCTGAGCGTTTCTTCTTCATTTTTCTCCGCCATCCCTCCAAATGTGTTCTGCTTGGAAAGCTGCCTAAATGTGATTTACTGTTATGATGACTATTTTTGAAGATAAGTTGTGCAAAAGCATGCTTAGTCTAGCAGTAGATCTTCAAGGTAATACAGTCAGTGTAACAATAAAAAGCTACTCTCCAACCGTCATCAGTAGATGGATGGCTGTAGTAAATAAATATGAATAAGGAGTGGTTGGTACTGTTGTAAGAAATTTACTACAGTGTATGCTTAAAGGTTGGGATTCACTTTGAATAATATTGTAGACTTGACAGTCTCTTGTTTTTTGTTCATTTTACTACTATGTGCAGATGTATTATTGTGGATTATTGTCACAATAGTCTTCATCTTAAGTTGTCTGTGTTGCAGAATAGAAAGAGGCATGGTGATTTGGAATTTAGCATTTACACCTCACAGTGCTTGGTTTACTCAGTTCACTTTTCAGCTTTGTGCCTTCTGTGCAGAGTTTGTGTCTTGCCTGTGAACAAGGGTTTTCACCATGTGCTTCAGTTTGCTCCCACATTGTGAAGTAATTCCGTTGTTGTATTGTCATTCCTCAAAATTGCTCTTAAGTGTGTAATGTTGAGTGTGTGATTGTCTGGTCCTGAATGGATTGGCACCCCATTTAAGATGAGATTCTGTGCCTTGTGACCACTGTGTGCTGGAATGTGCTCTGGCTCCCCCATTACCCTGAAATGGATTGTGTAGATAATCAAAGAATTAATGAATTGATGGCTGAGTATTGCAGTTTGTTTGTTTGTTGTTTTTTTTTCCCCTTTCATATCACTAAAGAATACATAATGTAGATGTGGGTGTCGTGCAGACAGTTTAATAAAAACATTCCTTTTTGATTTTCATTCCGGGATGACTGAGTAATAGGATGCCAGTTAGCAGTCTGGATAACTTAAGATGTCTTTCCTTACATCACCGTTGCAGTATTCTAAACTTTTGATCATCTTGCCATATAACCTAGACATCCAGCCGGGGTACCAAAGCCAAAACCTTCTATAGAGCCATGCTTCTGCCGTAAGACCTAAGCTCATAGGCTTAAGGGTACATAAGCAGATGTATGAGCATAAATCCTCACACCATCTTGCCACTAGTCCAAACACAGGTCTTGCACACGACAGTCTGTTCTACATGCTTAAGCGCCCTGTTGGGGAACCTTCTTTATTTTTTCACAGTTGAATTGCTGTGTGTTGCTCTTTTAGATGCTGGGTAGAATAGGAAATTGTGATTGCTGTAGGCAGATTCCCTAGAAGGACCTTTACTCTCAATGCCTTTTCTGCTTAGATGCAGAACACGGCTACAAAAATTATACAGTCTGTTAGTTCTTTGTTTATTATGTGCTTTTAATTTGTGGAATAAACTGGAGTTTTAAAGTATATTTGAGCCCTTCTTTCCTGTGCCTGTTTGTTTTTCTGGTTATGGGATCAGCCCATTTCTGAGGACTACAAATCTAAAATCATAGATTTTTTTGGACAAAACTCTTGTTTGGACAACAGGCTGCCAGTCTTCTCAAAACTCTACAAGAACAAGGCAAGACTAGACTGTAGGCATGTTCGTCTCTCTACATTTACTAGATACTACAGGAACTGTCCGGCCAAGTCTGCTTCCTTTGCTAAGAGGGACCCTAGGCCCTCTCACAGACAAAGAAAAATACCAACAAAAAGATTTCCTGACTAACCACAGAGGGAATCCCCTTCATGGAGGCCTGTTCCCCATCTTCCACTCCTCTGACTTTCTTTCTGTCCTCCCTTCCCCTTCCCTCCATCCCTCTGCTTCTACCCACAAGACCCCCCCCCCTTTCTGGGAAGCAATAACTGCAGGCAAAAGGGTTCTGACTATTGTCAAAGAAGGAAACATCCCATCTCTAAAGGGACATCCTCTTCCACCACTCAGACAGGCACCTTTGCTTGGTCCCATTATACAGGACTTGCTAGCACTGGGCACCATAGAAAAAATACCCTTGTCCTTCATAGGAAAAGGGTTTTATTCAAGAATCTTTGTTGTTGAAAGAAAGGGAAGGACAAGGGAGGCCCATCTCTCTCTGCCTACTAAACACATTTTTGGAAAGTACCTACTTTCAAAATACTCTCTCTCCATATCCTCCTGCCTTTCATTCTTCCTAAGGCCTTTCTGATATCCCTAGATCTCAAGGATGCCTATCTTCACATCCCCATTTGTCTTTCTTGCAGGAAATTCTTCAGGTTCTTCTCTGGCTCATCACATTTTCCATTTGCTATGCTGCCTTTTAGTCTTTCCACTGCCCCAAGAGTCTTTACAGAGGGTCTTGCCCCAGTGGTAGCTTTCTGTCAGACACTGGTTATTCAGATTTTCCCCTATGTGGACAACTTGCTTATTCATGCTGTGTCTATAGACAACCTCCTTGAGCATCCACACTTCATGGTATGGCTCCTAACCATTCTGGGATTCACCATCAATTTAAAAAAAATTGCATCTCACTACCACCCTGGACTTAATCTTCCTAGGTTGCAAACTAAAGGCAAACAGAATGCAGGCCTTTCTACCCCAGGAAAAAGTCCTCAGTCTGGTGAGTTTCTTCCAGTCTCTCTCATACACGACTCTCTGCACTGCAAGAGAGATTCTCAGGGTCATGGCTGGTTCTATTGTAGTGATCCTGCTGATCAGACTGTGTACAAGGAAACTTTATTGGTACCTG